>NC_139762.1:53745188-54157688 GCF_965231275.1 Zosterops lateralis | reverse complement strand
TACATAATCAGACTATAGCTCACTTAGCTCACTTCTCCCACTTATTGGCATATGTATTTTGTAATAATTTCTAAGTAAGCAGAAGCTGAAGTTTTGATTCCTCTGTAAAAGAAGAAAAAAAAGAAAGGGCGAGAAGTAAATAGAAACATACAGACCAGGGATATAATTAAATGCAACACTGATGCATGATTATTTCCTTTGAACTGGAGACATATATGAAATAGAAAACATCTATTTTGTATCTGAAGATTGAAAAGACGAATGCCATTTGAAAACTTGGAAAGTAATTTAATTACTTCAACTGCCTTAATTTACACAGTTCAGATAATAACACCAAAAAATGTGCCTGCCAGAAGGGTTGCCTAGCTTTGACGCAATTAGAAGGATATTTAAAAATTACTTTTTATTTACTTTAAAAAGATGGTTTCCTCTGCATAGCTCCTTCACTTGCAGGTTCTCGTTTTTGGGACCCAGGATCCAGAAGTTTTCTTCCTTAATTTTTAAACTCCCCTTCTAATCCTCCCAAGCAGCCTGGCACCCATTTGTTTGTTGACACCCATTTCTAGCAGATGGGAGGAAGATGCTACCACTTGGAGCAGCAGTGCTGCTGCCCTACAGCCTCCCCACTTCAGTGGCACGGGCTGGCGCAGCAGCGCCAAGTCTGTAGGAGGCCCATTCTCTTTAAGGGTATCCTCCCCTGAGACCAGTACTTGATGGCAGTGAGTTAGCCTTTTTTGGAAGGCTAACAATATCACTGAAGTTTCAGCTGCCAGCAGCCTATTTTCTTCTAAAAATCAAACCCCTTGGTTGCTTCCTCCTCACCAGTACTGTGGGCTGTAATGGCTGAATTTTTTGAGTTCTGACTGAAACTAGGCTCCCACAGAGCACAAGATACAGAGCATGGTACCACCATCATATTGCAGAGACATTATTTAAATCCTTTTATTATGATCACTTCTATATCAAAACCCAAGTATAATTTTAATATGGCTGCTTGGGTGTTTTAGGGTTGAGTCATTGTTCTTGTTTGTTTTTCAGGAAAAAAAAATCCCCAGTGTAAAATTTCCTAAATTTAACCTCCACCTTGAACAGGTGGCAAGCTTCTGCTGCTAACTAATGTTTTCTCCTGATTCCACCTCGTGTTATCCAGCAGGATGTTAAGTCATTACTTACTGATTACAGTGATTGCAGGGATAAGCCACTCAATCATCTCTTTCTGGAACTTGCAAAGGAATACAGGAGGATTGACATTTAATATCCCTTATGCCATTAACCACTGCAGGGAGGGGAGAGAAGGGGGGGAAAAAACGAGGGAAATCTCAGCAGAATTAATGAAGCAATACTGTATTGCACTTGCAGATTACTGGGTTTAGAGTGGGGTAAGTGTAGGGCTGGCTCACTGAGGAACAACACTAGAAAATAGTATCAGGCAGAATGAGTTATTACAGTATTACAGTATCAAGTTATAAGCCATAACTTGATGACTGAAATTTTATTAGTAAGCATAAAGGACCATGGGTGCATTACTCCAAAAGAACATGTATTTAATCAGCTACTCACATCAGATTACAATACACCAAGACATGCAATCCCCATTTAATTACAACCTCCAATACTTTCATTTCCAATACTTCCAAGCATCAGGGTAGCCTATTTTCCCCTAGGAAAAGTACCTTCTTTTAAGTTTATCCTCCTTCAACCTGGCCACAAATATTAGAACAGAAGAGTATAAAAAAATCTTACAATCTTACAAGGTCTTTGCCCTTACTTTTCTGGCCTACCAGATGTGGCCGGTCTACCCTTAACTTTCATGCTGCTCTATACCACTTGTAGAGAGGGATTACTTGAAGTATGTCTCCCTGAAAAAAAAATTTGTCAGAAAAACACATACACTGAAGTTATCGTTTCCAGCATCTAAAACTACAGGATGTTGTTTCCTCCTTGACCTGAAAATGAGAAGTGAAGAGGGCCCCTCCATTCCCCTTTGATTTCAGGGGAAGAGGATGGCACCTCCTGATCACTTTGTAGAATCAGGTCTCATATAATCAATTCAGGGCTCAATTTACAAGTCACTAAAATAGTACAGGCAATGTTTCTTGATACCTAACAACCTCTTTTGAACCCTGACCTCTCAACAGGACCCTGAGCACACCAGTCCAACAAGGGGGCCAAGAATGGGTATTATGATTAACACCTATTTTATGGTGAGGCCTGAAAGCAAGCAGCAGGACAACCAACCAACTGAATGTTTAAACAGGAAATGTGATTCTTACAGGATTGCAGACTGCTGAATACTTCCTTCAATCAACCCTAAAAGTACTAGGAAGAAGGGGGGAAAAAAAGAGACCTAGATGAAGCTGGCTCTTCTGAAAGAATCAAAGTGGGTGCCTGAACTTCCTCTCATTTATTCATCTATCAAGCTTGGTTTTAAGTTACATCATCATTAAGATAATAATTTCTGCTTTCTATCACTTTAAAGTATGTTCTCAATAACTATCTGATTCTGATAAAAGTAGTCAAGTCCACAACCTACATACGCTTATAATTAGCTTTTTTTTTAAGGCAGAGTAATAGGTTAATAAGAAATATCGGATTACACTGGAACAAGCTCATGGGTCAAAAACTAGACAAAACATATCAAACTGAAGTGCATGCCTGTCAGACACTGAAGGAGTTCCTATACAATAACTGCATTGTTTTAATGAAACATTAAAAACATCAGTTTTGAGCCAAAATGTCCAAAAGAGGAAAGCATTCAAGTCACCAACAAAATTCACAAGCCAAACAGTAAATAAATCAGGTTTGAATACAGCATCGCAATTTCCTAATGTACTCCAAGCAATGTTGTGAAGAGCTGTCTTGCCTTGTACAAATATCAGTTCAGTCCTTACAGAAATTCCCTTTACTTTTCTGAAATTAAGGCAAAAAAAATTAATTATACCTATGGTACAAATTAAGTGAAAAAAAACAAATGGCATTGAGCTGAGGGCTGTGTAAAGTCAGCATGGCGCTTTTAAACAATACCTCTAAGGAAGCACCCTAACAATAAATCCAATTCACCTACAAAATAGAACACAGTGTCAAAGCAGCCAGCCTGGTAAAGCAATAAAGCCACCACCTAACTGTAAGCATGCAAATACCCACATTATTAGGGCAAACAGAACTAGTCCAATGGCTAAAGCAAGGCATTTGCTTAAGTTCACCAGACTGGAGTTCATGACTTTACTGCAATGCTCGGGAAGGCTGGCAACTCCTGGTGCCAGGGCAGCAGGAGGGCACTGCACCAGTGCAGGCAGCACAGCTGCACAGGAAGGGCATGGCCGCTGCACAGGCAGAGCATGACAGCAAGGAGTTTTCTGCTCAAGCACTGCAACACTCAGCCTGACATAGACTTGCTGTAATGCTGGTCTCAGACAGCTCGTCCATCAGGCTGCGAGGCACAGGGGCCAAGGAGCAGCATCGAGGAGCAGTCAAGAACAAGCCTTCACACAGGCATGCACCAAGACAAGTCACTGGGCAGACTCCTGCGACATTCCCAGCACTGACCTGATGATTTTTTTCTAACCCTGGAATTACTTGAAATTACGGGAGATACTGTATTATCCACCAGACGTCTAGCAAGGCCAGTTTTGTGACCTGCAATGCCAGACAAAGGCTCTCCAATGGAAGCACAGAATGAATGTTAATGAGTTTATCAATGGATACTACCCATAAGAAAGCCATTATTTACACAACTTGCTAGAAACCTGTGTGTGCATGCAGCAACCTTCAGAATGACCTAAATCCATGCTCCGACATGGTAAGGAACATGGTGCTTTGTTTCCAGAAAAGCGGGACAATGTGCATATGAGAAGACAAGACCCAACAACACAGGCCCCGTGTTAGTGAGCTGGTCCAGGGCACTGGCCTCTACTCCAGTGTAACATGAGTGGCACAACCATGACATGAACCTCATTTACTTGTTGTTATTACCTTGCTAAAGCAGATCAGCCTGAGGTTATCAAATCACACCATACAAAAAACTAAGCTTACTTTATGCGCTAGCACAAACTTTTTTATTCATACAGCCTTTTGTGAATTAACATCTCCATTAGCAGTTTTCTTTAGCAGTTTTTCTCCCCTTGAATATTAGCCTAGCAGTAAATATAGCAATCAAACAAAGGATGAAAAAGAACAACTTGCAAAGGAATGCATCCTAGTAAACTGTATGCAGTTCGTTTGAGATACACAAAATGAAACACAAAAGAGGAAAAAAACCAAAAGCTTGCAAAAATGAATTCAAAACAAAGCAAGAGTGGTTCCGCTGGGAATTAAAGTGCACCAAAGATTTTTCTTATTGCATTTCCTTATTACATTGTAGTTATTACTACAGTAACTATTATAGTAGTATTTGTAGTAGTAGTAGTAGTAGTATATAGCAGTACATACGTAGTTATTACTACTACTACTACTATTGTGATTTCTTTTTTTAATTTTTTGATCACATGTATTTTAAAAGTAGTTTTAATTTGCTCCAGTACATGTTTTGTCCTGGAGCAAATTTTAATGGCTTAGTTATAAATCCTGAAATTTAGGGGTTTATAATGGAAATAAATGCTGGCAGGTCTGTATCTAGCATATTGCAAGCATCTCTGCAATAGAGTTTGTACTCAGATGAGTGCAGCAGGAATCTTTATGGCACTAAGTAATGACAGGAACTCAGCAGAAGTGCCTAATGTGTAAACTGTGGCCCATGCCTGCTCAGTGCTCAAGACTATGGGCCCGCCAGTACCTTCCAAAGGGCACCCTTAGTCTGAGCCTCAGAACTTCTACTGCATTGTTCAGGTTAACATGTGAGCTTCCTTTCCAGGTCACCTTTCCCATTTTCTTTCCCTTGCATCTAGATTTTCACCAGACTCTTCAATACACAGTCTGCACAACATATGATTTAAAAGTCAATACACAATAGCCATATTAACATAGATCCTGCTCCTGGGTGTGTCACTTACTCCTGGGAGCTGTTGAAATAATAGCATTTTCTTTGTTTCTTCATGACTGTATGCTTTGCATAAAAGCTATAACTAGCAGCTTTCCATATGTTTATGATCCAAGTTCTGACTCTTTCAGAAGACAGCAGAGCTACTGAGAAAATGCTAGTCTGTGTATCACACCTCAGACAGGTTTCAATAGAACTTTACCCAGCAAACTTTGTTAATTCATGAGTTGCCCAGAAGGACAGAAGCACTGATATTAGACATGAGGTGACATGGGTATGATAGGCAGATGTTGCTCTGCAATGACATCAGCCTTCTGAGAAGAATAGCACGGATCATTCTGTCCTTTTGTTATTTTTAAGGGTACCTTACCTTGTTTCACAGAGCATTCAAATGCAAATCACAACATTTAACATTACCACAGGCCTTTACAAAAAAAAAGAGGTACTGAATTGACAAAAGCTGCATGTTTTGTAGGAGTGGTGTCTTATGCAACTGATGATGTCCCTGTAGTAATATTCATCCCAACATTAAAGAACAAAAGATGCAAATGTGATGCAAGCTCCAGCTTTCAGGCAAATTGTCCCTGTAACCAAAATTTATTATCATGACAATCACATCTTCAAGAAGCAAAACTTTTAAAACACTGCAAGAATAAAACTTACATTTAAGTTCCTAAAGTTTTAGTACTAGTATTTGTTTTGGTAGATGGTCCACGAAGTCTAGACTAAGAGAAAATTTTTCATATCAAAGAAGGAATCGAATTTTTTATCCCTTTGAAGCCCAGCTTTACATCTCTGGAAAGCCACTGTGTCTCTGCTATGCATGAAGGTAGATTAGAAACCCAAACCTTGGTGATTTCCTTAAACACAAAGACCAACAAGGCTAATACAAAGACTAACTTACCCTCTGAAAACAAAGTTAACTATCATTGTCTTAGGAAAAGGAAGCCTTGGGCCCCATGATGTGTACTACATTAGCAACTCCTTCCATTAGCAGGAGATAATTACGGTGACACAACTTTGTAGCAATTCATTAGACTTTAAGTCTTTCCAGCTCTTGGGGGTTTGATGACCCTGCCATGCAGTAATACTCCCCATAGGTAAAGCACGTAGTTAAGAACTAATACTACCATTTAAGAAAGAAAATTACTTGACCACACGGTAGATCAGTGCCAGAATGAGGCAAAAACATCTTGAAGGCTTTAATTTTAGCCTTCTAAATCTAAATGTTTACCAATAACATTCAAGCTAGCCCAAACAGTCAGAGACAAGTGTTTGAGTAAAAACCCCTGACACATCAAAGAATACGCAGATGTGTTTAACTGTGCATCTGTTTGAAAAGTTGGGCCAATGTGGAAAATCCTATTATCGATTTAAAAAAAATACAATGGGACCTCCTTAGTTAATGTGAACCACTGTAATTCTATTGACAGCAACGGATCTGTGCTGACTTACACCAGCTGAGGATCTAATTTCATATGCCTTAAAAAACTGATGCAACCTTTTCCATAGCAGCTCAAGAGTTTTTATACTCTCATGAGGATCAATTCCATCTAATAGGTCAGCAGGTGTTGAGTTTGCTTTGAATCTGAAGTCCAGTCACTCAGATGGATACTGGGATATGTGCCATCTTATTTTTACTGACCCATGGAGATTCCCCTCTAGTAGGGCTGTAGGATTTATGTATTTTCTCCTGTAGTCTAGTGGGATATAACCTGTTTCTTCGAGAAAAGGTTATATCCTTTCTCGAGAAACCTTTATTCAAGATATCAAAGTGAGAACCTGACCTGGACCACAAGCCCAGATAAGTGAACATGATGAAAGCAGGAAGCATGAACAGAAAATATTTTGCCAGAAAATACACCAGGATCACAAAATATACAGAAAGGAATTTTCTGGTTTTAGATATTACTAGACTAATTTGTACAAAAACAGCAGTTAATCTCCAACTATCCAAAATCCATAGGTCTAAATTCTGCCCACACCACTTCAAGCAATTTTCTTTCCTAATGCAACAGGAGCTTTGCTTTACTAGGAACCAATATGCTCAGCCCTCTTACACCAAACAATGAAAAGGTCTAGGGCTAGGATTAGCTTACACTCTTCTGAGAGGCAGGGAATATGCAAAATTGTCAACTGAGATATAATCTCTGGGGAAAATTAAGCAAACTACTCCAGTTTTGCAAATCTACAAGCCGTACATTCACAACTTTGATATGAATCCACCAGAGGATACACACTTAGCTTGATGTTTTGTTCCGGGCATTAAGGAATTTTGGGGAGGTGGGACAGCCCTTTGTAAGAAGGAAGTTTATTTGTAAAAGGAAAGACAAAAAAAAACCCTGCTCTGCCGTTAATTTTGACAGACCTACTTCTGTCTCTATAGTAATAACTAATTACTTAACCAGTGTAAGAGATTTCAATGACCAAATGCAAAGCACTTGCAGGCCCTGCCAGGCTAATCAAGACAATTTCCAAAACGCCCAAACCAGGAACTTCCTATAATAAATAACTTAGCACTTTTACATCTCAAATTAAAACATCTGGAAGAAAGAGACTGTGCCTGATGCCAAAACAGGCCTTATTGTATCCTACCACTTTCCTCCTCCACCACCACCCCTCCTCCATTCGCTTTCTTTAGCCTTTCTGTAGAACAAACACTGATCCAGGTGCAAATGCTCAATTCACAAGGAATGCAGTGAACATAAAATTACTGTAGGTTTGGCTGCTAGTAAATCCCTGCTGTTACTCACCATTGGAAGTTGTGCTGGAGGCAACAGCTTTCTCACTGACATCTGTTCGACTGGGGCATTTCACGACGGAATTCTCCACTTTTTTCTTCTCAGTTGTGGTAGAGCTATGGGACTGCGCCTCCATGATGACTTCTCATTACTTCAGCTCTCCTTGCACTAATACCTGAATGAAACAAGAGAGTCATCAACTCTAAAGACTGTTTGAAAGCTTAGCCCAAATCTTCTCACTCCTCTCACCTGAAGAAGAGCCTGAAGCACAACTGAATTAGCAGTTCACAGTTCTGTAAGCTCATCAAATCATGTCTGCATGCATGAATTCCTGAGGAATTTAAAGAAATACTAACACCAAAACTAGGCATGCTTGCCTTTAAAGAGAATCAGCATCACAAACCACCACGCTACTTGATGGGTAGGTCCATTTTTTTCAGTTCTGTGGGGTTTTAATGGATCCAAGGGAAAAAAGGCCAGTATTTTTCTCTTATGTTCAGAGCACTTTGGAGCAAGTAAAAAAAAAAAAAAAAAAAATCAAGACAGACCTTCATGTTGACTTTAGTAGCCAAATATTTAAATTTCAACGTTGATGGTGTTGGAACACACCGCAGCAGGAATTATCCTATCTCTACACCTTGTTACTCGTGTAAACATCTCTCACTTTGTTTCTTCAGAAATCTAACTCAAACAAAATGCTATTGGTGAAACACCCCAAAAACCACAGGGAAAGACAAATATTATTGCTGGTGGCAGATAATGAGATCACTTTCCTCTGCATGAAAATGCTGGAAATAGAAAGCTCTGTAGAGGTGTATATACGGTTATTTTGCTTTTCCTGGATGTTTGCAGTGTCATCTCCAGTGATACATTCATTTCATACCCCACCAATAATTTCTCCCTATTCTCAGATATTTTACATTCCTGATGGAAACACAAAAAGCCCAAAAACTTCCAAAAGGGTATCACTGCTTGTGCAGCAGTGCAGGCACACCAGGCCCCAGGCTGTGAAGGACACAAACGTTACACACTAGTCTGCAGCTTAACTTGATGCACACTTATGTCCAAGTAAGCTTTACACAAACCATCAATATTCAGCACAAATCATGCTTAGAACCAAATACCTTCATACTTTTGTAGTACAAACATGAATCTATGCAACAAGAACAAAAAATAATAATTAGTTTTCTGCTCTGAGCAACACTGCTTGGTAGTCAAATGGGTGTAAAATGAAGAAAGCCACACTCTTCTAGGACACCATTTAAATTACTTTTTTAAGGGCTCCAAAATGCCACAAGTATAAAGAAGTGGAATTATATTAGTATTCTGTTTCCCAAATTCTGACAGTAAAAAAAAAAAAAAAAAAAAAAAAAAAAAAAAAAAAACACAAAAACAAAAGGCTACAAAGCCATTTCAACACAAACACAGCTGTCTAGTAAACCTTCCCCTTCCCACCTTCCTAGTAGGAGCTGTTTTTAATAGTACAATGAAGCACTCCAAAGCCTCACTGTTATACAGCAGGGATCAAAGTAGAGCCCAATCACTAAATGAATCATTATTTAGCTAAGCAGCACAGCCAAGGAACTGGGCTAGATATCAGAGACTCACTGCCACTGACCTACTGGATAAGCTTTGGCAAGGTATTTTTCTTCCCTTGAGTTTCTTGCTTGCCAAAAACAGAATAACAAAACTCTGCCGGCCACAGAAGAGGACTTCTACTACTATTCTCAAGATCTATCTGTGAAAGTGGTATAAATATTATTGTGATCTGTGAAACAACTTCCTACCAGAATGCTAAGGGGAATGTCAGGTATCTTCAGCGAGTAGGAGAGATCTAACAATACTCAACTTGCAACAGCCCTGATTTTTACCCAGCAACACACAAGCCTCCTTGAGAAGAGATCTCACATGAGCTTTCTACACAAGCACCTTTCCAAATTTCTCATACGCCTTCTCTCTCCTTCTCTTTGCACATCTCATGCAAGGGCATCCCTAGTTTAGCTCAAATATCCTGCTTTTCAGTCTCCTGCATTAGTAGAGAGGGGGGAGGCTGGCACTGCTGCCAAACTGTTCACCCCACACTGAGAGGAACGTGTTTGTTTTCTCTATACAGCCCTGGCCATATAAACACCAAAACCTCCAACCACTGTATGAGCGAGTCCTTCAATGTACCCTATTCTCTGACAAACCACCTCTGAGTTGTTTAACATCCTCTCAAATTAGTGATTTTCTATGCATCTCTGAAGGAACTAAAAAAGCCATACATCTTCAGTTGTGGTTATTTTTCCTCCATTGCCTTCTGAGAGCCAAGACTGTTATTGAGGCGGCATCCTTATTTACATCAGAGTATGACTTTGAAAACTTGGAAGACAAAGCTGCAGAACTTGTCCCCCTTTTTGTTTGGTCCTTGGTTCACAGGTGTGTTGATTTTGACTTCAAGTCATGAAAGGAAGCAATGATACTCCCTATTCAACTAGAAAGGAAGAAGGCATATACTCTGACTCCACAAGGCCAGTGGAGTGGCATGAAACATTTGGAAAGAGGTTGTGAAAATTATGACAGGAATCTGAAGTGGTTCCACAGCCTCCTGCCATACAGATGTCTATGCAGGCATGTGCAAGAAGCCTTCACTTATCTCCACCTCCTCACTTATCTCCACCTCCTTCCTCTGTCCATCATGACAGGACCTCCATTACAAACTGACCCTACCACTTCCCAGAAAAGGAAGGTAATGCAGGTACTTTACAGAGCTATGATGGCCTAAATCTCATAAAAAGTATCTTTGGGTCATCTCCAATTCAAAAGCAACATGTGGCTGGTCAGACTGACATCATCCATTCTCTTGGCTACTTTATTTCTTTCCCAAGCAGCCTGCCAACAAGATCTTTCTGGTGCTTTGGGGTCATCTTCTCTACCGGAAAAAAGAATAGCAGACATAACTCCATATTTCTCATCATCCTCTATTGCTTCTCTGGTTTATGCTAGCTGGTGTGAACCACAGCACAGAACAGAGGCCTAAAGCAGCACTTAAGTTTTTGGAGAGAAAATTGTAGAACTGGCCAAGACCTATAATATAAACATCTGCTCTTGGTACCTGTTCCAGTTGATGTCTACTTAGTCTACATTCAGACGGGTGCTTTTATTCATGTCAGCATGAAAGAGGGAACACCACTAAAGTAAACTTTCTTACTCAGCTCTGCACCCTGCACCATAAGCCAATGGCTCCAGCGCTGCAGGCCTTTCCTCCTGTGCCTCCCTTCCTCTGCTCCCAACCCACACACACGTGGCACAGAGACCTGCAAGAATTCCTAAAGATCCAGCAAACCTCCAGTGGTGCATTAACGGTGGTACGTATAGCTGGGAAGGTACAGAAGGCCAGAAGAGATGGCAGGACTAATAATTAGAGGGATATGGTTTGCTGTTTTGCCAAGCATGCCCCTCAGGGAAGCAGTCATCAGGAGATCAATATGGTACCGAAAAATCTTTTTTTTTTTTCCTGAAGGCTACCTTAAGACTAAGTTGAAAACACAAGCCAGACACATGTCTTCTAGAATCATTCTCTGTAAATTTGGCTGATTTTTATTTTCTCTCAGAATTTGTACTGAAATATGGGAGCTGCAGTTCCCCGAAAAATAAAGTCCAAGGTTATGTAAAGATTTCTTTCCACTGGCTGTTAACCCATATCAAAAAGCATTCCAAAAATCAGCCAGCCTGACATCATCTCCACATTAAAATACAAAGTGACTTATATTATGGTGTATGTGTCTCCAGCATGTGGTTCAGTGACTTTCCTGTTCCCACATCCAGGCCTGAGATAATCTGTATCTATACCCAGCAAGGAGCCCCACTTCCAAAAAACATGAAAGTGAGTTTCATCAGCTATACATGTGCATATGATTGGCAAGAAAATTCTGTAACAATACATGGGCAAAAGCCTTAACTTCCACGGGCAAAAGCCTGAACTTCCATAGGTAAATAGAGGGATAAACATTCCTTCCTGAAAGCAAACATTCATGGCTTTTTCCCATTCAACCATGCTTGAACCTTTTGTAATATCCCTGAAGCCCAAACCCAATGCACAATTAATTCCAGATCCCCATTTTAAACCTAATCCCTCTGAAAACAGTAACCTGCCTGCAGGTGCGTTTCTTCTTTTTAAAATATACATGTAAACCTTCCCCAATTCCATATTATATTGGAGGAATTTTAGGAACAAGCTACTGGAATGAGGAGTTAAATGAGGAAAACTGTCTCACTCTTTTAAAAGTGCATCAACAAATCACAGTATGTTGGAAATTTATTTTGAACAAAAAAATTCTTTCGAGTAACTTAACATTATGTTATTTCCAGTCCTTATGTACGTTGGTTATAAAACTGTGCTTTCCAGCAGTAAAAATGATTATATTAATATCCTGGGGAGGAAAATACCCACATCTTTTTGTACATTTACTCACGGTTCAAATTAAACAAAACCAGTGGAGCAGCCCTGTGCTTGGAAGAACAAGAAACTTGATCTTTTCTGAACATCCATTTCAATTTTCCAAGGAATCTTCACTCTGTATCACTTCTCCTCTCTGAACTAGTTTTTAAATCATTTTATTTATATTGCATACATTTGTGTTAAAGACCAGACCATGCAAATACTTATTGCTAGGAACAGACTCACTGACTACAAGATTGCTTGCTTTGGTCAAACTGCTGAAATATAAGTGTTTAAAATTCTCGATTTGTATTTTAAGACTGGTTTATGTTTCTTGTGAACTTAAACCTTCTGCCTTTCTTTGGTTTGTTTAATTTTTTTTTGGAGGGGGATCTTTTAACATGCTGAATTAAAAAAATGGAAAAAAAAAACCAAGTAAAACCTTTCCCTGTTTTACTTGATGCTGCTGTAGTTGTATGCAATTCATTAACAAGTGGTTTGCATCCGCTGAGAAGAGCTGTCTGAAATAGCAGTGTCACAGCATTCATCATCATTACATCAGCAGTAGGGAAGTTCATACTGATTGCTATCAGCAACCAGAGTGCCCCAATCAGCGTGCAAGCAAACATAGCATGTTTAATTTTTCAGAAATGACTCTGGGTAGTTAGGGTGTTCATAGGTACTACTTTGATCCACACTACTGGAAGCAGTCTTTGGGGATACAATACATCTTGAACAGCACAACTGTATAAAAGTGAAAAACACAAGGGGAAGCATGAAGAACAATCAGGAAATTACAGTCTCTCTCAACCATAAAGGACCCTTTATCAATTTTATCAACATGGGTTACACTGTTCCTTGGGATTATTTAAGGATAAAAAAATGCATCTCGCTCAGCTACATTCAAATGCAAAATTTATATGAGACAATCTTAAGCTATTTTACGGGAGCTATTTCTAACTGATTTATACAGGCTTGATTCAGGTACATTTAACTTCCAAAACCCACCTAGATTTCAGCATCGCTTTCTATCAAACCTTTTGGCAAAGCTGCACTGACAAAGTTACCCATGACAGAACCTGATGAAAAATGTTCAAGTGCTCAGACATTTTAAGAAGTATCTCCCAAATGTAGCATTAACCTCTTGGCATATCTCACCATTTTTGTAACAGCTATAGGAATTAACCCGTATGTTTTTAGAATAGTTTTATCCTTTCCCAATTCTTTGCAAGCGAAACCAGAATTCTGCAACCCTCATTAACTACTCCAGAGAACTTCACTTGGGTTCCTTCCTGTTGACAACTACTCACAGTAAAACTAAGACCAATATAAACAGCACAAAGAGGCTTGTATCCATTTTATATAAAACCATGACAAAAAATAAGTTGGGGGGGTGGGGGGGAAGGGCAAGGTATCTTACATTTCACAATACCTCTCTTCATTTCAATTACATGCATGATCTATAAATGCACTAGTTGCTATCTGCATAAGAAGAAAAGGGAAAGGGAAAGGGAAAGGGAAAGGGAAAGGGAAAGGGAAAGGGAAAGGGAAAGGAAAGAGTTTGACAGAATCAGATAGGTGGGTTCATAGCTTGAAATTGAAAAATACCCCAAGTTAAGAGACACAACATGTATTAATACAATCTTTCCAAATTCATTACTATCTGCTGTCTTTTCCTTGTTACTTTCCTTTGATTTCTTTCCCCCCATAAAGAATGAAAAACAACTAGACCTAAAGCCTGGTTAATGACGACTTGATCTGTTGCTAATACATTAAATAGCTTGTGGCAACAATAATGGAGGATCACAAACACAAAGGAAATCAGCTAGGCAAACCAGTACTATTAGCATCCTCATGATTAAGATCCTAAGTGAGAAAATATTCTATCGCTACACTGAACTACTGATTGATCGTAATAGTTGCTCGACTCCAGGGAAATGATATATTTTCTTATGTATTTCTGCTACAGATAAACCCAGCTACCTGAAAGTTCGGAAAATATTTTAAATATCCACATACAATCATATCTATAAATGGTACTTTCTACTGAGGCAGCACCTCAGTTGCTTTAAGTCCACATCAACCACACAGTCTTACAAGCAGATTATATCTATTTTTGTTTTCGGATTTAAAAAGCTGATAAGTATAATCCAAATTAAATGTTTTTACTATTACTTCAACAGATTAAACACTGTATCTAAATCAAACAGATTTCTGCCAGGAAAGAGATGATTCATTTTCATACTCAGTAAACAGAACTTAACAACACCGAATAACAACACCGAAGGATTCAGGTCGAACTGTCCATCTCTAACTAGTCTATCCCTCACAGAAGCTGCTGTTTGGGAACATGCAACACAAAGCTGAGGGAAACAGAGCCCAGACTTAATGGTTTTGCAATTCAGATATGATATATCCTCTGGGATTCACTGTCTGAGAGTCTTTACAATAAGGAACTGAACTTTAAAATTAAGAAAAACAAACAACCAAACAACCCTACAACAAAAACAAAACAAATCAGGTCATTAACTCTGCATGTAAGCATTTCTTATTTTAATCACATGGTCTTGGGTTTCTTTATTCCTCTCTTGACCCTCTTACAAACTACCTAAATACAACGGAAAGAATAGAGTTCATTTCTTAAAAAAGAGAAAGTGCTACATATCTTTCAAGTCTCCAAATACTTTACTATATTTGGGGAGGGGTGTGTGTCTAAAACTAGTAATGCACTTACCCTGAAGAAATCAGAACTCCTTCCAATTAAACTGCCTAATATTGCTCAGAAATTCAGAATAAGCTGTTACTGCATGTTTTGCAATCCTACTTGTTCTTGTGCTTCAAATTCTGCAGCAGGAAAAACCCTCAGAATTATGTCAAAGTAAGATTAGCTGTAAAAGAATTAGCACAGGGGGGTAGCAAAAAAATCTCCTGTGGACTGTACTGTTTGTAGCAATAGGTTACAATCAGGGTGACACTTCAAACTTCTCTACCAAGTCTACTCTCTGTCCCCACCTTGTCTTTATTCAGGAATTCAGCAGCACTAAATCCAAAACAAACTTAAGTAACAGTGCAGTGACTTCCTTTGGCAGCATGTTTGTTTTATGATTTTGGTGCATTCATACGCTCAAAATCTGAAAGGCCAGGAACATTCTGAGAGAACAGTGAGTGGGACAACAGCAAGACTTGCTGTGTGAATAACATACTCTATGACTTCCTTTGCTGATACTCTTCCTAGAATATTTATTATGACAATACAGGCTGGTTTTTTTCTTTGCCTTCTTTTCTTTGCCTTCTTAGCTTGGTAAAGCAAATTACAAACATCTGTAATGGGTGTGCTTTGCACCATTTACTTAGTCAAGTAAGAAGTCACTACAACTTAAGACAGAAAAATGCAGAAATACTCTAATTTCAAGCACTGGAACTCAACATTCCAGTGAAATGACCACTTTCTTCACACTTTGTTTTATCTCATCAATCCCAACAGATGAAAGATTCCTTAGAAACAAAACTAGATCTATATATCAATGTCAATCTATACAGGAACTGAGCTCAAGGAAGAATGTATTTAATGTACATCTATAGCAAAGATGTGCCTTCTGTTCCCAACTTATGATATGCAAATGAAAGAAGAAAAGACTGTATTCCATATTTTACAATTAGCATTTTAAAACAAGATCAAAGGAATCAAGTAGAATGTTTTTGAAAGTGCCATGTTTTGATCACAGTCCCATTCCTGGAAGCCTGTTTATCTCCTCAGCATACTCTCAGGTTAAGGGATGGCTTCATGAAGCATTTCACATTCTAACCCAACACAGATGTTTTAACACGTAAAAGAGCTAGGAAATCTCCACATACCCAGGAAGAATGTCAAGTGTGAAAGGTACTTTATAAAACTTTATCTTCAGCTTTTACAGTTTACTTTAGGTTTTACACCTGTCTCATAATAGCAAGAAAACTGTATCATGATTCCTTCGTGTTTTTGTAACTTGACAAAACACAATGGCACAAATCTGAACTGCCACATTACAAATGCACAATCTACTTCACAATCGACTATCCTTGTTAAAAGTGTAATCACAGAATTATACAGCTGAATTATTTTCCTAGAAAAAACATCCATAGTGAATTGAAGAGCCATGCAAAACCCCACCAAACTACGTCCTCATATTTAAGAATCAGTAGTGCTAGGATTTCATTTTAATATACACGGTTCAGAACAGCGTACTGAACTGACACTAACTTGATCTGTGTTTCTGACTCTTCAGTTTCAGATATTCATACATCTTATCTAATGAAGGCTTCATTCTCTGGGCAGCTGGATGATGTATTCTTTACACGCAGTTGATTTTCTTGACATTAACAGATTTGTATGCTAAGAAAACAGAGTCTCATACAAAGCAGCAAACCCTTCTGGGGGAGGTTCAGCTCTAAATCACCAAAAGGTCTGTTGGGTACTTTACCCTGAACTAAATATCAGAGACCAAAAAAATACAGCAACATTTTGAGCATCAATAAAAATAAAGAATAAAAATTTTTAAAGGACTAATTGTCATGATAATTGATATAAAAATTACTTGACGTTTGAGTGGCAACTTCAGCTAAGACAATTATTCAATCAGATTCCTTGTAGTGGATTCTGGTATCATCAGTTCTGACACCCAGCAACTATTTAGAGACAAACGCATTCTATCCCAATTACTCTGTCCCTTGTGGTAATCTAAATAACCTTGCAGGGGTTTTTAACATCAGTGTACTGTCTTGTTTCTTATTTTATTCTTGAAGAGAGAGAAACCAACTCTTCAGGTTAGCAGCCAATTTAATACATTTTCAGGGTAAGGCAGGTACAATTTACATGTAGAGAGTATACCACAACAAAACCACAGTATGATGCCAGCACAATCTTTAAGAAAGTTCTCTCCTAAATCTCTACAGAAAGCAGCCTTAAAAGAAAGCAGGGATTAGAAGTGAGCTGGAAGGTAGGGAGGGGACTTACCTCAAAACCAGCCAAGCAGAAATCAGAGCAGTAATTCTACCAGTCGGCACAGCACACTTTTAGAGCTATAATGGTGCGAAGAAGTGCTGGGCAGCATTGCCTGAAGGCAGCACTAATACACTGCTGACTAATGACCGGGCCACGCGGACAATGAATTTGGGGGCTGAAAACTAACAGAAACCGTGCAGTACCTTGACAAATGGGCTTTCAAAATTTCATTCATTGAATAACCTTTAAGCACAAAATTGGCTCAAGTTCTCTAGGGAATAATACGACACATGTTGTTGGACAATAAGTATTTTCCTTTTTAATTAAAACTATTACACCGAATACATAAACACGATTACAGTGAATAAAATATAAGAGTTAACTATTTAGCACCTAGAAAAGACCAGACTCTCAATGTGAGGGGCAATGCCATACGCTCAGAAGGGTCAACAAATCCAGGGTTAACCACCTGATTGACTGAAATTCATTTTTGGCAGAATATATTTTCCCTTCTTTGAGATGTAAAGGAGAACAAGAACTTCAAAGGTATGTTTAATGAGCTGCTACAAACACAATTGGTTAAAAGAGGCTCAGAAATTATGTACTAAAAGCTGCATTATACTTAGAATTACAACTGAAAAAGCCTCGTTCTAAAGAGCCCGGTCAAAGTCAAGCCTCATAAAACAAATCAAGCCTCGTATAAACTTTGTCAGCTTGTGTACTGACAAACACATTAGAACAACAGAATCCCTCTTTAAAGGAGCTCCTTTTTTTCAGTGCAACTCGACTTCTAATTTGAAAATAGCAATTCTGGCTCTTTTTACAGACAGAATGAAATACCTAAAGTGTCCCTAAATTAACAAGTACCACTTGCCATAGACAGCATCGCCCTTAGCAGCTCCTAAAAACTTCAGAAAGGGATCTTAAAACAGGAAGCTTAGTGAGCTCATAAAACTGTTGTTGGAGCCAGGAACACATAGCATATTTAATCTGCAAACTGTGAGAGTCTACAATGATTTCAGCAAGATCTGAGGCATGCCCTCAAGGTTTGCTGGGATCTGGGATTAGGGAGTTGATAAGAACCCTCTACTGCCCATGGACATGTTTTTCTTCTGCAGTTAAACACAAATGCATAGAGACGTTTGACTGCTGCTTGGCGTTACTGCTCAAGTTATATAAAAGCTTTGCAGCTCCTTTTGCTGTCAATATATCAAAGTTTAAAAAAAATCATCAAAGTGTGAAATTTCATTTAAAGTCTGCCAGTCTACAGCTCTATTTCACAGACCTATCAAATAAAAGTAAAGATGAAAAATGCACTGAAAGAACTTGAAAAGTTTGCAGCAGCACCCATGCCCTATTTTTGTTTATTCTGTCTCATTTTATTTGATTTTAAAGTATAACAAATCAATTCCCTTATAAAAATGACAGAGTCTAAAGGGAGGATGTCTATAAAACCTGTGGTTAAAAGACAACTTGAAATCATTATTACAGCTGAACCTTTTGTTGAATAAAAAGCTTCCTCTGTAGCCATTTTAGCATTTTAATTGCCTAAGTGCAAGTTGGCAGAAAATATCTTGAATCTTCCAAAACAACCAGAATTACTACAGAATATGAGTGCCAGAAAAGCTAAAGCTTTCTTCAAAGTATTCTTTAGCTAGGGATTTACAACAATTGCATAAAGAAGAAAAGCCTGACTTTTAAGGTAATCTACTATAGTCTAAAAGCATTAACATTCCATTACTAAGGTTTTCCTGAGGATTTCATGACTCGTTGATTCACTTTTCCTCAAGTCTGCTTTTTCTTTGTACATTTCTGTCTCCCCATAGTTGAACACATGCAACACTGATCATTAAAATGCCTCCTTCCATAACTCCAAATAAACTGCTGTAATAGCCCTCAAATTCCTTATTTATCAGGCAAAGATGACCAGTTTTTCATTAACACTCTGCAGCATAAAAATACGCCATTCTTTCCTCTAATATGTGGAATAAAATTCAAATACACTACAGGAGTGCAGGCAATTGAATAGCTTTCCCCAAAATGAGGCAGAAAGTGTAACTGAAACTTTCATGGGTTCATATCAGTGCATACATATATCTTGTTAAAAATTCAAGTAATCTGCAAGATGAACAAATTATGATGTCTCCAAACTTGAGTATTTTGGTTTTTCCAACATTAAAAAAAAAAAAAAAACAAAAAAAAAAAAAAAAAAAAAAAAAAAAAAAAACAAAAACAAAAACAAAAAACACACATTTATAACCACTGATACTTTAATTTCTTAACTACTAACTGTTTTTGTGTTTGAAAACGAACAATATTTCACAACTGATGATTACGTGTAGCAGTAAAACTCTTTCTTGGACACTGCACACCTTCACAAACCAAAAATGTTACTCCACTTACGCAGGAAAATGCAGGTGATGGCTTTGTTTTGCAGTACTTCTACAGGAAAGCTTTGGAAAACAATATGTCCTGCTGAAAACCATATGCTATTATCAGAATGCATGAGTGCATTCATTTGGGCACCTTAAGCCATAGTTTTGCCTCACTGCTGCTTAAAAGAATACACATACATTGAGAGTCCTTTTCTTACTCATTCTTCCTACTCATTCAAAATCACATAATCCTGCTTTTAAAGAAATAATCCCCTGTCCTTAAAATAGCCTTCTCTCATAGTTACTATTATTTATGCTTTAGAATTGGGCTATACACAAAACTGAAAGTATTTACATACTAGCTAGTTATACCCAAACCTTCATTATATAAACAAACTCTCAAGAGGCTGCCTACAGTTTACACTGCTAAACTCATTCACCATTACTTTTAATATATATTTCCACGACTGGAATACAGTGGTGTGAATATGGCAATTTTTTACATTTTAAGGTTACTTTACTTTTAAAACACTGCATTCGTCTTTCTTCAAAATAATCATGACATATATAATTAAGAAACTGTCAGATCATTATTAATTTTTAATAAAGGACCTAAATGAAATAATTATAGGTATCAATCAGTGAGGCACCTTTCCAAATTACAATGCAATTGCACAAATATTCAAACTACGCAAGGCCAGTTCTGGCACATTTCTATCCATAATCTCGTTGAACACCACACAAAAAACAATTTTGGAACAGAGAGAAACAAAGTGAGATCTCACTATTCCAGTGACTTTAACGATTTTAAAACATACCTACAACACAGAGAGACGGAGAGGCAGCCGTGCCCTCCTAAAAATGTTTGTTGGTTTGATCAGACACACATCTCAAGGCCTCTGGAAAATTTCGCTTCCAAGTTTTTTCTGTAGCACGCACACAAAAGAAACGAAGTCTGCACGCTGAAGCTTAAAAAAATCATGTTTATTGAGCCTTGGAAATGAAGCGGGAAGTGGCAGGGGCGCGATGAAGAGGAGCATTTTACAGTGGGCTGCTCCTTAATGCTCCTTTAGTGAAGTAGCCTCTAAAACGTGACACTGGGCATCAAACGGACAGCTATCCCTACCTCCGGACTAAAGGGCTCTTTGAGATCTCTACAGTCCATCATTTCAAACTGAAGTGGCAGCTGGAAAATGTGGAGCAGCTGGCAAAGAGCTGGGAGAAAATGTTTTACATAAATATATCTACATACGAACTGGCAGAAGGCCACGGACACCGTACCCGCAAGACCGGATAAAAACTACGCACCAGAGGGTTAAAAACAGAACTGGGGAGTGCGATGGGGCGCGGGGGGCGTGTGTTTCCCTTTACCTTTTCTCTTCACGTGGGGCGGGTTGGGCAGCGGGCTCTGGCGGGCCCGAGCGGGGCGCGGGAATGGTGCCAGCCCCCAGCGGCTCCGCGGGACAGCCCGAACCGCGGCGGGCGCGCTCTGCTCCCACCCTCCGCAGCTGGGCGGTGCGCGGCTCCCAAGAGTTCCCGGGGGCAGCGGCCCCGCTCCTCCCGCCCGGGCCCGTCCCGCCTGACCCTCTGCTCGGAGAGCCGCCCGCATCCCCGCGCCGCCCTCCCGGCCGGGACCCCTTCCCCGCAGGAGCAGCCGGCAGGGAACCACGGCCCCCGCTCCGCCCCGCTCCGCCAGATGTGACAGCGGCTTCTCCCCGCTCCGCTCGCCTTTCCCCCTGCGAAGTTTGTGCCGGCCTCCCGCCGCACGGGCGTGAAAACGGCCGGGGATCGCTCAGGGAGCAGGGGCGAGGAGAAAGAAAGGGGTGGAAATAAACCGGCAGCTGTGGACCGCACATGGGCAGCTCTGCGGCGGGACGTGCCCCCGCCGGGGCCGCACCCCGCGCCCCGGGCTCCCGCGCTCCGGGACAGCCATTTTGGGGTTAGACACCTCCGTGCCCCCCGCCTACAACTCAGGGGAGCGGGAAAGGGGCCGGCAGCGGGGCCGGAGTGCTGGGAGACGACAAGAAAGTGGCCCGGAGTGGAGCCAGGGGAACAAAGAACTTGTGGTCCAAGTGGGTACGTACCTGGGGCCGCTGCCGCCGAGCCCCCGCGCTGCCCATGGGCGAGGGCCGGGGCCGCCGCCGAGTCCCCGCGCCGCCTCCCCGCCGCCGCCGCCGCCGCTATTGGGGCCGGGCCCCGGCGCGGCCCGCGGGCATCCCGGGGCCAGGGGACGGGACGGGACACGGGCGGGACGGGGGCGGCAGAGCAGGGCCGGCGGGTGTCGGTGGTGGGTGTTTTATTCCCGCCCGCCTCCCGCGGGGAGCAGCCCGCGCCTCTGCCTCTCTCCGTGTGGGGGTGTGTGGTGTGTGCGCGGGTCCGACATCAGCCCCAGTGATCTTGTAATCTGATCCCTTCTGACTCACCCGCACTGACTGACATTTCTGATTTGGTTCAACAAAAAGAGCGGGGGGGGAGGAGAAAAAGAAGAAAAAGAAGACAGGGAGCAAAAGAAAAAAAAAAGTATCCCCAAATGCAGCGCCTGGCACTGAGCAGTTTTGGCAGGGCAGGGGGACCCCTCTGTCCCGTCCCGTCCCGCCGCCGCCCCGCATTGTTTTGGCTCGGCGCAGCCACCGGAGGAGGGGAAACAAACACATCGCGCCGAGGTACTCACGTGTCGGAAAAGTTGTTCCCTCTAGCTTTTCTCCGTCTGGCGCGCTCCTCTCTCTCCGCCGCCTCACTCCTGCAAGTTTTACAGATGTTGCAGGGCTGCTCGCCGTCGCCGCCCCCTCCTCCCAGCGCTGCCCTCTGGATCAGATCAGGGGAAAGGCTCTTTAGGGATAACTCCCGATTCAAACACCCTCCGCTAAACTTTCCCCCTTCCCTCCCCTTCCTCTAAGCGGCGGCGGGCTCCGCTCTCCTTCCCCCGTTCCCGGGACGGGCCGGCCGCAGCCCGGGGCGCGGTGTCGAGCCCGGCGGGAGCGGGAGCGGGGCCCTGCCTGCCTGCCTGGGGGAGCGGCTGAGGGCTGCGCCCCGGGGTGCGGGTCGGGCCGCGGCCTGCCGGGCTGCGAGGCGCGCTCTCGGCATGACACCCCCGCTCCCCCCTTCCTCCTCCTCCTCCTCCTCCCCCGCCATCCCCCCGGCCCGGCCCGGCCCGCCCCGGCGGCGGCCCGAGGGCGGTGACACCCCGCCCATATGGAAGAGGCAGCGCGGGGCCGCGGCGGCCCCCGCTCCCGCCCGGAGCGGCCCCTCTGCCTCGGGTCGCGCTTCCTCCCTCTCCCTCCTCTCCCGCTCCATCTTTCAGCTCGGCTTGCATCTGCAGCCCCGCTTCCCGCCCACCGATGCCTTGGACACCCCTTTCTCCCTCCCGCCAAAAATTCAGGGCTTCTGGGGGGAAAACGTGCCCTCCCGGTGGGTTTTCTCTCTGTGCTGCGGGTTCTGGGCTGGCGTTCGCTCTGGCGCCGCGGGCTGATTCGACTGAAGGACTTCAAGGAAAGTTTCACCTAAGCCATGTGACGCTGAAAAATAGCTCTTTGGGGGGGAAAAAATACAAATATTTAAGCGAGGGGAACAGTGGCGGTGATGCCTGCGTGCTCCTCCTCTCCCAGCCCACCTGCCAGCCTCCCCAGCAGCCTGCCAGGCTCCTCTGGCCCTCACCCTACAAAACAAGGCTTTCCGCTGCCTCCCTCTTTGGCCCCCATCTCCCTTCTTCCCCCGGGCTCCTGGCGAGCAGGTTTCCCACAGCAGCGTGCTGCGGTTCAGAAGCAGCAGGAACCAGGATGCCATTTGTTCCCGTATCTCCATCCTTGGGGAAATGATGTGTCCTGACAAGACACCTTGCCTTTTTCTGGTTCTGCAGATTGCTCCCCTGATATTAAAATACTCTGAGAAACTATAAATGAACATTACCACAACCATTTTCCATCAAGTCACAAGGTGGGACTGGGTCTCAGGAAAAGTATGTATATTTTTATATATTATTATTTTTTTTAAGTTGTTGCCATCACAATGTCAGGTACTTCATATGCACATTTGTTCCTAACCCAGCTCACAACACAGCCATGTAAAAATTTGTTACTGATTCATACAATTTAGCGAGGTCCCTGAACTTGGACTGCATTTGGAACATCCCCAAACAATTAGTGGTTCTTGAAAGAAAAGGTATGTTTGCTGATGGAAATGAAAGACTGGCTTTTGATGCTGTGCATTTCATAAAGCCTCCCTTAGTCTCACCATTGAAAATGTTAATTTTATTACAAAACAAAGCTGCAGGTATTTGTGGCTTGAGGTGACTTGGTCCACTGGATTTTGAGAAAGAGAAAGCAATCTTACCTGACTCAAAGGGCCACTTCAACCCTAATTTCCTCAGGCTAACTTGTTTGGAGTTGTTTTTCACCTGGAAATCTTTTCTGGGTGCAAGAAGTAGCTTTAGGGAGTTGCCTATAATACATGAATGTCCCTGGTACAGTCAGACTAATTGTCCTGGCAGTCCCAGGGATGCCTTTTTTTTTTTTTTTTTTTTTTTTTTTTTTTTTTTTTTTTTTTTTTTTTTTTTTTTTTTCAGGTTTTACAGCACACCCTGACTTTCAGGATAGACATGGTAGTCAAATGCTTTCACTCAGAGTGAGATGTGCACATCATCCATGCTGCCACGCAGGCACGTGCACTGTTGGAGGGGGGCACCGGGGCCCTGGATGAGAGCCTGTGCCCTGGTGCCATGTCTGTGTAGCCAGTGATTTCACAGCTCACCAAGAGACAAATCTGCCCCTGCTCAGAAGGAGCAACCCCTGGTTGCCGAAGCGATACTGCTGACAGGCATAGCACTACACAGGGAAGAGGCATGTGCAACACCAGGATCTGAATACCAATATGAAGAGCTAGTCTTCCAACTTTTTTATCTTATATGACTTCCTTTTTCAGTCTCATGTTCCCAGGAAAATGTTAGCTGTTTCATGATATATGATAATAGCGGTGTAGCATTGCGAATGTTTTGTTTTAGCTATACGTACTATATATAGCACCATATGTATGTGCTTTATCTAACATGTATACTGCCCCCTGATACATATATATGTGCTGGGGGAGTGGTGGTGTACAGAATGATTAGGCAAACCTCAGGTCCCTTTACAGATCTGTTTAAGAGCAATATGATTCCTTCAGCCCATTGTACCCTTGTTTCATTTTCTGCCTATTGCATATTCCTTTCTATTTTATGCAATCAATTTTCTTAAAACTCTTTTTGTCCTCTTTGTATAATGAAAACTCTTAAAAGTAACAGGGGAAATTAACCAACATCCAAAATGATGCTTTGTAAAAGAAACAAATTAATGTGGAAAATCCTGTTTGCCTAACCATTTATAATTCAGTATTGCTGATGTTAAGATACTGCTTTTAATAATAGCTTAAAAGACATTCAAACTGGGGCATGATTTTAAGTTGAGACTGGGCCTTCAAATCAGTATTCATCTTAGACTTTTTTAAAAAAGAAGTTATTTCCTCAGAGTTTGGACACCTTGTTAGATCGTAAAGCAACTTTTCTCTTCTTTTGAGTTTTTTGTTTGTTTTTTGTTTGTTTTTAATATTATTCACACCAACTCTGCTCAAGACACATATTTCTAATTTGAGATAAATAACTCCCAAACATTTCTCTACACTCAACTCACATCAACATTAGGGCAGACAAAAAAATTATAAACTAAAGAGGCAATAGCAAGCTTTAAAATTCACTTATGAAAAATAGCCTTCTGATGCATTTCTGAGCAGTGAAAGTCTAGAGAGAAGGGAAACACAGAAACAATAACTGAAGTTTCTGCCTGTGCCTGTGTCTGCTCAGGCCAAGCAGAAAATAAAAACTGACGGTGAGTGGGTGACATTTGCCATTTGAAACATATTGTAAGTGTTTCAACACCTTGACAATGAAGAGTGCAAAAGAAGCTTAGAGCATCCAAAACCCTTCAGCTAAACAAAATGAAAATGGGCAGCTCTGTTCAGGGAGGTGCCTTTTTTATCATCTTTCATGTCTGATTCAGAGGAATCGTACTTGAAAGATGCAATGGGAAGACAAAAACTACACATTAATAAAATGTAATGATTTTTCCATGTCTGGACTGTCCCTCCAAGAGAAACTGACCTCTGAGATTTGTCTGTGATGTTTCCCTGCAAGTAGGAATTGGCTCCTGCAGAAGACCTGTTGACCCATGCCAAAACTCATTTCTCTGACTCAATATGCCATAACTACAGAGCATTTCTGCCATAAGTTATATAATGCACAATACTTTCGCATTTCTTCAGCCTACCTTGTATCCCCACTTCTTCTTGGCCTCTGACTTGAAAATTACAGACCTCCAGGCTGTGTGCTTGTCTTCCTTTTTTGCTGCATCTGTTGTTACAGGAAAGCACAGTCAGAAGGAGCAGGGACTCTGCTCACATAAGCTGCATGCAAAAGACCTGATCTTCAGTGACACCAAGAGCCAGTCTTCTCACCACTCACAGTTGTACCACCCTTCACTTTCTCTCCAATCCCAATGAATGCTCTACAGGATGTATTCAAGGACCTTAACTTGCTATTTATCCAGGTGACATCCACTAGAAGACAAAGCTTTTAAGACAGTCACTTTCTTGCCGGTAGGCAAATACCTTACAAGAATAAATTCTATGAAATAGATAGGTCTGCTGTGCTTTCACAGGGGCAGCCTCAGATAAAGCACTGGAATATGGAGCAATGGCACTTATTTCTGGTCATTTACACAATATCCATCACAGGAGAACTTGACTGGTGCATCTTGCCCCCACCCTTGTTGCAAGGCTGCCTCATACAGCAGAATGGTCTCAAGAGGTACCTAGTGGAAGGAAAAGAGGAACATTAGATGGACAAAATCCATCAAGTCAAAAATCCTGTCAAAATCCTCAAAGTCTGCAGAAGATGCAGCTGGGGGCACAAGAAAAGGTTCATGGCCTAAGGTGGGATGCAGAACTGGTGTGTGGAGCCAACCACATTTGGGAAGGATATAAAGGTCAGGACAAAAATCTTATCTGCAGTTACTGTCAGGGAATTGGTTTAGGAAAGGTAAATGGTATGGGGCCTGTGTAGGGAAAGAACTAACTGTTTGGAATCTCTTGAAAGAGATTTGAAAGAAATTATAAAGTGATGTAGCATGGCACACTAGTGTAAATTAGTAACTTTGGATTCTTTCATTATTTGGATTTTTGATTTTTATTATTGCCATTGGAAAACAAATGGAAATTTATCAGCAAATATCCAGATGTGTCAAAGTAGCAACTGTCATTCAAGAGTCTTGAGTTTTCTAAGGATGCTTGTTAATTGCAGCCTTTCACAGACTTGATACACATAATTCCTTCTGGCAGTCCATAACAGGGAACCTCTATGCCTTTCTCCTTCTTCTGCTAACACTGGGAATATTGGTAGATTTCAATGGAAAAAGGACTGATTCCTAGTGATAAAGTTTATCTTTCTACTCTAGCAGATCGTCTCTTGTACACCATCCTATTTCTCTGAATGTTTAATCCAACTAACCTAGCAATTTATAACATATATTAATCTTAGGTTTTTTTGAATGCTGTATAATGAAATTAAACATATCAAAATGCAGTAATTTTTTTTGCCCCACTATCTTGCAAATATGTAAAATTACATATTTCTTTTTCAAATTCTGTTGTGATTACTGAAGAAAAAATAAGGCTAAGAGCTGAGTTTTACACACAGACAAAAAGGATGATTTTATGCAGAAAATTCTGTACTTTTGGACTGTCTGCATAGAAAGTCTGAGCTCTCCATCTCTTAAATACAAACTTTTTTCAAAGTACTTTTACTCTCTTTGACTTTAGATATATGTTTGCATTAAAACACTTCATTACTATGAACATTCTTCAGAAGAGTATATTCTTTTTACAGGAAATTAAAGTGGTGTTGTTCTGCCTGAGATATTTTGATAAATGACCATAAACACACCAAACAAACAAGCAGAATGAGTTTCCTTTGTTTGCTCTTAAAAGCACCCTCTACATGTTCATTATCAGGCAGGTAGTATATGGGGGGAAAGCATAGCCTCTCTAACAGGTTCCATCCAGTAAAGACACAAAAATCATAACATTTCACACAGAATTGGCATAAATAATCTATTTATCTCCTTTTTGCCATGCTATAATAAGAAATGAAATTGCTAATGGTGGTCATATTTAGGTTGTTATAATTAAGTAGATCATCACTAACATCCCCTTTAAATGATCTGAGATACTTTCAACCTCTCTCTAGGGAGTTATCTCAGCTTGTCTTCTAACTGAACCATTGAACTTCACAAGAAAGGATTTAGCAGTATTTTGTAGGGTGTACTTGCAAACCCTTTTCCAGGAGATGTAGTTTATATAGACTGTTCTGGTAGAATTTAAACCAATTCCTTGAGTGAAATCACCTTTATCAGAAAAAAAGTTTTTTTCTAGCATGTCCAACCCTACGTTAACATTGCTTATTATAGTTATGTCAGTTGGGATGGAGGATGGGGAGAATATCACAAATACATAAAAGATCCATCAAAATGTCTGGGTTTTGCCTGTTGTTGATGCAGTGAATTGGACAGACACTGCATCACTGTGCATTCACTGTGGTGAATTCAGACACTCCCCCAGGAAATGACTAGGTTTTCCCCCTAAGTCTTAAATATACTAGCGTACATTTTAAAGCATGCTCAAATACCATGGAAGGCTTGTAGTCTTCAGACTTCTTCTCAGCCTCTTAAATAATTATTTCAGTAGCTGGTGGATGCCCACTGTTCTAGTCCAAATGCACATACAATGGCTTTGTTTGCTTTTTTAAAAATGACAATAGAAAAAAATAGATTAATAGCTTTTATTTCATCCTGCCCTTGTATAGCTATAGAGATGCTGCTTAGTGGGCATTTGCAAATGTCTTTTTCGTAGTATGCTAATGCGCTACTACTACACTTTTAGCAGATCATCCCCCAGTGAGAGTTGTCCCAGGTAAGCTGCGACAATAGTGTTGGTAAATCAAGTAGCATCCCATGGGCATTAAGGGGACCCTGAGGACTGCTAGTTTATTCTCTTGGCCACCTGGGTGCAGATTCCAATCTAGTCAGGAATCCAGCCAATCTACTGGCCTTAATCTGTCCTTGGTGGGCATTTGTCCTTACAGGAAGATACAGTGCAATGTATTTGATGATATCTAGACAGGAGACATCTGAGATTAGTGAATCTAAAGCATGAATTTTTCATCCATCAAGACCTCATGTGATATATCTATTTATATTTACCTCTCTCAATCTGAGATGTTTCACATCTATCTGTCTGTACCAGTTGCTGTCTTAGTCTCATTCTGACTGGGACATTGAACTGTGCACCTACCAAATGGATCAAATAAAATACTGCATCAGACAATACGTTGAAGGGGCTGTCGGTGACTGTGCTCCCACTCTTACTCCTGTCATTGTGCTCCACTTCAGGCTACAGTTCAGATAGACACTAAACCTCTAGTACTGGATGAAAAATGCCATGCCACTTCAATATAAAGCTATTCTGTAGATAGAAAGTCAGGACATCAAGAAGTACTAAGGAGCTTGTACAGTCAGGATTTATACCAGATGAGATCTTTTCTATTCCTCTGCAGTCAACATTAAAAAAAGCACAAGCTCTCTCTGTTTAATTTGGTAGAAAGGTGATCAGGTACTCACAGAAGATAATGTTATTGCTGGTGTGTGACCCAGCAGCATGCGCAGCTCTCATTAAGGACAGAGGACAACAGTCCCATGTACACATACACATACAAAAATGCTGTCAGAGCCTTTCATTTTCCCCGCAGTTATTTTTCCTTGCATCTCATTTATGTCAGACTATTTGAGTTCTCTCATTCCCTCTTCTCTAATGAAGAACATCCACAAAAGCCTGGGAAGGACTGCCACAAGGCAGTAACACAAATTACACCTCTCTGTTCCCTGAAATGGATGTCTGGGTAACACCTCAGTTGGAGACAAGGAATCTGGTGCTTAAGGTCACACAGTCTTGTTCAAAGGGAAGCAAGGCCCTGCTACTTCAGAAGCCCCCCCAAAAAACCCCAAAAATACATACACTGATATGCCAGGTTCCTTTTACCAGGGCTTAATGACACACCCTTGCCTAAACACCTTTAGTGAGACAAGCCAACCAAACATGGGATTCCAGGATAACAACCAATCCCACAATATGCCCCCCTTTCTTGAAACTATCATCATATTTAGTTCTTTGGTATTACTTTTTTAAATTTCTCAGTCACAAAAACTAAAAGGATAAAATACGGTAAAGTTGAGATCTTTCTGTCCAGATTTGAGATTTTGGACTGAAAGACTAAGTAGGTAGATGTCAAAAGTACACCTTGCTAGTTATACATATTGGAAGTTTGGAGAGGAGCCTCACGGATCAAAACCAGCCATCCTTGGCACTGGTCTGGTTATAATGCTCACCATTAGTGGTCCAGCGTGGAATACACAGATAACAGTAACTGAACTTTCTGGCTTTTTTCAGGGTTCTTTAACATGTCAGGGCATCCAGGGATATGCAAGTCTTAAGTGAAAGCAGATGTCACATTTTCATCAATCATGTCAAATATTAATCTTGCCTCCCAATTCAGTATCAAGGCTCCCAGGTTCCATTGAAGTGGGTGCAATTTTTGCCATAGGCTGTGGTGGGCAGGTTTGATGTAATTTCAAGAGTAAATTCTGAATTTTGCTGGAGTTATCCACACACTGAAAATAAATAGTACTCTTTTGTATGTTTGTAGGATCTCACCCTAAGGGAACTATTTGGAAAATAAGGGATAGAAGGGCATTTTCCTTAGGAAATTATGATACTTTGTCAACATGCCTCAAATTTGTCTACAGTTGGCAAGGATATCTAAAATATATGTGACAAATTGGAAGACCTGTATGTTATTTTGCTTGAACCTAAAGGGTTTCTGTCCTGCATGCAAACAAAAGTCTGTGAATTTTACTTGAATAAACATTGCAGGCTGGTGCTAACTTGTTATTGGTGCTGCCACAGATCAGCAATTGGCCAAATAAGAAAAGAGCAGACAAGAAAAACAATGTGAGACATGCTATAATATATAGTCCTGAGTTTTGAACTAGTAAGACAAAACCAAACATAAGTTTAGAAAAAAAATCACCTGAGTTTTTAGGCAGGAAATATCTCTTCACAGTCTGTACATTTACCCAGCACAGTAAGACCATGCTCCATCAAAGGCAGTAGAATATTTTACAATGGAGACCAAGCATGGTTTTATGATTATCGTCATCAGTTCAAGTAACCACCACAAATAGCTATGGAGAAAAAGCAAGCTTGCAGAATATCTCACAGTCAAAAATAAAGCTATTAAAAATGAGACAAAAAATTTATGTGCATTTAGGGTGAAGCACAATCCAAAAAAAGAATACCAAATACCATAAATGTGCACCTACCCTATGTTCATTGGAAGTTTTCAACTTTTCCCTTTCCAAAAGCACAGCTATGGTAGATGATTGAGTTCTTACCCCTTTGTCTGATCTGCTATTTTACCATCTCAATTTTATTCTGCCCTTTCATTTATTTGTTTAGTTTATTGAACTATTAAACTTAGAAATCAGATTCTTCCTACCTTTCAAAATATTAGTTACTAGGAACACAAACAGGACTAAACCACTTCCATTTTTATGTAGCTTTCTGAATGTATTTGGTGAATGATGTACATGATACCAACAGTACATAATAAAAGAGACATCAAAGTATTCAAAACCAATGAATTTGACTCTCATACATCATGAGATGTACTTTAAAAAGATGAAAATTCAACTGAAATTCTACTGAAAGTTCTCAGATCCTTCAGGTTACTCAGATAGTGAAAAGAATGCTATAGCAACTGAAACTGCACTACACTTAAGATTTTGCTTTGCACCTGTGAAGGCAGGGAATACAGAGTGTAAAGCACTATGATAGCTGATGCTCACAGGATTCTTGAATTTAAACAAAGAAAAATAAGCACTTGCAAAACCCCACATGACGCAGTGGGATACTTGAGTTAATTGGAAATCTGAGGATACCACCGACAGAAAAGTTTTTCAAGGCTGAAAGAAAAAGAAGGAATGTACTTTTCATTTTCCTGAGTACGTAAACCAAAGGAAACTCATAAGCAGAAAACAGTAATATGATCAAAAGATGACAGAGAGCTCTACTCATCCTTCACCATATACAACTTTGTGACTACTCATACTATGATCCAGATATAGATTAAGGTCACTAATGGATGGAAAACAGAACAGCAAAATAACAAGATAAAAATTATGCTGGTGAGCAGTAAGAGCTTTAGGGATAACTTGTAGCTGTGATACTGTGTCCATCTAAATATATAAAAGTATATAAAAGCATTTGGGCAGTACAGTTCAAAAGAGTCTAATCTTCACTCATACTTGTGAGCAGACATCTGTATTTTAATGGCCTAAAAGTTTATTGTCCAGTTTGAACTTCTCATCTCAATACCCTTGACAATCCCTATGTTGCAATTCATCTCTTCTAAAACAGGTGACTGAGACAGGATGAATCAGTCTTTGGAAATCCAGGGCCAATTAATCTTGTCAACTGCACGGAAGTCATTGGAGGAGGTAAGCATCTGGCTGTCCCAGCACTGTCTGGTGAGACAAATCCCACCTGGGCTCTGACCTGCCAGCTCCCTGAGCAGTGCTTCCTTCCATCTGTGGTTCCTTCCTGACAGCCAGTGACCTCACCTCTGACTTCTGCCTTTGCCTTCTTCACTTTTGCCTGACAGAAGTATCCCATACAATACTTCTGCTATTAAACGTGAAAAATACCCCTGCTCATGAAGCTTCCTCAGCAGCACAGACTACTGAAAGCAAATCAAGCCTGTCCTTTGTCCTCTGTACTGGTTTCCCAAAGAAGATGAGATTCCTCATCTTACTGTATCTAAAAAATATGCCTAATGCTGTGAGGTGATAACCACATAATAACATAATTCCTCAGACACACTGGAGCCTACCAGAGAGAATCTTGTTTGTATAGGAAACTGGGCTAAGGCAACAGTGAGGCAAAATCTTTACTGTCTTCTTTTCCAACCACAAAGCTGCGAGCTTCTACCTGCCATGTCCATACAGGGAAGAGAAGCACAAACAATTAAAAACAAACAGAAAACCTCCAACTGTCAAGGCAGACCTTCAACATTTGTGTGTAGGAAGACAATGAAGAGGGTTTACTCAGCTCTGCAGAGCTTGGAGAAGGTATGACTCATGAGCAATATGGAGGACAAAACATTCTGAGGTGGAGTTGAGGAAAGCTTAATTTATAGTTATGCCCTCCAAATCCCATTTAGCAGGCCAAAGTGTGATTAATTCGTTCTACCACATTGGGTTGTGTAAGAGGATGTGCTGAGCACTAATATCACAAACGCTCACATATATCCAAAAGAGGATATATGAGCAGTCTAATATCACAGACCGTATCAAACCATTTAAAGTTCCTTTATCCAGAGCCCAGCGTACTTGAGGTTACAGACAGCCAGCAATCTACCTGTGTTCTATGATCTTTGATGCAATTATATCACTCTCTATATCTGTTCAGAAAAAATAGAAGCAATGTCCAGAAAAAGTGGACTTTATTTAAAAGCTTGGATCACATGTAAATTCTTTTCATATTGATGTTCTTTGTATACCACACAAAGAGCAACATATCTTTATGGTCTAAATCAGGCAATTTGTATGGAGAGGGAGAAAATGTCTTTGCTTCAGAGTCACAGATGCATTATACACTTACAGATACAGTTCCATTAGCATCAAACCTGGTGATTGGTTTGTGTGCTCTGGTCCTTCGGCCTGGGTACAGGTCAGTGGGTCATACTCTGCAGTCCTTATCCAGTTGCCTCTTCATTGTTTTTTTACTCCTTGAGTCTGGTAGACACCGGTGAGAAAGCTGCCTTCAGCAAGAACAGCTGAATAAAAAACTTCAAAAACTGGTCCGGTATTTGGTCTTCTATCTGTTGAGATTTGTGGTAAGTCTTGAGGCTGTAGCTTCTCAAGACACTGAATAGCAAAAAAACCAAAATGAGCCTATTCTGCAGAGAAGGACAAGAACTCCTTGTCTCTTCCCAAGCATAAAAAAGAGGTGAACTCTGCTACAGGGCCTGTTAGCAGTAAACATGATGCCCTCAGGCTGGAAGAAGCTCAGGGACTTACTGAGATGCCTTCCTCCCCAGGGCTCTGGAGGCAGAGGAATGCTGCAGATGTTGCGAAGATGCTTGGCAGAGGGTAAGAGCCATCCTTGCAGGTAGGCCAGCTTCAGGACAGCATGAAGCTTAACAAATCAAAGACAATGCCAGCACAGTGTGCTCAGAGCAAGGCAGCCCAGCTGGAAACATCTCCAGCTATGCCTGAGATGGGGCCTTGGTGGGGATCAATGAGGCAGTGGTGAGTCTGCATGTGATAAAGGCATGAATCACAGGAACAAGGTCTGCTTTGGAGAAAAGATAACCAGAGATAAATGTGAAGAAAAATGTCCTTCTCAATTAGTCTTGGATTCCAGTTATGCAGAAAGCTAACCAGAACTGGGAACATGAGTAATAAGTGGCAGGTACACACCCTCCCAACGGGGCAGATATTATCCTTACCATAGCTCCTGATGTTTTGTCCACATTATTAACAGCAACGTAGTCTAATCTGGATGCCACGGCTGTCAGCTGGCCCACCCCAGTGCCCCAACCTTGTGTGTCAGGGGAGACAACCAACCCTTCCAACCAAATCAGTAAAGACACCAGCGCTGCACGTTATCTGGAAAACCAACGACATACATCGACCCACATTTTTGTGTTCTCACTACCTGCCCCTCTTGAGTTTAGAGTCAGAGATAAAGGACCTCAATGTCCCAAGCTTCCCTTGCACTTATTCCCAGGTCTCTTGGGAAGCTGCTACTACTTAGACTCCATTTCTTGAACTGAGAAACCCCTCCTTTCTATAGGGTATAAGGCTTCTCTTCTCTTCTCTTCTCTTCTCTTCTCTTCTCTTCTCTTCTCTTCTCTTCTCTTCTCTTCTCTTCTCTTCTCTTCTCTTCTCTTCTCTTCTCTTCTCTTCTCTTCTCTTCTCTTCTCTTCTCTTCTCTTCTCTTCTCTCCTCTCCTCTCCTCTCCTCTCCTCTCCTCTCCTCTCCTCTCCTCTCCTCTCCTCTCCTCTCCTCTCCTCTCCTCTCCTCTCCTCTCCTCTCCTCTCCCCCTTCCCCTTCCCCTTCCCCTTCCCCTTCCCCTTCCCCTCCTCTCCCCTCCCATCCCATCCCATCCCATCCCCTTCCCTCCCATCCCTCATCCCCTTTCCTTACATCAAGGTGCCCAAACATCTCGGCACTTGTACAACAGAACCAGAGTGATTTTCATAATCCTGAAAAAAATATATTGAACAGCATTGTTTTCCTGATAAAGGATATAGAATTGTGGGTTTCATACAAAATCTCAATCACTGTTACTTCCTTTTTCTTTAGTGTACAACTGAGACCAGAGTACCACTCTGTTAGACACAATACTCATGAAGCCATTTATCCTATTTCAATGCCGATCTTACTTTGCCTTACTTTTCAAAAATCTGAAGATTTCACACCATTTCTCATAACTAAAAAAAAGAGAAATATTTCCACCAAGGCAACCCTGATGACAACCAATGGGCTGCTAAGAAAAATAAAATAAGTACTTATTTTTCTGAAACAGTGTTACTCTTCCCTGCCAAACTGACCTGTGAGACAGGGTTTGCTTTGAAAGCATCATCTCCCTCATGCTATATAAAGATGTGGTATAGACAAGTTTTCCAAACAATGTCAGACTGGACACGGTCCACCTTTCATCATATCTCAGATGGATTGCCTTTGAAATGCAGGTAGAGTAAATCACCAAAATGACACTCACCTTCCTCATCATTTGCTAAAGTTTTTCTTATCATACAGAAACGTTACATCTGTTACTGAAGATTCAAATGTGCAACTGTACACGGACTCACTTTTGTGCACAGACAGTAACACAGTATTTCTAGTCTAATCCTGGGAAGGTTCAATATACATTTGTGGCTAGGCCAGAGGCCAGATCTGATGGGGGAGGGACACAAGGAGATGGTGTGGGGAGGAAGTGCTTAAAAAGTTTTAGACAAAAAAATCTTGTTAATTTTAGTGCAAGGTAAATCTCTAAACATCCAAGTTGGCTTTGGGAATGTCAGTCTTAATCTCTTAGTGAATAAGTTTCTAGATTTCCTTTCTCTTCTGACTGAAAAAGGCTAAAATTTCCTTTATAGTGCTCAAAATTTCTCTTTGTTATAATTGTTATTGCATACAATCCATGAGAACCTGGTTCTCCTGGTATAAATAAGTTGCTCTCATTTAGCTCTCCATTGTGAGTGACATATTAAAAGAACAACATTTTTAATTCTCTCAAGTGTTGACGTTGAGAAGGGATTCTTTAAAAACAAGTATGCTTGTTTTTCATCATCCCAGAGCACATTCAGAGCAATCCTGCTGATCTCACTGAATTTATCTTCGTGTAAATCTGGTTCCAATGAGGCAGACTTGAACTAAGCCAAATAGGTATTTTGACCAGTCATTGTCAAGTTAGTGTTTTTCACGAGCAAACTCAGAGGGCAAGACTTGCAACCAATGCCGAAGTCAATTCATCTGCTCACATTAGAGGTATGTTTGAACCAGAATCTCAAGTGGTGTATTAGCCAAACAGTAGATCAGTAAACAACACAGAGAAACAAGTATCTTGTTTAGAAGTGTGCAAGTGTTTCTACAGAGGAAGGAGTATGACCATTAGGATGTTTTTTAAACTGTAAACACATCATTACCCAGTTGTTTAATTCCCCTCTTAGACAGCACAATAATAAATACAAATAAACAGTTTAAAAACTCTGGTTAGCATTCCTTAGAGCAACTTATCAAACTATTATTTTTCAAGACCAGGAAATTCTATTTGCATTCCTGCTTCTTCACTACCACACACCTAATATTTTTGGTCTAATGATCCTCAAAGCTGTGTGTCCACAAATCCCATGGGAGTCAGGGAGCATCTTGGATTGTTGAAGTGACTTTTTCTACATTTTTAGAAGGTGTCTTTTGAAATTAATTTTGCTTATCTATGAATATTTTAATAGATAGAATGTAATTCTGCCAAAAATATTCACACAGGAAACTGAGTAGGAATCTATTCAGTGTTTATAGGGAACCCACTTCCATTAAGCAAGTGATCTTTGTCAGTCCTGTGAGTGCTCACCATCAACAAGTTCACTGTATATGTCCACACTGCCTATCTCTTTCCTTCTTCTTGCAATCTGCATCACAACTGGGGCTTCTAATCCATTTTTTTCCACCCTGTGGCTACTTACTGCCAGGCTTTGCCCCATCACTTACATTTGGAAAAACTCTTAAAACCTAGTGGGAAATAACAGGGCTGTCGGGGCCAGACAAGGAAATTCAGCTCCAAGTGCAGAATTAAGTTAAGGAAGTTAAGTGCCAGTTCAGACTGGCAATGAAAGGGTTTCATTACACAATGATGCAAAGTGTTAGGGGTGGAAGGAAGAGAGAAAACATAAGAGTGGAGAAGAGTCAGGTATCTCACTAGAAAACTCAGGAATTATTAAAGAAAAAAAAAAGAGAGAGGCTAGAAATACATCAGCGCACAACTAGCACTTTCTTAAGTTCATTACAGCAGCAGGAGCTGAATTCAGGATGAAGGAGCTGGTTAATACTGGAAAAGAAAATGATGATTTTCAAATATTAAAAAAAAAAAGGAAGAAGAAGAAGAAGAAAAGTGCAAGCAAATGAAGCAGGAAAGAAATACGTATTATTTTGCTTTAACTAATTTATTTTGGCTTTGGGGTTTTATTTAGTAAGACCTGGCAGCGATTTTCTCTACCGGGGGCACATGACTGTGCTACTCTGCACCACACTGGGCTGCACTGGTCCCATTTCCAGCTATAAACGGGCTTGAGGGCACTGCTAAACCAATCAGAAGCACTTTGCTGGGGGTATGGTCAGGGCTGCAGACAGTGACGACTGAGGCAATTAGAATGCATGGAAGCAGCATGTATTTTTGACAAGCAGGAACCACTTTTCTGAGCATTCTGCCACAAAACAACTGTGCAGCATGAAGAGGCTGCCGTGGCATCCAGCTGCTACAAGCACTTCGTAAGACCCCATTTGTTTAGGCATGTGAAACTTCATTTTCCCAACCTTTCAGGTTCTGGTTACAGCTTTTTGGGAGGAAAACATACTGACTTCTAAATTTCTACAAAGTATACTATTTCAAATTTCAGTAACTCTGCCTTTTCATATTTTTCTTCCTTTGGTTGTTTTGAGTTCCTTTTCTTCCCTCCTGCCTGCCCCTTTCCCCCCACCCCTTACATGTTTGGAGATTGTCCAAAGAAATTAATTAAACTTGAAGAACATGATATTTGTTTCTTGTTTCAACCTCTTTCCCAGATTCCTTCTGCCGGGCGTTGCCTTTAATTAACAGCATTTTTGTTTGAAATCACATACCTAATGATCCCTATGTTCTCACTGTTTTGTTTGGTTTGGGTTTTTCCTATTTACTTCTTCTGTTCCTTTTCTTTTTTGTTTTGTTTTGTTCTTAAAAAATGTAAGTTTATTTATTTGCAAAGACTATACTGTTTATCCAAGTGAATAGTATCTTTAAGTGGAAAAATAAAAGCCAGGCCAATTTTGTTGCTTCTTTACTGTCTCAGCTTAATAGCTCTGTGGTTTCTACTTTTTTCTTTCTTTTTGTGTGTGTTTCTAATTCCAGCTGTGCAACACACATCAAACCAGACTGTGGTTACTTCTTGGTAATCTATGCTACTTAACATTTCATTTAAAAAACAATTAGACTTTCTTCCCTCCCAAGGAAACATAATGAAACTACAATAATATTCTTTCCACATCCACAGATACAGGATAATTGATTTCCGCTGTACATTAAAAAAGCTTTATGCTGTTTTGTTGGCAACACCAAATCTGTTTTATTTAATTAATGTTTCAAAAGGTAAACTGATTTAATTAGGATAACTTTTCAATGGAAATAGTGAGATGCAGAATAAAGCATTTTCTAAGTTAGTTGAAGAATCTTGTGTGACTTCCTCATGAGAGGAATGCAGCCAGCTTGAAATCAACTGAGTTTCATCAATGAAAGGAGAATGGGGCCTAGTGGAATCACTCTGGAGCTCAGCTGCTTGCAAAAAACCCCATTTTATTTCCCACACTAATGTTAAAAAACAGGGAGCTTATAATAAGGGTGCTTTTCACCCCCCCCCCCCCCCCCCCCCCCCCCGTCTCCCACCAATAGCCAGCCTCATTGAGCCAAAAACAGCAAACAAAACACTTTTGCAAAAAAAAAAAAAAAAAAAATCTGACTAACTCCAAAGAGTTGCAAAATGGAGATAAAATCTTGCCATAGATAATAGATGTGAGTGGAGTATAAAATGTTTAGGGCTGCCTTACATCTTGAAGAGAAAATAATGTTACACCCTCCTCCTTGGAAGTTTTGTTTCTCAGCACCTCCTTTGTGGTAGATGGACAATTACACACTGATGATGTGCCAGAAACCATTAGAGACAGGTAGCATCCATGGAAGGTGACCTATTTGGACCATCAACAGGGCAGTGAAGCCAACTCATTTTACATCCATCTTCTCCCCCTTGCTCTGCCAGTGCACCAGGAAAGGGACTGCTCTTTTTTAGTCTGTGAGGATGGACTTCACAAAAGGACAAGCATAAGGAGAACCAACAAGCTCAGACAGTGCAATCTGAGGACTCTGAGATCTGAAAAAGTCCATGACTAACACCACTGAAGCCCCTGCCCACTTTAATAGTTCACAAGAGCAGCAACACAGCAGCAACACTCTTTTATGAGACCCAAAACTCATCCTCCTCCCTCCCTTTACCAGTAGGAGTGAGATAATGTTACCCTGAAACCAGCAAGAAACAGTAATTCTACTTGCCATGTTCAAAACCAGACAAATTTTAAGTACAGGTTTGTGCAGTTCCTAGTGGAGCCCCAAAAACCAGGAAAATCTGTTTTTCATTAAGGCTTTGGGTCATATGCCATTCATCTGTGTGCACGGCACCCTACTGATACTGGCTTGTGGGACTGACGTACAAAAGAAAACCAGCATGTAGCCCCTTTAATGCTGCATTTCTCCAGTGGATATATTTCAACCTCAACCTGTAAATGGCTTAAAATGCAGGTACTGCCTCTCATTATTTGAGTGGGCAGCTCAGACTGCCCACTGATGCTACTGAAGAAGTGTATGTAGGAAATGTAGGTGCATGTAGGGTATATTGCCTTATCTCATGAGTGGAGGTTATGGCGCTTCCTTCAAAAAAATCATTTTCTTAATCATCAGGAAAAACATCTGCTTTTGGTGAGAACAGCTCAAGTAAGCTAAAAGATTATGGGAAATGACCTGCTTTCACCCCTGAAGTTACTAGGTAATCATTTATCTCTCTTATAAAACAAGGAATCATATTCCTTTTAAATTTAGATAAGGGAAATGGAACACATTCAGCAAAAAATGCTAACTATCTTCCAACAGACCACAGAAGTCAGCACTGAAGGAGGCTCATTTAGGTAGACAGGAAAACAACTGAATTCACACACTACTTCTCCCCTTCCCAAGTTGTGCAATGGAGAATTACAAAGTCTCTGAAAACAGGAGCTAGCAAAGCGTGCAGGACACTCAGAAATGCCCACACAGTGAAACCTAAAGGACTGGGTTCTGCAGGGTGATCAACAAAAAGGACTTTGCGTTGATGATACAATACCTGTAACTTGATAATCTGCTTGAGAAATGTGATGAAGAAGTTTCTGGAACTATTTTGATCTGCATTGGAGCTTCCGTGTGTACTTGCAGCTAAACAGTTAAATCCATGTTAGGAAAACACCAATTTTGTTCCTAGCACAAAGCCCATCTCTCCTCTTAAGCTCAGCACTTTGGCTAACAGGCCAAACAGCATTGTTGACAATACAAATTACTGAATAATTCCTTTCACACACCTTGCTAAGGAGATAAGATAAGCCCAGATAGAGTAGGGGTGTTTACACTGGTGTGACACCTTCGTATCTCTGGTACCACGTCCTACTTTCTATTCATATGCCAAGGAGAAGTCAGTGGGGGATAGGAGGGGACAATGACCATTCTTCACACACAGTAATACTGCTCAGAGTATGAACAGTGAAAGGTGGTTTACTCTCTTCTCCTGGTGACACGTGGCCATGGAAAAGGAGGAATATGAGTTAGATGGGGAGGGGAACAAAGTAAAGTGAAAGATTTTTCCCCCTGAGTCAGAAAAATGGGGACTGGGGACTTTTCCTGCTCCCATTCCTGTCTAGACACATTATCATGATCCAAATGGAAAGCATTTAATTCATACTCAGGGCAGGAAGTGGGATTCACTCCTCCTGTGTTAAGGGAAGCCCACTCCAACAAACCCCTTTGGTCTCTCAGCCCTGAAAACTCCTGATCGGACTCAAGAATATCAACCACAAGAGCAGATACAACTTGGTACGGTAAAAAAAATTACTCCATCAGCACATTAACAAATCAGGCAAGTACACAGTCACCCTCCTTCCCACCCCTGCCCCTGTCCTAAATTCCCACTGGGGACAGATGCCCAAGGCTCCTGGTTCCACCATCAACATTCTTGTATCACTTACAGCTTTCATGGGACATTTGTGGAAGGATGATGGCCACAGTTCTGGCAAGAAGATTGTATTTTCAATATGCCTCATGATGTTCCATGTAAAGCCATACTAGCATGTTTTCAGAAGGTAGAAAAAAGGTGCAGACACAATAGAAATAATAAGCAAGCAAGCTTAAGCAGTGGGGGAAGGAAATGAGCTAATTTCCAAATGCTCAGTGCCCAGTCATGGAGACTAAGGGCAGGTAAACAGGAAAAGAGAGGAAGGAGGAGGTCATTACACCTTTGGCTAGAGAAGCTTCTTGGGGTAGTTGTTCGAAGCAGCTGCTGCACTTTAGGAGGTGAAAAAAGACGTGGGCTGAAGGACTGTCTGAGAAAGGCTAGACCTTGAAAGGGTTGTGGAGTCCATACAGCCAGCCATACCAGTCAGTTGAAACACGGTGGTTGTTCGATGCTTGTTAGGGCTCTTGCTAAATGCATTTTTGTGCTTTTAAATATATATATTTTTTATTTTACATTACTGTAAATCTATGTTTTTAATTCTTATTTTGAGTCACAAGTAAAAATCCATCTTGGCCAAGGATAAAGTTGATTCTTAGCAATTTAAGTCATGATATACACAGTGAGAAAAGAAAACTCCCCAATCTCAGCTCCCTCACACTTCATTCCATTTGTTTTCATTTGAGTAGTGGGGGCTGAAGCCTGGAAGAATACAAACTCAGATTTGTTGAATGGGCCAGGCTCACTCTGGTTCTGTCGTGATTTACAAAAGTAGAAGCCCGTGGGCTGAGAATTCACCAGAAAAATGTGCTCCCATATCAAGGTACAAAGGTAGGCTTTTCTCCATACCAAGAGTACCAGGAGTGGCCAGGGGCATATTCCATAAAGAGTCTTGGGATTTTGGTGCCCAGCCACGCAATACACAAATCAGGCAGCCTGCAGAGAGGGGCTTCATGGGTTATGATCCAGTTGTCATGCTTCCCTGCAAAACACATCCTAGGGGTGAAAGTGGAGAGTGCTTAGGACACCACAATGGTCTATGCAGATTAGCAAAGGCCCAACAACATCTGGGCATCTGAAAAGCCTCTTAGTCTCTTAATGGATCTTCTCTTCAGCCTTAAAAAGGTAGAGAGGACCAGGAAATCTGAGGAATTTGTCAATTAAGTGACTTCAACCAGTTGGAATTTTGGGGCGTGCTGGACACTGAAGCCTGGGAAGTGTGGCAGTAGGGCACCAACAATAATATGGGCTCTCTTTTGTCACAGATCAAGAGAGGTACTGGCACAACAAAGTGTAATTTTAATTTCCCTGCTCATGTTTCAGGGAATCTTTGAATTTGCATTTAATTCTCTTTTTTTCCTTTGCTGCTTGTATTATTCTCTCCTTATCCCAATAATCCAAAAGTGTTATTTTCTCTCTAATTTGTTCCCACAGATGGCAGGGTAGGGAAATAGAAAACAGAAGTCAGAGACCTTGGGAGTATAATGAAAATGAAATCATGTGCCTCCAGATTAAAAAGAGGAAACGTATTAAACCTTTAAAAATACAGATTAATCAATTATGTATGCAAAAGAGGACACAAGAATTACAGTCATGAAAAGCGGAAGGAAATTCAGAAGTAGAGTATATGCCTCTGGGATCCTCCTGACTCAAATCCAGCAAAGGGATGTATTTTCCCTCCATGCATGCCCATAAATCCCATGAATGTCAAAGGGACACTGTTCATTTAGAATAGGCCCAAAATTTAGGTTTAGAGAAAAGAAAAAGGAAAGAGGTTTCATAAAACACTATCATAACAGCAACAGCTTTAAAAAAAATTAAGCACATTTCAGTGACCACTAAGCAGGGGAAGAAAAAGAGAGAATGAACAACTTCTGTCACATTGTTACAATTCTCACACCAGGGACTATAATTTACCAACACCGCTGTATTGGCATTCATTACACGTTATACTAGTGGAAGAGGGCTGTGTGTCTCCCAAATGGATGCACTAAGGAACAGTGTGGGGAAGAACCCTGAAAAAAATGCCTTGTGCCCTTTAGGATAATCCAATGACCTGGCCTGCCAGCGATACTGTAGAAAAGAGAGCGATCAAAATGTCACTACCTAAATTTAGTGTTTAGTTTTCTGCTGCTGTAATCCTTGAGAGATACTCAGGGTGTCTTCTGGATAAGAACATAAAGAAGGAAAAAAATTAAGTGCCGATTTATATATGGGTGCTTGGAGGGCCAAATTTTACACAACCAAATTGTCTGAAACATATGCTAATTCTTAAAACCAACATAAAAGGGAAACACCACTGTTGGGGGTGTTTTCCTTCAGTTCTTCCATTATTCTGATTAGGTTTCCAGGACCACATCTTTTACAATGAGGAGTGAATTCCTCCCTGTCGTGTCAACAAATTACACAAATATAAAACTTACATAACTTTATATAGAAATATAGTGTGTCAGAAATGTCCTGTTGATTCAAGTCCAAGAATTTATTATCTCAACCAATCAGCAATACATTAAGAACATTTTAATTACTGCCAAAACAAAACCAATGGAATATTTCCCTAGGCCCTATTTTCAAAATTCTCAGAACTTGCCCTGAATTTACTGGAAAACTAGCTGAGTTGCTTTCTAGGGTCTCTTGCAGGAGAACCTTTCTAGATGTTCACCACTCTGATGGTTCAAAAGCTTCTTGTTTTAAATATAGATATATTTGTGGCCAGTGGTTTTCCTTTGTGTTTGTATCAACATTGACCTAAATAATGCTGAAACACTGCTTTCCCTACCCACTCTTTATCCTTCTTACCATTGTAGAATTATGTACTTCTCCTTGACTTTGCTTTGCCAAGTCTTCCTGCTTTCATCTGATCCATCAAAGTTGCAGCTCCCGGATGATCCTACTGGGTCTTTCTTGTATCTGCTTCAGATCCAGTCACTTAATATGGAAGAATGCAACTACACACACAGTCACTCTAGCTGGCTCTTTCTCGTATCTAGAACAACACTATTCTAACTTCCCTGTCTCTGCTGGAAATACCTCACCAATACAATTGGGATGGCATGTTACTGCTTGTGGCTGTATATCCATCAGTCTTTTTCCACAGGTGTTGGCAAAACAAAAGCTCCTTGCCTAGGGCAGAAATGCTAGATATTAAATCCTAAATGAATGTTTTTTGCTGTGAACTGCTGTTAACTATCATTGCATTACTACTACCTCACTTCTCAGAATGATTTGTACAACAATTTTTGTAGTGTATTCTCTACAATGTTCTACAAAATATCAGCAATGTCTTCCAATTCACAAGGTCTAAGAAACTTTGTAATATAAATCTATTATGGCATTCATTAAGAAAAATATTAAATAAGGTCCTGCACTGGCAACTGCTGACTTCAGCCAGCTATGTCTTAGAAAGCACTGCAAGTTTTTGCATAGAGTAAAACAATTACATTTCCGTTGAAGACAGAGCAATTTGTCACAGTCTGTAATAAAAGGTGAAGATTAACAAACAGAGGAGATAGTTATACTTATGTTCAAAAAGATTTTAATTCTGGGCTTCCTTCTGTCCTGAAGGATTTTTTAGGTCTGTGAAAGACACATTTCTTTTCTTAACATCATATCTTTCTGTAGCGTCAGAATTGCCAGTGATAAATAGTTCACATTTTATTCCTTCAGAAAGCAGCTTAACACTGTTGACATTATGGAAGCTTTTCTGTAAAGCAAAAAATGTGCACATATAATGCAATACATAGTTATGACTATGCTATTCAGGTATTATTGTAGGTGTCATGGAATTTCTCCAAGACCTTTGCATCACTTTGCAACAGGTGGCCACTTCCTCTTCTCCTGTAGGTTACATTACAGCTTGCGGCAACTACAAAATAGAAATATGCTATTTTGTCTTGCCCCATACATTGTTTAAAGCATCCACCAGTTCTCATGCATAGCTCAAACTCCTTAGAAATCAAAGTAAGTTTCACTCATCCTTAAGAGATTTCTTTGACATCCCTGGGAATAGCAAGATAGCACAATCTAGTACAGTTTCACCCAGTACATTTTGTTTTCATTTAACTTATGTATGATTTATTTTTCCTCTAACATTATATGTAGGTATATTATTCCTTCCATTTTTCCCTCCCCAAAGAAAGTATATCAGTTGATGGGATTTTTACCTCAGAAAGAACCTTCTTTTTTTACATCTTGATTTTTTCCGCCACTTCATCTCTTCATCTTTTTTTTATCTTCTTATCTGAATTAATTTACAAACTGCAATCCTATTCAGAGAAATAAAATCAGTTAGTTAATTATGCCAAATATACAGAAAAAAAATCCCAACCTGAAAAGACACAGATAAGCAAAGAGTATCCCAGTGTGTATGTCTGAGGAAAGTACTCTGTCTACATTTCTCAAAGACTCAAATGCTGTGATTTCTGTGAAAGGAAGCAAAGTATACTAAGAAAACTGTTGTGACTGCAAATTTGGAAGTTTTGTCATTGTGCAAGGAAAAAGACCTTTGTTGCACAGTGCCATCAACCTGCAGTAATGCATAATAATTATCACACACTATAATAAAAGCTGAAAATTTCCACAGTTATACACACATGCCATGCTAAACATCACAGTATTCTAATCATCTACAAGCAAGAATTTCCTAATTCCCTTTCCAATTTGTTTCAACATTAAGGAATATACTCCCTTGGAAATATACACACTGACTTTATGAGGCAACTTAAAAGAGATGTTCAGCCATGGCACAGACTATCATGAAGGAAGCAGAAGTGGGTGTTTGGGGCAAGGTCCTATTATGTTGTGTGCTGACTCATTCAAAGTTGGTTGCAAGTGGATGCGCTGTGATTTCCATGCAGCAAATGGTACTGGGAAGACACACTCTATGCTCTCAGCGATTCTCAAGTTGTTTCTGTCACCATGATGTTGCCCTTCCAGTGATCTGCTTTCTTCAGAATTTATGTCAAAAATAAAATACGCTTTTCAGGCTACTTTAAAATTACTTTACTTGAGGATCAGCTTACCTTAAAATAAATAAAATTAATATAAATTTGAACAGTGATAATTGTCTGCTTCTCTCAAGTTTCTAAACTAGAAGTTACTGTGATCACTCCACCTTGTTGTCCTGTATGCATTTAACTCATAAGCAACCACACAATATTATGATTTCATATAGTGTAGGATACATTTACCATAGTAACAGTAAAATGTTGTTCCAGTAGCTTATTCTTACAGCACTTTTGTTCCTTAAAATACAGATCAACTCACTTAAAGTGACTGCTACATGAAACTGTTACTCTGTTTGAGGGCCTGACCTACCTGTGTGTACAGGATTGAGTTCAATCCTTGTTCTCAAAATTTCCCTAATTCATCTATTTCAGTGTAGTTTACTTTGTTGTTGCTAAGTCCATACCCTTCTATAACCTAGCTCATGCACTTTAGACAGCATTATCTTAAAAATATCATGCTTTTATAAGACCATGTAGCAAAACGTCATCTTCAAAGATAAAATATTAAGTTGCTATTTTAATAGGGTTACTTCCCCTGATCACTTGATTCATCCACAAATTCATCTATAAAATCAAGAAGTCAGATGTCTGTGCCATTCCCTGAAAAGCACTACCAATACCAAATTATACATTTCCCTTTTCCCAAACTGCAGCTAATTTTCTTCTGCTTCATATAACACAAGCAACATTTGTTAAGTATCATAATACAGGCATCATTCAATGGAACTTTTAATGTGAATTCAACACATTAATTAATTTACCAGAATTTCCCCCAAAATGCACTCACTTGACAATGTGCAAGAAAGACATGTCTCATTTCATATAGTTTCTTAATGGATGAAAAGCATGTGTCAATTTGTCACTTTGTTGTTTAGCATTTATGGTGTTCGAAAGCTGGTAGTTTTGTTCTGTGACGTTCAGAAGTGCTGAGGAAAAATAATTTCACTTTTGAATAAACATCAGAAGTCTCATAAAGAAGGAAATAAAACTATTTGAAGGTATTGAACATCATTGCTTTCAAAGCGATAAAACTGTGTAAAATTTGGAAGGTTAAACTCTGAGCTTCCTGCCTCCCTCTTTCAGCTAAGAATTGCTCTCAAAGAGCAAGAAGTCCTGGAGACCTGGCTCCCAGAGTAGGCACTCAGGGAAGATATTTGGAAAGCAGGCAAGATTTCATAAGGATGTCATTAACGCTCTGTCAGAAAGGTTTTGAAATGGGTAGGCTTCTGGAAAATTTTTAAAACATTAGCTTTTTAAGGAATTTTCTGCTGAACTAAGTTTTAGAAGCAATCAATGGGGTATCACTTTAAGCAAGGAAGAGACCATGACGTGCTTGAGATTTTAAAATCTGAACCACAAAGCCATGTATTGGTGCAGAATATTGCTGTGAACACAATTTAGACTTCAGTATTATCCTGATGAATGATGAACCCCTCACTCTGAACCTCACAATGTTCTTCTACATTTGGAATAGGTCAATACCAACACAGAAACTCATATCCCTTCAGAACTTCTTTTTTATTTTTCTGTAGTGTCAAGAGATGTGTTTTTCTTCACAAATGTCCTGCTTAAGAAACCTGAACTGAAAACTGAGCTGCTTCAATTAGCATGTCTTACTTGTCTGTGTTTCTGTTTCTTGACTTCATGTGCTTAGGTCTTCAAAGCAAATCTTCAGGGCAAATTCTTATGGATATCCATAATGCATTTCCCACAAATAGCCTGTAAGATATATTTAAAAATCAGATATTTTGTTTAACATTCTTTATAGATGACCTTTCACTTGTCACAGTGACCTCATCCTACCCTTTCTTCCAGTGTCAGCACTTGCTGTTATCTGCTCCCTTCCTTTTTCCTTCACTTCTAATTTGGCTCTTTTCTCTCCTCACACTACAAAAATACCTGGTTTCTTCTCCTAGCTAAAATCTCCTACCTTTCACCTCATTTACATCTATAATTTCTACCCATCTCCTTTCCTTTTAAACAGGCTGAAGATTCTCTTTATAGTAACTCCCTGAATTCCTTCCTTCTGGTGCTACCTTATATTCCCCATATGTTCTCCCTTTACCTTGCAGAAACCATAAATGACAAATCCTCAGCTAAATTTCAATAGTTCTTCTACATCTTCAACTTCCTGGCCCTGTGAATATTACTAACACTATCAAATAGTCTCCTCTTGACCACTTTTCCTTCCTTGATTCCTAATATTTTCCCTTCTTTTCTCCTCAAAGTATCTTCTCTTCCCTTGCTTTCTCCAAGCTTTCTACAAGATTCCCTTCTCTTCCTCTTCTACGCATTGTGGATAATTTCATGCACTCATGCAAACAAATCACAATTTCCATAATACAGAATCAGAACTCTGTTCCATAGCAATTTATTCCAGACACGTCTTTCTACCCCAGTGAGAATCCTGATAAGTCTCTGGATATCACACTAATGACGACTAAAAGGCCTGAATGTTCACAAATCTTTTCTCTTGTCTCCATCTTTGATTGTGGTGAGCAACACTGATTTCAGCCTTGGATGTCCACATGCAGAAGCATGAGATCCTGTCTTCTCACTGAGTCTCCCAACTGTGCTCCCATTTCAGCCCACATCATGTTTCCACATGCTATCTCTAAACAATAGTCTTTATTGTCTCTTCTTACTGCTGAAGTTCTTGTCCGACGCTCCTCTCGATTAGCGCAATGCCCTTTTCTCTGGCCCTCACAAAAGCACTCTTGCCCTGCTCATTTCAGGCCCCAGCAATATAAATCATTTTCCTGGCCTGTTGTTCTGACTATACCCATTATCTTTGAACCCTTTCAATGATCCCTTTTTCCTCTGGGACATCAAGCTTATTGTGACTCTCTTAACTTTCAAAGCCCTTCATGGCTTACTCCCAACTTGTCACTTTTTATTCACTATCAAAATATAAATGCCCAGCATCAGTCGGCCCCAGATGCCAGCTTCAATTGATCAATTTGTTAAATTTTCCAACAAGCATCTTTTGTGCTTTCTCCCTTGCTGCCCCTCAGGCTTGAGAAGAGCCTGCATGTGCATTCATAAAACCAACTGTTATCCTCCTTTGAATCCCTTATTAAAATTCTCCTTTGCCAAAATCTTGAACATGGCTAGCTTACAGGCGCATGGAAAACACCCCCTAGTATGGTCTTGTTATTCCCCCATTCTTATCCATCTGTGGTCACTGGTATTATATTTCAATTACATTATTTTAAGCCATTTGGGACAGAGCATGGATGTTTCATGTTTCTCCAGCACTCGGTGCGCAGTGGTTCTAGACCACAATTTGGCCTGCAAGGTGCTGTGGTAACACAGATGAGAAAAAAAAAATGTATAAGAAAAAGCAGCAGAGAGAGAAGCAAATAAGCAAGCAGGGCAGAGTGATTTTTTTTTTTTTTTTTTTTTTTTTTGTATGAAGATTTGCAAGAAGCTTCCTGCTGATTTCAGTCAGTGCAGAAAGGAAGACTAGACAGCCTGTTCAGGTTTGGACAGCCAGGCACAGGAACAGGAACATAGCAGACAAATAACACATGGGTAAAGACTTTTACATATTCATGTAAAAGCATAAGCTGAACACAGACTGTATTTTTTAGAAACATGGCTTTGGAGCTGCTCACAGAGCCAAGTCAGTTACAGCAAACAGAGTATCAGACAGTTTAAGTTGGTTTGAGCTTCTAGCACATAAAAAGATGCATACTTACTTTCTCCAGGTTTCTAATTTTTTTTTTCAAGTTATACAGGGGTACAATAATGATCTATTATTTGCCTACTGTTTTCATGCACCCATCCCACTAGGAGAACTGAATTATTCAATGTTTCCTTCCATTGCAATGCTGTTGAACAAAGTTTTATGCCAAATGTTTTGAAGGCAGAGGTAGGATGGTCAAAAACATAACAGCTCAAATACACACTGCACTGACTGTGTGCTTTCTGGGGGACCGTCCAGAACACTCCTGACCTTCTTTTAAAGAGATGGCTAGGAGAAAAAGTACCCTACACCCTAGCCAAGATTTAAAGTAACCACAGCAAACCCTCTTATAATTAAGCTGCTCCACTCCATACACTTTCTTTCTAAGTTCGCTGTAACCAAAATTGCAGTGAAAGAATTCAGGACCTTTATACTCTTTCATTATAGCTAGACTTTTGCTACATGGTTGATTCTCAAAAGGGGAATTGTTAGTGGTGGTTTTCTGTCTGGCTCAAAATTATAGCACCTATTTCTACATCTGCACGCACAGCTCAGCATCTCACTAGGGTGCCTGCCACTTACAAGACAAAGTTTCTCCTGCTCTGGGCTGGCTTTACAGGACATGTCTATGACTTATGTATCTTATACTAATACTTTTTAGGATCTTCGTCTTTTCACCTTTCAGAGATAAGGCCAAGTGCTGGAGGAACAGAGCTCACTGATTAGAAGCTGTGTGCTAAATGCAACAATCAACAATTGCTTTATCAGCAATCAGAGAAACAAAGGGAAAATGTATTGGCCACATGAAAAGCTTTGGGTTTGTTCTGACTTAGATTAATTCAATTATGTTAAAAAAAAAAAAAAGTTAAATTCCAAGAATAAGAAATCAGTAAATTTACATAGAGATTAGGTAATAAAAGGTCTGTTGCACTGTATTCTCATTGGATGTCATGGCTTTCACTCTAAGTCAGAATTACAAAATACCACTTTTAAGGAGATATAGGTGTCTTAAATTCCTTTCTCATTTCTTTTCTTCTAATTTTCACCTAAAAGCTTAACTCCTTTGCCTTGCAATGTAGAGTGCTGTATGCATATAGAATTCTTATTGCCGTGCTTTAAAGCAGCAATGCCCTGCAGGCTCCCCCTCCCTCTGCGTTGTATCCTATTTGAAGACCTTAATGAAAGGGCCTGGTTCCAGAATCACAGCAGCTTGTCTGCACAACCAAATTCCATCTCCTAATGAGTTCCTCTAAATCTGCCATCAGGTGACTTTATTGACTCTATGATCATAATGAGGTAGCAGCTCACTTTCTGCAGTTCTGCTGGTTTCAAGCCTGAAGTTCTCCTCTGCTCCCGGACTTTAGCTGATATTTAATGATGAGGAATCAAGCAGGGGTTTAATGTCTGCAAGAAATGTCCCTGAAGTGCAAAAAGCCCCAGACAGCAGTCTTGAAACTTTCCAGAGCCATATGACTCTCTAATGGTACACTAACAAACAGGAAATCTGCCCATCAGTAGCTAATTGACGTATCTGACGGTTTAATTGCTTCCCTATTAGGGAAGGTGATGCAGTATTCAAGTTGTCATTAAAACAAACACACTCTTTAATACATGAGGATTTATCTGAAACACATATCCCTATCTAATCTCCAAACCCTTGGTTCAAAACTGTTCATCTCCCAACATTGTTTCACTGTTTCATTCCAGGGTAATTGGAAGATTATCCTATGACATGTGAATAGGTACAAGCTGTTCAGGAAAGAATGCAATCTTTAATGAGTGCAGTGCAGGCAGCCCAGACACACATGGAGTCCCATTACACTCAGGAGTCTAACTGAAATTTCGGTGAGTGACAGCATCTTCCTAAGTGGCTGTAAAGCATCAGGCACACTTTTGTTCTCATATATCTAATAAGAGAATGGAAGTGTGGCAAATGAAAGTGAAGAGGCCACCTGCCTCTGACTGTTTTGTCAGAGTTTTCTTTAACTTTTTCACTGTAATCTTTAAATAGTTTTATTTGGTCCTTATTTGTTAAAAAATTGAAGATGAAATTTTAATTATGTTTGAATTCTTCAGATTCCACTCAGTCCCGAACTCACCTAGAAGTTGAGCAAATATCTCTCAGGGATGGACAATGTTTATCTTCACTTCCATTTTTTCTCTCAGTTTTTTTGTCTTTTTTTTTTCACTTGAGATTAGAATTGAGGGTGTCCAATCACCAGCAAAGCATCAAGCTCAGAAGATTTGCAATATCCAATGTGGTTTTGCAGATTGAATAGAAATTTTCAGATAAGCTGCAATTTTTTCTGACCTTTAGACTGGACCAAACTGAAGCTGAGGTTCAGATCTTGTTTTATGGATTTTGGTAAGAAGTAAGAATCACAGAATCATAGATTCCCAAGTGTTCTTTTGGTAATTTGTGGCATTTAGCGAGAGAACCCAAACCTTTTCATTTCTGCTTTAAACTTGAGGAGAGATATTTTTACAATTCCATTTTCACTGATCCAGTGTTTTTCACATTTTCCCCTCCAGACTTGTAGAATTGTCACATTTCTGGTGGGAATATGTATGCATGTATGTGAGTGTGTGTGTGTGTAATGTACAGTTAGAGTAATCCTTTAGGTATTAGGTCAGGACTGTTCCCAATCATATCCTCTCATAAATAGCACCTTTTAGCAGAACATCTGGAATAGGTATCAGCTACTACACTTTCCCCTGTTCTGTTTTATATTCATTCCATACCACTGAAAAAAGGGAGAGAGGCTGATAGTAAATATATCACTTTGGACTCCCAAATTTTATGCTAATACATGAAAAAACATTCAGTTACATACTGGTAACTCTGTGTATTATAATCATGTAATAGCATTCACTCTATTAGAGCTTCTGTAGCTTCTAACTGCAATATAATTACATAACTCATGAAGGGGGCCAAAATAGCCTACATGGAGAGATTCAGCCCTTCTATCAGCAATGGAAACAGAGAACAGAAACAGAAAAACATGTGAAAAGAAGAAGTGTGAATTTGAATAATGTGGAAAAGTATCTCTAAAGGATGCTTTCAAGAGTGACCCTCTAAAATAGGATTTGCTAACAGCAATGGCCCTGCAGCCCAGCTAACTCAGAGATGACCTCAGGCATTTGAATGCATACACATGCAGTATGCCTGTGTTACCTGCACAGCAAGGCTGGAATCACACAGGCAGTGCTAGAACTGGTCTCTGTGTGCTCCTTAACCAAGTCTGGAATTTGCTGTACCTGCAGCCACACATACAGTCTCAGAGCAGTCTCCCTGCTGACTGCTGTGTCCCTATGGCAGCCCAGCTGGGTATCCTCAGCATCCTCATTTCACAGCATGTGTCAGGTCAGTACTGAATTCAAATGGAAACCTGAACAGAAACTTGAGGTGGCTGATCCCAACCAGCCCCCATGAAAACTGCCTCAAGGGTCTACATTGTTGCTCAGCTCCTGCCTGACCAAGATGCTACAGAGATTTCATTAAATTAATCTCAGTGATGACCTAAACTGATACTAGAGGAAATAAATTGTTGAATACACCACTCCGTTTCCAAAGAGAAATGGCTATCCATGTTTCACCATTGCAATAGCACCCTACCTTGGAGGTGTGAACATCTGTTGTCATGGTTATTTGAGAGCCACCTGGCATTTTCAAGGCCTTCCTAAGCCTTGCTGTTTGCAGCTCCAAGCCTTTCTCACTGTATCCCACATGCAACTTTTGTGAGAACTAAGCCACGTGGTGCCCTTTATTGGAGGTATTGGTGAGATTCCCTTACAAGCGTTCTACCACTTTACATCCAGTAGCAAGCAGTGGGGCACGTGCAATGTGGAGACTGATTTGAGCTCCAGAGAGAGCAGAGGTGAGTAGGTCTTTTAAAACTACAGTGCTAGAAAACACTAGTTTATGACACCAGTTCTGAAGGGTGTTAGACCAAGGAAAGTGGGAAGGAAAGTCCATCTTGGTGAGGCAACTTACCTGGCTGTGCACCATGTTTGCTCCAGGGCAATAGTGAGATCAGCCATGGGATTGCAATACCACTCTCTGGCCAGTTTTTTGTCTTCTCTTTCTTGTCTGATATTCACCCTGGGGAAAATTCAATATTTTGCCTATATGTTTTTATGTGCATAGAGATGCAGAGATGAGGCTTCACCAGTAGACACTTTTTAGCAATATCTTGGTGTTGTTGCCAACAGAGGAGTTCATGAGAGTCCATTATTTTTATCAGGATAGTTTACTAGGCAGAGACACATTTGGAAGCAATTAAAAAAAATGGGCCAAACTCACCCTAATATAACCCCACTGAAATAAGTCACTGAGCTTAGCCTGGGGAATTAGTTTTATTGCTTCAACAAAAGTTTTGACCTCATATGGTTTTTCCTTATTCTGCTTTACACTTGGAAAACTGACTTTAAGACTATTTAATTGTTCTCTTTATCATCTTTACATGGTGGTGATTCCACTTCTATAAATATAAATGTGGTGCACAGCAATCTTGCTGATCACATAAGGCAGAATAGAAGATTTGGAATTTTTTCCTAGGCATGAAAGTGATACTTTATGTAATTGTTAGGAGTAATTGTTGTTGTTGTTGTTTGCAATACTGTTGAAAGGCTGCAGTTAGACTGGGGTTTCTTTGTATTTATTATAATGTCACAATAGAGAATCTTTCTCTTCGAAGAAATAAAGGCAAACAGGAGACAGCAATATATACTGTGACAAATAGGAGTGGGGTACTAGCTACATGCTTCCTAGAATTCAAGCATTCTTTGGCTTTAATTAGGGTTATAATCAAGGGGAACATGGGCAGAAAAAGAGTAAAAAATGGAAGGACCACCACTGGCCTTTCTATAGCTAGTAGGCTATCTCTGGCTAAGATCTTCACAAGCCTTAAGCCTTAAGAAAGGGAGCAAAAAAAGAGAAGTTCCATGCTTTTTCTTAACAGGGACAATGGAGTTGCATGGAGGAAGAAACAAAAGTTTTTAATGGAAAAGGAACTGTGTTGAAGAAAATACTTAGTGTCCTCATAAAAAAAAACATCAGAGGCTGTTGCAAAGAATTTTAATGACAAGACTGTACATACAGAAGAGTTGTTTTTCCCTTCCAACTATATTTTCTCTATTTTAGGTAACTTTCTGTGGTCCTCAGAATAGGAAAATTGTAAAACTGTGAGGAGAATTTTTTTTGCTCTCACACATAATCAACCAAATTACCTGCTATGTCCCATTCACAGGCAAAAAAACACAACAGGAGCTGAAAATCTGGATTGATTTCAGATCCCTGTTCATGGTTACAGACCTTATGCCAAGCATGGACAAAGGTTGTTACACTTTGGCTTTCACTAATTCTAGTAGTGCAAGTGGAATCCAACTTCCCCCTTGAAACCTTTTAGATTAAGCCCAGCTGAATTCCCTGTTTTGCTGATGTGCTCACTTGCAAGATAGTGTTATCCCTCAGTGCAAACAAAATAAATTAGATTTGGAGTAATGAAACTGACAGGTAAATAGAAGAATTAATCAAATGGACATTCATCTCTTGTCTGAGCAGGTCAAGGGGTTTGTCCAGTTCCTTAGGCATCTCTGGTTTTTGTTGTTCACAAAGATGAATAATTAAAGCTATAGGGTGTGAAGTCGACCACAGACTCTTGGCAACTGGGAACCAGCCACTATGTGTGCTTTATTAAAATTCTGCTTAAATTATTGGTAGTGCTGCACTAGCAGTAAGAACAAACTGATCGGCATCATACGGGGTCATTTGCTCCTTCCCGCTCCTGCTTACTAATTAATTCTGGCTGTAGTCGTGTATTAAGGGAGGTGCTGGAGGCATACAGATGCTGTGATATATTCAAGTCATACATCAAAGGAGGTTACTGAACTATTAGCCTTGAAGAAAGGATCTCTGGCAAGATTATTAACATTCATGCTTCTTCGCCCTGGATTCTTTCTTTTGTTTGGATGTACACCAAGAGTTCCTTGTGTACACCTAGCTTTCCTGTGTTGCTGTTTGTGCTGGCAATCTCACAAACTTCTATGAGTTACAGAGGCGATAAGCACAGTGCTTGCCTTGTGCAGTTCTGGGGAGAGGAAGCTAATATTTTAGTGCATTAGTCCTACATGAGCTTTGCATTATGCTTACAGCACACTCTCTCCAGGGTTATTTGCCTGTTAGCATCACCATGAAAGAAGTGTTTGCATTGCTAACACTTCAGAAGTGTATGCTTCATCTTCCCTGTTATTTCCCATGTCTAATGTCATTTGCTGATCTGAGTCTTACTATTTTTTGGAAGCCTAGTTCTCATATATACTCCTTAGCTAGATGACACTGCAAAGCTTTCATGCTTCTGTTGGAGGGGAGGTGGAAGGGAATGTAATTTTTGCCATTATTTGTTTTCCTTATACTTTGAGTATTATGCTTTACATGACTAGTCTAATCTAAGAAGATTCTAGTTCCTCACAACTCTAAAATCTTTGAGTTGGAGCAATTTAGCTGTAAATAAATTCAAGCTTGAGAGAAATACAGCAGAAAATGAGACGAGGATCTGAAAGAGAAAATATCAATAGGCAGTCTGAAGCCCCAGGGAAGTATCATACAGAGAGTATGATCAGCAAAGGTTTGAGGATGAGTACTGCAGAGCCAGGAACTGGAGGACAGTAAGGCTTCAAAGCCTGGGAACCCTGGAAGCAGTAAGATCCAACACACAACTTGACTGAACTGAAAAAGGACGACAGAGAGAACCAAGGGAAGATTGGAGAGGGCAAAAATTGCACCCATATGAGCTATGTCATGTCCTGATGAGCTAAAGGCTCATTGTGTCTTGAAATGTAGGGGTTTGCACAGGTAAAGTTGTATATCTGTTCAATGATTGCTGTCTTAAAAAATAGAAAAAGTCTTAGTTTGGAGTTCTGTTTGAAAATGGGAAAAGAGCAGTAGGTACACGTAAAATTCAAGAGAATGATATAGTCTTCATTGTAAACCCTTGATTTTACTGAGAAAGCCGATGAGAGTGCCAAGAAAGAAAACTTAAATTTGGATGAGCTGTCTCTTTACATTAGCATCCTTAAGCATCCTCAAAATGAGAATTTAAAAAAGCACTGGCTAGTAGGAATTTAGGAAGCGTATTTTTTTTTTAGCTAACGCTCATTCATTAACCAAAAATCAATATTTCATGGAAAAAGGATCAGTTCTGAACATTGCTCATTTTGACAAAATTTGGGAAAACATTTTTGAAGATATCAAAATACTATTTTAACGGTGTTGAAAAAACCCTGCCCTTTTCAGTGTAAAATTTTACTGGTTTGAATATTCTGGGTGACCAAATACAATATTTGATGTTTTTCATCTCCATTTTATTTGAGACTTTTTTTTCAAAATGTTAAAAACTTTCAGAGGATAAGAACATTATTTCTAACCTGCTGCCACCATGACTGATGTCTATTTTAACAGCAGATAATTATTTATCTGTCCCATACAGACATGTGCTGATTTGAGCTTACTCCAGCTGTTTGAACTGTCTTCTAAAAACTCAACACCATGGACTCACAAGTGAAAATACATCCCCTTTTAATTTCTCTGTTTAATTTCTCAGTTTTAAAACTTCTGAAGCAGAAGTACCCTGGCTCAGAGCTACACAACAGTTGTGAATGAAAAAGGAGGCACCCCTGGGACATCTCCAAACAATATTCAAATACTGAACCATGAATACATCACAGTCAGGAGTGCTTGACTTTGCTTTTTCGTTAAACCTTTATATAGGGAAGTATTTATGGACCATTTTTAGTAAAAAAAAGCTCTTAATCTTTTCAGAATAATCCATGGACACCTCAACCTTTTAGATACACTCAGAATCAACTGTTGCCATTTATGTTTGCAGCCTTGCAAAAACGAGACTATTATTTGTGCTTTTTCATTTATTTTCTCTTATGTTGTTTGCCTGCTGTCTTCCATGTGTAACTATTGGAGAAAAGTCATGTCATTTTGGAAAAGGTGGAAATTCCCAATTATTTTGTGGCCTAAAAGTAATTGCTATTGGAAACAAGAAAGTTAGTAACATAACTTGTTAGTAACAAGAAAGTTAATAACATTAGGAAATTTGTCTGATGGTAAAACAAGTAAAATGAGTAAAATCAGAGAATGTGCAGCAGAAAGTAGATATTACTAAGATGTGAAATTCAAGAAATACTCACTTAATTGTCTTCAGTTTTCCCACACTCAAATTAAAAGAAGGTGTGTTTTTTCCCCCTTATTTGTTTAATTTTGCAATGAAGGGAAAAAAATCAAGCTTTTAGTTGAAACCTAAAATAAGAAAAAAAAATCCAAACCTCTTTTTTTTTTTTTTTTTTTTTTTTTTTTTTTTTTTTTTTTTTTTTTTTTTTAAATTTTTTTTTTTTTAAGGAGAATGAGGAAAGGACAGGATAAAAGAAAGCTTGATGATAATTTTTGGAAATCCCTATTGATTCACAAGACAAAGAATAGCTCCAAAAGTTTGGCTTAAGCTGTTATGAATTCAAGGTAATTTTGGGAAGGGTTTGGGCATTGAATTAAGAACTCAGATACAATGAAGCCTTTACAACAAACTAAGTTTATGAGGGTGTCTCCCGTGCTCACTGAGGTGGAGAAAATCAGGATAGCTTTTGAAGGTGACTGACAGAGAGTCAAGGTCTGAACTGTGAGTTTGACACAGGATGTTGCCTGAAAACTGTGGTTATTTCTTCCTGTCATAATCTTGCAGGGTAACACAGGCAAAGAACAACCCAAAGCACTGAAATGTGAGCAGATCTGAGATCTAGAGGATAGGAAACAAGATGGATGTCAACTCTGCTTAGGCCAAGAAAAACTGCGAAGATTTGCTATTTCACTCAGAGGAAAAGAGACCTTTTAAGGCCGCTCTTCAGAGCGCCCACGGCTGGCATGAATTAAGGTAAATTCAACGTTTACCTCAAAATTTGCATTCCTCAAATATAACAAGTGGTCAACCTTCTGACCAATTCCTCAGACTTGCTGACCAGTTTCTCATTTGCAACTCATCATTCAGTGATGGTCTATTATGTGTAAAGCAAAGTCAGGTACAGCTGATGAGCAGAGCACTGATCTTCCTCTAAGTAACAAGAACTGCTGTCTCCTTCACCCCTTAGCATCGTGCCATGCATGAGTTGCACAAGGTAACTAGAAAGCTCTGGAGCCTACTGGGAAGTTTTGTATCGTGATGGTTCAGGCACTTTGAATTTCCTTCAGGAATAACCTCCTGAGTGTGCTAGACACCGGGAAACATGCACTTTTACAGAGAAAAAGCTTAAGTATATAATATACATAATGTACACAAATATGCACAGTATGAGTAAAGAGGGTTTACACTTGTGGGAATTTCAAAAGAAAGCATCAGTGCAGATACAGTGGCATGTTTTGTAGAGCCAGAAGGGAAACAGACACTGGTATGCCTCATGAAAAGCATGTATCAAGTATTTCTCTAATTATTTTTTTACTTTTTTGGAGCAAAGAAGCACACGTTAAAGCTAACTATCTTAAAAAAAAAAATTATAATTTTGTTCTGTAGCTCCATGAATACTCTTAACAGTCTTCACAGGTTGTAATTGAAAAGTTACTCAGCACAGGTGGTTTTGCAGTGATGCACTGGAAAAAATCCATGGTGTTCAGTGGCTCTTTCAAAACATCAACCCGTGGAAGATGTAATGTTCCTTCTCAGGGCTGCAACATAGAACATACCAGCCAGACCCAAGGCTTCAGACCAGAGCCTCAGACAGGAAAGGCCTGTTGTCTCTGGGATACATGAATATTAATTGGCACTAGCACTTTGGTGACATTTCCATGGCTCAGTGTTCTCTTTCTAACCAATACTGCACACCATTTGAATTCAAACATATGCCTTCTCCAACAAAATGGGTTTCCAGAACATGCCAACCGGCTCCTTCAGGCTAATTCCAGGGCTACTGTTCCTGCAGCCCAGACAAGAGTGGGCATAGGCAGCACACAGCCCCACTCCCAGCTGGCTCCATCTGACATTCTTTGCAGACAAAGCCGGCAGCCTGGAGATCACTTATCATCAGGAGGAGGGATGGTGGCCTACTGAGGTGATGGGTGGTGACCCGCTGCCTGGAGGCCAGGAAAGGGCAAAGGGACCACTGTTACCCACAGTGCAGCTATCCTGCAGGAAGACTGGGCTGTTCTGTGGTGTAATGGTAGCTGCAGCCATTCCTGAGCAAAACTAGTGACACTAAGTGGAGCTGCAAGCTGCCTTTAGAGCCAGCTGCCTTGCTCTCTGGTTGTGAACTCCACTGCGACAGTCACATAGGCACATCCGTGTCTGTCAGGCAGAGCGGACTCTCGAGAGCCAGCAGGGAAGTGGAGGGAATGCTGCTAGGGAATCCTGAATTACCCAGTTCTGAGAACAGATGGTGTTCCAGCTCCAGGAAAGTCAGCTCAGCAACCTTCACAAGCTCTGAATGCACCTGAAAAGACATAAAGATCTTCTCTCCACAAGTGTTACTTGACATCCTCAAACTGCAGATTCCCACCATTGTGCCTGCTTTGAGCTAAGGACTTATTTATGTGTTTAAAATAATACCGCTCCGCCAAAGCAGTATTTTCCTTTGCCCTATCAGTTCCAGCTGCAGATTCCCATCCAGTCCCTGTTTTGAGTTACACTTCAATAAATATCCTTGCAATTGAAATCATCTTTCCTTTTTGTCGTCTCTGCACTACAGATTCCCACACTGACCCCTCCTTCAAGCCACAATTAATACATAATTTATGTCTGAAATAAAAATCACCTCCTCCTCCCGCCTTACCCATTCCAGCTGCAGTTTCCCATTGCCATCCCTGCTTTGAGCCATGATTAATACATATGTTTAAAATAAAATAATAAAAAAGTAATCTCTAGCCTCTGCTCCCCAGCTGCAGGCTCCCATTTCTATCTTATCCTCCATTTCCAGCCTGCAAGCTCTCCTAGCATTACCTCCCAGTCAAAGAGTGGGCCTCCCCCTCACTGCAGCAATGGCCTCTGAGGCATTTCTTCATGGATCACTTCCATCTCCTTCAAGGATCAAACCCTACAGTGTGTGAGGGGGAGGTAGCCATAAGCCTTTCTTACATCACTGACATTTTCAGGAACAAAGGAAAAAAAGTGCAGTAAGTTAACAGTCACCAAAACAGGGAGCTGCCCATGAGAGACACATCTGGGATTTTCTCTTGTCACCCTGTGAGGTTTGGCTGTTCTGCCCAAAGACAGTGGGTTAATCCTCTACTTCAGTTCTGCCTCAGGAAAGATTTCCAATTGATTAAACAGAGCCTGAGTGACTGCATAACCTGGTGTGAGATTCGGCCTTGCTGCGTAGCCCATGGCACAGGTTACGGTGGATGACTCTCCCTGTGGAGCTGACAGGATCCTGGGTAGTATCAGCTCATAACCCCTTGTCCCTCCATTCTGTATACATTTTATTTACACAAAAATTCTTTCACACATGAAACTTACCAAAATGGCTGTGTTACACTGAAAAATACCCATGTCTGTCTTTGCCCTTCTTCAGTGAATGAAGCATCAGTAGTCTTCAGCAGCTACCATTGGTGCTGGCAGGAGGAGAGGGCAGCTTGGAGTGTTTTTACCACCAGACTCAGAGGAGTAGTTGCCAGGGTTGACTTTCTGAGCGCTATTCAGGTGGGATCAAGGTTTGAGGCTGGTTTCCCCATTGTTTGGATGTTTATCTGAATTGACACCTGAAACTCTTCACACTACCTGTGTTTTTCTACTGTCTTCACCAGACATGAAAAAATGTTTTGTTTGGGAAAGGCGAGGACAGAGAGAAAAGGGAAAGGACCAGGAAGGGCCTGGGGTATATTTCCAGTCAAGGAGCGAAGATGAGATATCCTGGAACTTCAGTGGCCTGGAACTCAGGCCTCTGGTATAGTCAGTTTGTGCACCATGGCTGTACAGAAAAATCATAAGGCTGACAAAAAAGCTTTGTTCTGGACTAGGGCTGGGGGATTCCATTGTGGGAAGTCTTGCTGCCATTCTCACATCTGCTCCTCTGAGGGACTCATGCAGAAAGGGCACTTCATCCTGACCCTGTGCCTCTGGGACAGCCCTCTCTCATCACTCTTGTTAGCTCTAATTGCTTTTATTACAGCTACTTGACCAATTTATTTCTGTTTTATAAATAGTTTTCAAATGGTTTGCAGTTAGCAGAAGTAGCAACTTGTTAGTTGAAAGTAAATATCCTGTCAAGAGAAGAAGCAGTGTGAGTCGGCACGTGGACAGACAGCTAGGTGACTGTGTTGCACATGGTGTATAATCTCATGTTCTCTTTACCTCAACCTGTGTATTTACCTCAGGAACTCATCAGGGAAGGGTTTCTCTCCTTTTTTTTTTTTGTTTTTGCACTGTGCCTAGTACATTAAGGCCCAAGTGCTTGTTTGGTACCTAGAAGTACTGCTATAAATTGCAAAACAGCAATTGTTCAAAATTACAGAAATCTGGGATTAAGTTTGGTTTGCTCATTAAAACAAATATCTAAAATCTAAATTCAAAATCCATGTGTTAATTGGCTTCTCTGCCAAGGGAAGTACTGTTTTTAATAGAAATAACCTTGAGATGAAAACACTAGTAGAAGGTATGTGGCAGCAGATTCTGCTTCAGATGTATTTCTCACCCCACCTCCTGGGAACAGGGATCAGTTTTTTATTTCTTAAAGCTAAATCCAGAAAAATATCCTCTATTCCACTAGCCTCTGTGGACATTGAAGTCCCTTACAGGCATGGAGGAGTGTCAACAGTCCTACCCTGAAGCATATGAGACTTGATCTTCTCCATGAAACCAAAGAGGGGAAGAATGGTGAGGAAGGAAGCAGCAGTGCTGGGAGGCTTGGTTGGGAGCCCAAGAGATGTACACTTTTTTTTACTTAACTCATTAGTGAAGGCCTTTGAGATCTATTTATGGAAAGTCCGTCAGAAAAGGTTGGCATTGTTAATTAAAGCTTTCATCTCTTTCTTACTTGGTAGGAGATGAAATGCAGCTAAGAGTGTTTGCTGTCCTAACAGCTGTAAAGATATTAGGCCATGACCTTGGTTCTGTACAAGTTACCTGCCCTGCTTCTCAGCCATGCTTATGTCAGCTTTAATTTCTGCATTCTGGGTTGAAAAGTTTCTGTGGTGCTTGTTTTAAATAGTGTCACTTGCCTGAGGACAGCAGTGACAAAGGATTGCCTGAGGTGTGCAGACCTGGCAAAGCATACCTATACATTACACAGCACTGCCCTCTCCAGTTGCTCACACCCTTACAAATTTGCCAAGCAAAGTTATTGGAAGTCCTGCTTCAGCTTCTGGGCACAGCTGTCTGGCAAGAACTGGACTCTGCATGTTGGATGGAGCATCACCAAAGGGCAGGAGAGAAGTTCTGGCCCTGCACTGCCGGGTCCACACTCACAGGGTTTTACTAACAGGCACATTTCCCTCCTGCTCCGTTAAAAATTTGGGTTGCAATTTCGCTTGAATGCAAGGGACATATTCAGTCATGTCAGTGTGCTGAGCACTGAGCAAACTTGGTTTCTGCCATGGTGGAAGGTATGTTAATAACAGGGCACCGGGGACCCATAAAGCTCTGAGGACTGAGAAATCAGCTGTGGGTCATACTGAGTGTTGCTATTGCTGTAAGTTCAGTCAATGTGCACTCAACAAGAATGATCATTTATATATTTAAATTTTGATTATGTATGAAATGAAGGGAGAAAAAAACCCAAAATGAAATTAGGATTTAAATAGCTGTTTTGTAGCTTTTGAGGCATTTATGAACATTTTGTGTATGATGGATAGTTCTGAAAATATGACTTTCTCAAGAAAATCAGTCCATTTTGCAACTGTAATGAATCATTATATACAGTAGTCCAAACACTGCTTGCCAGCCAGCTACCTTAAAACAAGATGCTAAGGGAATATTTTTCTTGATTAGATAATGGGCTGGTTGAAATTCCTTCAGCTTTACTGAAAGAGAAGTTAGCAATTTCAGACATATCAGATGATGCATCAATTTTCTGTAAACAGAAGACTGTGCAACCCACTTTATTGAAAAGGCCTTTATACTGAGCTAGATTTAATCTCTCAATTTGAGAAGCAGCCCCATGAAATAAGATGTTTGCATGCAAAATCTCCCAGATTTCCAATGGAAATATAAAACAAAGAAGAGCATGTTCCCTTGGGGACTGCACCTATCTTGGATTAGATTTTCTCTGATGTTTTTGCATCATATTACCAATGGCTTCAGGGAAGTGAAACAGCAGTTTTCTTTCTGGAGAACAAAGGCTTGCAGAGTTTAAAAAAATGTTAATATATTTAAAGCACTTTTAGACACTGTTCTTTTTATTACTCTGAGAATTCTGGACGAAAAAAAAGGTATCTTATTGTATTATTTTATCATCTATGTTAATGATATTTGCATTTCAGGCTACAGCCTGAGAATTCTGTAAAGGAAAATGATTTCTAAATGAACACTTTCTGTTTGCCATAGACATAGCTGTTTTAACTATTAGTACTGCTCTGATAATACAGATCTGACTCTGAACAACACTGGAATCCTTGAAAGTATTTTCCTTTTTGTTTTGTTTTTTTGGGGGGATTTTTTTAAACTTCATGGATTTTGGAAAAGATCTGATAGCCACACATGGAATGTATGTAAACTTTATCAAAAGTTTTGGAGACTCAGGATCAGGATTGTGTTCTTCTACCCTAGATTTCAGTTCTGACATCTTCCCCTATTTGCATGAGTTTTTCCCTTGTTAACTATATTTGGCATTAGATCAGTTGTAGGAGCAACCGGTGCTCATGTGGTGTGCCCCACTGGATGCAATGGGTAGGTGCCATGAGACAGAGCAGGACCAAGCACTTTCAGCCTGTTCAGATCTAAGGGAAGCACTTTGCTTTTGCTTTGCTTAATCAACATAGCAGATAGTTGTTATTATTATAAATTAATTAATAATTTAAAAATCCTCATTTATTGATAAATAATTTAGGAATCTGGGCTTTGTCTTCCCTGTTTGGCCAATGTGAATTAATTAAGCCCTTTACAAAGAGGTAATACTTTTTAAACACTTCAGGTGGAAAGAATCAATTTTGTGTTTAAAGCACTCAGAGTTGACCTGAGCATGCTTTAATCCTGAAAAGTGTTATAATGCTTGTTATAATGTTATAAGTGCTATAATGCTAAATGCTTAAAAAAGGTATTTTTAACAGATCATCCCTTTCCCTCAATAAGAGATTAGCAAGAGGTGTTATAATTTAAAAATAGATTAAATAAAACCCATGAGAGTAGATTGTCTGGGAATTTATATGCAGCCTTTTTAGAATACGCAGTAACAGGGAACATGCAATGATTCAGGAAAGTATCCAAGAGAAAATCAACACAGAAACAGCTTTTCTGTAGGAAATTCATTTGATTGTGGAACTCGTGACCTTGAATGGTAAGAAAGCAAAGCAATGAGCAATTTGTTTTGGTTTTCTTCATTCTTCAGGGAAGTGAGGGGAGAGATTTGGTCATTGCTACAGCTGGCAAGAGTTTCTGGATTTCTGATTAAGGATATTTAAAACAAAACCAAAAGCTTGGGAATTATGTACCTACAATTCAATTAGTTATAAACAAACAGCTTATTATTTCATCTGAGTAAACACCTCAAATACTTATATTAATCTGCAGGCAATCTCAAAATCGTTGTAAGTATCTGCTAGTCTAGAAGAAAACCCTAAATTAAGTTGTATACTAGTACACTAGCACTAAAAGCAATTGTGGGGTAACATTTTGACAGGTCAGCATTGACTGAAAAGGCTTCACCATATTCCCTCAAATGATTCTGAATCAAACAAACCAAAATCAAACTAGACGCAACACTAGTAATCCCTCTGAAAAAATGGTATGAAATACCTTCCTGGAAGTCACGCTCCTTAATTTTCTTTAAAAAAGGCTTAACAAAGGGCAGAGCTAAAAGAAATCTTGTATCAAAACCTGATGAAAATAATTTGGAAATGAAAAGGAGTCAGAAAATGAAGCATAATAGACTTGAAGGTCGCACCTGGATTGGCATGGTGGAAGGTAGTTGCTGAGAAGAGAGTTAGATGTTTACTTCCCTTTAAATTTTACATATCTGCTGTTTCAGCCACCAAGATTGCTCTTGAAGCATGTCAGTGCTTCATTTCATTTCCACTCCTAGTTCACAGATTAGCTGGGAGAGCAGAATAAGACAAATTAGCCCACTCAGCAAGATGATGGGTTAAGGAGAAAAAGAGGAGAGTGGGAAGAAGAAACCAAGCCACAATGCCATGGATTGTGCAGCAATAGCTGTTTCTATTGCCTGCAAGATGAGGAGATTTAAATTTCACAAGGTCAAGGAACACAATCAAGCCTACTGCAGAAAGTAAATGACAACAGAATACTACTGCTTAGCACTTCCTCTGCTTGTGTTGCTGGACAAAGAAACACAAGGTCTTCTTGCACCTCTGGACATGAAGAGTTGTACGTGACAATCGAGAAACCAGATAACCCTCTTGTAAGTTGCTCGACTAGTTGTCTGCAATCCATGTAGGCAACCTTTGGAGTAAAATTTTTGTTGTTGTAAAGTAAATCTAGGAAGAAGGAGTAGAATTAAATTTCACATCTCACATATAAAAGGCAACACCACTAGCATTGAGTGCAAAGACACTAAAAATACTTGTACAAAGCAATACTTAAGTGTACCCATCCTCTTGCTGTGCAGACATTCCTAGGTTTATATCCAGTAATAAAGATCTTTGCAGTGTTTTCCCAAATGGTTAACATGAAACTCTACCTGTTCCATATAAAATCCCTTTGAAGAACATCTAAATTTCAATTTAAGAGCAGTATAGTTCTGCTCTGCATTAGTTTACCTTCAATTTCTCAGAAATGCCTTTATGTTTCAATGTCCATACATAAAAAACATGTAAAACTGCAAAATCTCTGTGTGTACATGTATACATATCTAGTGAATATGTGATAAATGGACACATATTTATTATACCAAACTCTGTAATACAACACTGCTACCTGTATCTAATCTGATAAACAAAAAAAATTATATAGAAAGAACTGGAGTTTTAATTTTGTCATTGCTAACATTCAACCCTTGAAAAGAGTTCAGCTCAGCTCATCTGACACCTCAGCCTTGACCTAGTGGTCCTTATTCCTTTCATAGCCCATGAAGAAAAAGACATACTTGTATTATATCCTTCACATGTTCCTAAAGTGGACACCTTACACAGCTATGATGAATTCCTCCTTGATACTGTCTCTCTGTAAATTATCTGCAAAGTCCAGACAAGGATTCCAGTCATGCTATTAGCCTAAGTAAGCCATAGTGAGCACCCAAATGGGTTGTGACTAAGTCTGCACTCAGATGATGTTGGTGGAGGTCTGCCTCTCCACAGAAAATAAAACAAACCAGAGCCAGGCATTAAATATTCAAATTGTATAAAGTTGCCAAGTCCTCCTGAAGCTCACTGTTCCAAATTACTGGATACTTTTAATTGGCTTTTTATTTTTTACCCCAGTTTTCCTTTCCTCATCTGTAAAACTGAAACAACAGTCCCATTGCATCTCATATTTCAGATATCAGTCTCACAGTTTAAAAAATGTTCACCCAACTCTTGCTCTCATAACAACTCACAAGTGAGCCTACAAGGAAATTAACAATTCTGTACTCACTGCAGGGCCTGCTGATATGTATTAAATAAAGCCTGGGGCCTCATGTCACCTGGGGGAATAAAAATAAATAATGGATGCTTCTCTGAATTGTAAAGCATCACAGAGGAGTGACACTAGCAGGAGACTAGAATAAGAGACAGGCAAACTAACTTCTTAAATTCAAGTGTTAAACATAGTGAAATGCATACAGTATCACATATTTGTGTATATAGCCATTCTGATACATTTTTTGTCTACTTGTATGTTACATCATGGCTTTTAGGATACAGACCAAGTAGGAAGAGCTTGAGAGGAATTATATCTAAGATACAATTCAGTCCTCTGAACACCAGTGTAAAAGTAAATACAGGAAAAAAAGCTCTATTTATATAGACACATCTTCTTCTGATATTTTAAAAAAACTGGCTGATCACTACCAAGAAAAAAATACCACCAATATTCATCCCTCTAAACATGAGGCAAACAGGTCACCAGGACTGGTTATATTATGAGGTTTCAGGTTTTCAGAAGTGATATGAGGACGTTCTAATGGTTGGGGGTGTATTTACTTACAACACCAAGACCATTCCTCTTCTGTAAGACACAGTAAACACACTATGGATGTGGAATAACTCTCTGCCTTAGAATTAGAAAAAGACAGAAAATGAGAGCAAAAATCTAGACTGTTATGATAAAAATATTCATATGTGCTGGTATTAACTCCCCTTTTCTTAAGTTACCTTTTCTTAAGTTCAAGCTTTGGATAGAGCAGATTTGCATGCTTAACTCTGGGCATCCTTATCTTCAGCCCATTGGAATGAAGAGGTTTGACTGTAACTGAATTTTCATCTCTGCTGTGAGAAGTGCAAATCTTACTTCAAACTCAACACGACCCTCTGAGACACAGTGCAGTGCATACCATCAGGCCTTTCTAGGTTATCTGCAGCCCCTCTATGCTATGTTTCCCTTTGAATCATATAGTATAAGATAAAAATGAATGAAAGATGTTAAAAGAGCACACAGCTAAGTTGAAGGGACACAAATGTATGAGATCAGGTAGGATTTCTGAAAAGATGACTGAAAGAGAACTCTTTTCAAGCAGCTGGTTGCTGTGATAAAAAGCAAGTTCTCCCTGTCTATTTGGTGTGGATATGATCTCATCTCAGGTGGTTTAAGAAATCATCTCATAAATATAATTAGGTTAGAAAAACATGCACACTCAAATGTGGAGGTTTTGGAAGCACAGCATGGATTTCTGGTTAAGTATGACTGAAAAATACAGACACAATAACACATATCTGGTGATATGGAGTTGTCCTAGGACACAGAACTGCTGGAAAGGCAGCATGGGATGTCAGTATTTCCAGGTAACTAGGGAGCACAGCCCTGCTTGCTAACTCTCAGACTTGTGCTCTTTAGGTACAGAATTTTGGCCCACTCATTTAAATCTCTTCTACCCACACAGCTCATATTTCTAGCACACTTGCAGCTTTCCCAAAGTCAACTACAACACAGAGGCACAGTGGTATTAACAGGACTTGAATCAAAGGACAACACCCAAGAAAACCAGAGACCTCCAGAGCTAGACCTCTGAGTTTGGCCAGCCAACTCCTACTGCTTTCATTAGGACTTCATTGAACAAGAAATCTGTGTTTTGCAAGACTGAGCACTTTGAAAAGTAAAGTCCTTCAAATTTATATCTCAAAACATAGGAGGTGCTAACACCAGTATTTCCAGTGGGTGGATGATTCCTTTCTAAGCTGGAAACTGCTCTGCATCAGCTCCCGTATATGTGTAGAAAGAGAAAACATTCCTCTGCGGTTCTTTTAGCAGCAATTCAGCTCCTCCAAAGAACCAGCAGAAAAGTGCTATAGAGGATACCCTATCCATCCTCCATTTAGGACTACGTAACTCTAGGATAATAGAAAAGTTCTGGAGACAATAAAGCTAAGAAGGACTATTTTGGATATTAACCTCACAACCTTGCACAAGTACACTTGCTAAGGTGACTGGGGTCTTACCACTGAAATCCAAATGCTGATGGATGCAATCACCTATACAAAAGGATTTTTCAATTTAAAAGCACTGTAGAATGCACAGGGGAAAAAAAAGTGATTGTCTTTAAAAAACAGACAAAAGTAGCATGCCAAGGCTCTTTTCCCCTTAATTTTTCTTCCAACACTCATGGTTGAAAGCAATGTAAAACTTGACTGTTGTACTGTGCAACAAAAGTTTGAACAGACAGTGTTCAATAGTCTGCCTGCTATTTCCCATTTGAAAATAATGATAATTTTCCATACCTTAGGATAGGTGTACTTCATATAACTGTCAAATAACCACTCAGCCTTGCCATAATTGGGCTTTCTCTGCATTAGAGAAAACCCATATGTTGATTTGTAGTCACCTCTAGTAGTGGAGCTTGCAGAGAAGAGATATAATTTAGCCAAATGTAAAATGTAAGCATAATTGCACTTTAAAGAAATGCAGTTTTCAGCTGCATAAACTGAAACTGTCTATGATGACCAGGTTCTGTTACATCTGGAAAAAGATTAATTCTCTGACATCGAACCCTGAATTTCTGTTTTGTTGAACTTACAACTGTTTAAAGATTCTTTCTAATATAAACTTGAGATTGGCATATGAGTACTGCAGATTACTGTGTAAAGCCCCAGCTGGAGCAAGTCTCTGAATGCATTGTGTAATTGACTCACACAGGAAGGAAAGGAGAACCTGGTAAAATACTTCATTCGCTTATAAAATATGAGCTAAATTTTTGTCTCTACCAATGAACAGCCCTGAATTCAATACACAGTTATACAGGTATAACTGAAAGAAGAATTTGGCCACTTTAAGAAACAATAAACTCTTTATTTGATTTGTCATTTCTTAGCAAGATATTTGTATAAAGAAAACACTGGATGTTTTTATAACTGCAGATCTTATTGCCACTGGTTTTAAAGAACAAAAAATGTAGGAAACAAGAGAAAAAGAAGAGTCTGCATATAAAAAACTGAAAGGAGATAGATAGTTGCCCTTTTTAATAATTTCTGATGTTGCGTCTTATTCTTTCAATGCTCTCCAGTTGATTAGACAGAAAAAAGATTGTAGGAAAACTATCAATAATGGATCAAAGCAATGAAAAAAACTCCACAATTTCTGTCCTCTGTCCTACTCATAGAATCCACCAGGCATAAAACAACATAATTCCATTGAGATGAAACAATCTGGACAGGTTTTTTTGAATGGCCAATACCATGAAATCTGACACAATGAAGTTAATTACAGTGGTGATTTTTAGATCCCTAATATCCCAAACTGCCTGTTTGTGATCAATTAATTAGTTTAAACAGCACGTGACAAATCCATTGCAAACTTAATAAGTACTGAGACAAACTATCAAGAACTACTAAAGGTGCAATCCAACAAGAAAAAAATTCAGTTCTTGTTTTCTCTTCTTTTCAATATACATTTTTATGGACTCCTTCAGAGAGTGCTACTGCTGAAAAGTACCCCTCATATTTATCTGGTGGTCTAGCGCCATTCAGCTGCTAGTGGCTGTGTTCCAGATACCAGAGATTGTTTTTAAGTTATGAAGCAGATTGCTTGCTGATTTCCCTCATATGAAAGTCATCTTTTAGATGCTGGCCTTGTCTGACAGTCTTACTCACTTAACAGAGGTTCTGAGATAGACATACACATGCTCATCCTGCACACCCTACACACAGTGCTACATATGCATATGTGTATGCAAACGAACACACAAAAACGCACACAAAAAATTCTACAGGTACATATACCATGTATGCATCTGAGTCTCTTGAAAAAGACACTCATGTTGCACCTCAAAAATATTATTTTCCACAGGGACAGTGGCATGGAGTGTCCAAGTGTAACACACATCCTACAGACTGCATGGCATGGGAAAACTTTGTGGATTCCCTGGTAACAAAGACAAAATATTTCAGGAAATGCACAAAAAGGCAGAAGCACAGTCACAGAATACTTTGTTGTCCATTTAGTTCTTACTTAGTGATTTTAAACCTGATATTAATTTTGCAATTCTTTCAGATATTTTACTTCTCAGTTCACTAGCCAAAATTAACATCCTTGTGAGCCAATACTCCAACCATCCCCATGCCTACAGCGAGCATCACCTCATCCAGATGTTCCCTGCCAAAAACAGGCGTAATGCATGTGGAATCGGGATACATGTTGTACTTACCTTAATTTAATAATTATTCTTTTGGATGACAGTGACCACATCTCAAACATTAATAGCCTCTATTGTGTGATCACCGGTATCAATCACAGCTGTTCCATAATGAATCTCATAAAAATATTCAATCAGTGATGGAGAGGGCCTTTGAGATCCACAGAATGAGTTTCAGATGTTTGCAAAGTACTCTGAGGTAGGCTGCAGCTCACACAAGGGAAACTCTACCAGGTGTTTGCAGTTTCATGCCTGCTGCATAAGTAATGTAACCCATAAAAAGGATTTTTTTTTTCCTCCCTCAGAGCAACTCAGCCCAGGGAAGCAGAACAAATAACAAGATAAAGAAGCACTTTTAGAAATGGAAATTTTGACCAATAGGGGTGAAATTCACTTTAGTGTTATAGCATTGGATAGGAAAAGGGTAAGAGATATTGGGTTTTCTTTTTCTTTTTTTTTCAGGGGTGGGGGAGGGGGTGAATGAGGTGTTTTAAATGTACAGGAATGCATGAATATAGTCTGAATGCTGAAAATCATAATGTGTTCAATTTTGTGACTGAAATGTTCAGGTGTAGGATCCATTCAATCTTACAGACAGGCCAACCACTGTAACCTGCATACCAATTATCTCATTCCTTGTACCTTCAAAATGAGGCCATTACACAGCAGCTTTTTCTCATGTGAAATCTGTGAGTAGTTGTGCTATTACTCACAAGGGGGAAAAACCCCAAACCAGCAAAAACCAAAGGGCCAAGCCCTGAGAGGGAAATCCCATGAGAAAAAACTCTCCTGTTAAAGTTTCCATGGGCATACCAGAAGACCTCAAGAACAGCTTTCTGTGTTAAGTGAAGTTACCTGTTTCTGGAGACTGATGGGGATGTAAAATTGGAACAGATTAAGAGGGAGAAAAAAAGGTTAACCAACATTTCTTTTAGCCTTGAAAGTACTGCTGGCCTGGACAGCTCTGTTGCATACAAATACACACATCCCAAGCTAAATACAGAGAGTTCAGTAGTTGCCATGGCTGAGTGCAGTTGGGGCGTCAGTCGGATGCACTCCTTTGATTCCCTGCCCAATTCCAGGGTAGCCTCCAGCAGTCTGAGGCCGAGGGACAGCCTTAATTTGTGGCAGCTGGACACAGTCATTGAGGAACCATATGGCAGCTGGGAGAAGCCAAGTCAGGCCAGTGCCTTCCCCTGCCCTGGGATACCCTTTGCAGAGTGGGAGGGAGTTCTGGTGCCACAGGGATTCCTCCCAAGCCCTGTGTAGCTTCAGCCCTGGGTCTTGCAAGGTGTCTTAAGGGGACTGCAAAGAGTGTCATGCTAATTTGTCTACTAACATCTGTCCAGACACATCCTCCAATATCTAGAGAGACTACAGTCGCTATCTACTGATGAGAAATCTCCCATGGAGTTAAATGCTCTTAACAAATTACACAAAAAGCAAGACCTTTGCACCAAGCCCATCATTTCTGCACCACTGTGGTAGCAGCCCTTGGGACAGTGTCCCATGGTGTATCTTGGGTGATAGCAGTTCCCATGGGTTATGAATTGGACAAAGCATCACAGATTTTGGAGCTAAATGCTGAAAAGGCATCTGGTTTCAATAAAACTGGAAACCGGACCAAGTTTTGTTTGCAGAAGTTTCTTCCAGGTACAGCACTGATGTCTTATCTCAGCGGCATCTTAGCTTTTCCATACCCTTGCATTAAAAGTCAAATAATATTTATGTGGATACACATACAGCTCATGTGGCAACCTTCTTAAAATAAATTAAAGCAGTATCTTCATAGTTGAGACAGTAACAATGCCATAATTATAAATTACAGGGAACAATAAATCACAATAGGTCTCTCTGCATCCTTTAGGCTCTTTTGTTTGTATTGCAGGATGCAGAGTTGTTTTTTTTGGTTTGGTTTGGATTTTTTTTTTTAGATCAATATGCAACCTAAGTCAACAGCAGTAAAAAACCCTGAAAAATGTCTGTCCAAATCTCATATGTGAAAACAGGTTTTTCTATCTAGTTTAGTTTAAAAAAATAAGACAGTCTACTTTCCCAAAAGGGCCAGACATAAAAACAACTTTACTTGTGGTTTCAGACATTCAGCAACATTCTGGATTAGCTTTAACCATTAGGTAATGTTAGATTCAAAAACATTAGCCCTTCCATAAACCCAATTCATAAACCTTCAACTGAATAGTGCCTTCAAGTATTTCATGGATGCAAAACCCAAGAAATAAAAGTTTACTAAATTCTTGTATTCAATGACTGGATCAGAACATGTGTCTTCTCTTTAGGAGGTTTTGAAGTAGATGCTCACACTGGACACAAAACTCAACAGCTTTTTCATCAATTACTTGACTTCCTCTACAAAGGTTATTTGGCCTGTGAGCATAATAAGCTATTTTAAAAGTTGTTCAGCACACTCTTTTTTGAGAGTCGCTAGTGTTTGAAATACATATATATATATTTAATTTTTAATTAAATGAGAAAAATATATCACGTTTAAAAGTGCTTGTCTTCTGCTACCCATATGTTTTGCTAAGTGGAAAAATCCACTATCAGATATCAGAGAGTCAGTGTGGCTTGAAGACAAAGGGAGAAACCCCTTAGCTCGTCAGGTTTACACCTTCCCTTTTGGCATCACGAAGCAATCATCAGGACTCCTTGCAGGCTGGAAAGCTTTCCTGTTAGATTCAGGATCTTCTGGTGCAAAACAGAAAACTTTTTCTTTCACAGAGCCTGGCACTCATTTTGAGTATGATGTGTGCAATGTGAAATAGAAAATACATTTGATGCCAAAGATATTGTGCAACTGAAAAGAGGTTGGATCCTCTCTTTGCTGGTTGCCAGTCTGTATCTTGCAGTCTGAAGCTGCAAAGGCAGCTGCTAAATCTGTAGCTGCAGTGATACAAAACTGAGGTGTTACTCAGCATTAGGAGCTTCATGAACAAAAGCTGAGAGCAACAATGTGCAGCGTATTCAGCTCTAAAAAATGCTACATTACTTCCTTCACTCCTCTCTTCTGTCTAGAACCACAAACCCACTAGTTAGGTATGGGGATTCTGGGCCCCTCTGGCCCTCTACCTCTCCCCAAGTGGACAGTGAAGGGGTGTGACCGTTCAGGATAAGGAAGGAGGTGGTGGTATCAGGGAAAAAAGTTCTGGTAGCAAAACAACGTGGGACAAGGATGGGCTTGCCTTGGTAGTACAATGACAGACTTACCTTATATTACTGTAATGAGATTTTGTTGACAGATTAGTTTGGAGCTGTTGAATCTCAGGCTGTCTCCTCCTCCCTGTGTCTCCCATGGTTTTTACTGTATTCCTTCTTGAGGTTTCTCTTTTGAGGGATAAGGAGAAGATGGGGCAGAGGTTCAGGAGGAAGACAGTCTGTAGCATATACCCTTCATTAGCAGGAATGTCATCTGAGGATGATTTGGGTGGAGGAGCCTAAGGATCTGGCAGGAGTGAGCAGCAGTGATCAGTCACGCACAGGGCACAGCGAGATCGTAACAGAAAAGAAGAATATAAGCCGTGCCAAGGATCCGAGGCTGCTGTGATTTGTATCAGTGCAAACATGTAATGGCAAAATAATGGCAGTACTTTGAATTTATAGTGGTAGACCTTAGGTCAGAATGAGACCCACGCATCTGAAAAAAGTGGAAAAGGGAAAACTATGCAGAGAGCAGTATGTGAAGGCAAAATGGAGAGATAATGAGAGGATGTGCTGCACTAGGATATTGTATCAGCAACTATGGAAATATGAAAGTGGAAATGGTTAAATTAAATCACATTTTAATGTTCATTCTGGTCTGCTTGACTATCATGAATATTATTATCAAATGATTGATAATTGTGATATCCAAGCAGAACAGTACACAGTCCCCAAAAGTGTTAGATTGTATCAGCGTGGAAATCCCACTAACAGGAAATTTCAAAGATCTCCAGACAGATCCTTAACTGCTTCTGTGGCAGTGCTCACTTCTCAAAGATTACATTTTGTTATTTAATTTTTTTAAAAATATCTCTGCTAATAATTAACAAAGATTTGTATCTGAGAAAACAATCTCATTTGCCTGTTAGGTAGGAGGCGATAAAACTTTGCACAGTGACAGTCCCAGGGGACAAAGGGTGGCAGCTCCAGCACTCTGCAGTGCCTCATCAAGCTAATTCACAGTGTCACAGGCAGCAGGAATCCACAGGTGCTAAATACAACCTCCACTACGAGCCTGTCCTCAACAGCTTTTCCTGAAGAATCTTGGGTTTTAAAAGGGAGTTTGCAAACATGGTATTTGGAATGACTGCTGTTTAACCAAACCAATGAATGAACCAGCCCACTCACTGACCAAAATGACTGAAACCAAAGATAGCCATCCCTGTCTGTCTTATGCTAGAGAGTTTACTATTTTGCCAGAGGTGTATTTCTCATTGTTTCTGTGAAAGGGAGCGGGTGTGACAAGATTTTCAGAACTTTATCCAAAAGTGCTAAAGATTATTTTGCTCCTGAAAAAGGATACAGTGATGGGAGGAAAAAAACAAGTCCTCAAAATAGACTTTTTTTTTCCAAACCACAAATGGAAGCTCAGGTTTCCTTTTAACAAGCATTCTGAGTTGAATTGCCAATGCTGCTGTTGCAAATCTTTGCCAAATTTCTTCTGCAAATTTTACTAAATTTTAGTCAAAATAATATTCACCTCAGTTGGAGTTTTATTGGCATTGTAAATGAATGAAAAACCTGAGCAAAGACTTTGGAATGTGACTGAGATATTATATGTCTTTGCATGTGTGTTTATTCATTTTTAAACATTATTATTTATATCCTCTGGAAGCAAGAGAAAAGAAAAAAAATGAAGGAGGGGATGTACTATAGGTTAGTTTAACAAAACAACAATGATTTGCATTGCTGCTGACAACTGTCTTGACTCTTCAGCACTGAGAAGTGCCAGATGGTGAATTTGGAAGAGTTAGCAGCAAAAAATGTGACCATACCAGGTTCAAGGAGTCTCTGAAAGGAGGATTTGGAAACTGGAACTCCACATAAGGATACAATCCAGAAGCAGATCTCACTTTTATTGAAGAGGTAGCATGCAGTGCATTAAAACTTCTTTAAGGTCTCCATTCTATTGTTTGTCTCCAGCTGCTGAAAATAAGAAGGAAATATCTCTTCAGAATGTGTGTTTATACATATGTACACATATATATATGTATGTATGTGTATATATATATATATAGGGAATTATATATGTGTATATATATAGGGGAAGAAGAGACTGACAATGAAGAAGTCAAGTTAATAAATAGGTACATCTATCATTGCAAGCAGGAACCTAGAGCAGAGTTCCAATTCAATGTTTTTGGAAAAGGTTCAGTGAGCATATTGATAATACACGCTGCCCAAACAAACATTTTCTGTTGACTGATGCTACCTGGAGGGATTTCACACCTACACATTTTAACGGGAAGGAGTGGTTGCACATCTGGCCAGATGGGGTTAGAGTGACCAGCTGGAATTGCTGTGTCAGGGAGACACCATATGAATCCACCCTGAGAGCCAGATACATGTTTCTTTTCTTAACAGAGTCAACCCTGATAGAAGATAGGAGGCTAAAGAAATGGTGCATGGCATTTCTGTCTCAAAACTTTGAATTTCTAGGTAGTTATCCAGGAGCCCTCTAATCCCACTAACACCAAGAGGCAGACATATGATTTGTGTGAGTTACTCCATCTGGAGGTGCACATGTAAGACACCCTGGGTAAATCCCACCTTTTAGGGTATATATTTTTCTTGACTACACTGCAAGCCTTTAGGTGAGATCTGAGTGTCTGAATAGATACACAATTGTCAGCATCTGAGGGTGACCCACCTGGCCTCTTACCACCTCCCCAGAAGGGCATAAGTCTCTTGTAGATCATCTTCTTTGGCTCTGACTTTTAAAGGAAGATTTTCATTACATTTTACAGCCCTGTAGAAATGTCCTAAATGTCTCTGGGCACATTTACAGTGCAGCTAATTCAGTGTACCTGAATTGCTCTCATTGTGGGGGAGCAGTAACCAGGTAAACACAAATCCGTTTTGTGTTGTCCAAAAAAATTTGCATTAAAAGAAATAACAGTAAGGCATTACACATCACAGCAATGGGCCATTGAACACATTATGATTTCTCCAACTGCGACAGTCACATGGATACCTAAAGAAGACAAAGAAAGATAGGCATGTTTGAAATTTCCCATTAGTAATGACCCACTCTTCAACTATTTTCAGTTTGGGAGTTCTTGATTAGGATATGGTGCTTGTGTATTTAATAATCTTCACTGGTTTTTCTTCCAAGAACATGTTCCATCTGGCCTTGAGCTCAAACTGACTTTTACCAAAAACAGAAGCAAAAAAAGACAAACATCCTGCCTTCCTCAACTACCAGCAGTAAAGAAATGTATCCAAAAATAGAGAAACTCCTCAAAGACCATGCAATCACTGCTGGCTTAGTAAAAGATAAACAGAGAGACAGAGCAGAAATAATTTCCAATTATATTCCTCTAAAAGTGGTGTTGGGACAGGTTACAGGTAAAACACATAAACATCCACCAAGTTCCATGGAAGCAGATGCAGGACGCCCAAGACTATGCTAGTCTGGAAAATATTGGCCTTTTTGAAATCCTGGGGAGTTATAAGGAATTATGTCAAGATACTTTTTTATCTATGCTAAGCAATGAAAAGAAGTTGCAATATAGATGGAAAATGAGTTCCCTTAAACATCCAGTATGCATTCTTACTAATCCTTCAGTAAAAAACTCACCTTCAAAGTAACTTTTCATTATCAATCTTGATATTAGGACATTCTGCTTTTCTTCCTTTCTCCCATTGATCCGAAATTTAAAATGCACATTTTCAAATCTCGTACATTACTATAAATTTTACATTTGTATTTATACCCTCTTATTGCTTCATAGGTTCATCTATTAAATTAATTTATATTTGAAAATACCAGGGGAAGATATCTTGTAGAATATAAACATTTATTTGTAAAAGCAGTGTCACAGTTCTGCGTGCTTTATCTCAGCTGAGGTCAGGATGAAAGACACAGGAGACGTAGAATTGAGTTCAGTCTTGGTTGTTTATCATATTTTATCTATTTACAGTATTAACAGTCTCACAAAGCATGAGGTCTAACTTGCCAGTTAAAGAAATCAGACATAATGGAGAGCCTCTAACTCTTACCAAGGCTGTTTAAAAGATAATTACTCAATACTAAAGTGACACTTATATTATTTATGCTTTTGACCCAGTAGTGACCATTCAAGGCCTGAAATGAAGACATTTTTCACCTAATTAGAGAAAACAACTCAAATCTCTGAAGAAGAAGGAAGAAGAAGGTGAAGAACTCAGACAACACTGAATTCTTTATCTTGGCCCACACACATTACTATATACCAAAACTTCAACCTAAGTTTTCACCCTATGACATCACACAATGCCACTCTAACTACACACTCACAACCCTTGTGCCATCACACAATCTCAGAAGCCTGTTCCAAGGCCTCAAGTCAAACGTGGAACTTGCCTGAGGGTCAGCACCTCTCAGTTCAGAAAGCCTGAAATTTTCAGCTTCTAGGGTTCCAACAAAGCAGAAGTGTAAATACTGAGACAGGAAACGATGTTGAGACGTAAATCCCTTTTGGCAAGTCCATTTGAATGAAGGAAAGAGAACATCTCAATAACATAGGGCATAATATAGGAATGGGGATTATTCCAAAACCACATGTAATAAACTCAGGAAATACATAGTGGATGGGAACAGGCTATACGAAAGTGCAGAAGTAGAGAAATCAAACAACCTGACAAAGATCTCAGGTGACAATGATTTTTTTGTGTCTCCAAAGGGCAGAATTCAAATTGTCATGGATGTAAAAAAATTACAAGAGAAGATGATAAATTAATTACTTGAACAGAAAAAGCAACACTGGAGTCCTCCTAAGGAACTGATATTTAGATATTGCCTTGTGATATAGTTGAAGATACAAGAGACCTAGAGTAAATTACAGTGCCTCTCTGGAGGCTGCTGTGTTCACAATACCAGAAACTGTATTTCAAAGGCTCTCTGGATAGTCTTTGAGGTCATTAACAGTTGTGCAAAGCCAGAAAAACTCCTCTGGCACCTCTAGATGTACTCTTTGAACTCCAAGGCTGTAACAAAGATGAGACATACCTGGGGACCTTCCACAGGACCAGGTTTTGGGACTCTGGTGCTGAAGCCATCAGAGAATACTGAATGGAATAACAGTAGGGACTGGAGAGACTTTGGTAGATGTTTTCGTAAGTTTACTGAGTTCAGAACTGGTCTCTGAGGAAAAAGGATGACTAATGCATAATGGCATAACTTTAAAAGTGAACCTACAGAGACATATTAGGAAACTACACACTAGTCAGTTTGACATGAGTTGTGAGCAAAAGCCTTTGAAACTCTTAAAAGAGTCAAAACAGAGAACATTTGGAAAAGAGCAGATTAACAGAAAATAGCCAGCATGGCTTCAGGAAGGGAAGGTCACCATGGCTCACTTGCAGAGGGGAATTCTTTGCGGATGTTACTGCTGGGCTAAGGAAGGGGCTGCGGTGCACCATTGCTGAGGCTGGGTGTTTCTCACAGCAATCTGACAAGCTCCACAGTGGGACTAAATGGACAAGGTACAGAGTTTGTGGAACTGGAGGAGACTGCACATTCTGACTGAGTAGGAGCTGAAGAGGAGACTAAAAATGATGACCTAAATGATGATCTTAAAATTTTAAAGGTGAAAAGTAAAAGAGGGCTACAATGTACTGCAGGAGCTTGAATTGGCTTGAATAAAGGAAAAGAAAAGAAAAGAAAAGAAAAGAAAAGAAAAGAAAAGAAAAGAAAAGAAAAGAAAAGAAAAGAAAAGAAAGAGATACAAAACCAAAACAAAGAGAAAAGCACAAAAAAGTGCTTGTTACTGATTTAGCAGTGACTAAGATCATCAGTCCTTGGAAAATAATAAGCCTCTCAATGTATTGTAAGCTAGGTAAGAGTTGCTATGGTCTTTTCACACAACAGGGAAAACAGGAGCACCACAATATTACTGGTTTGCTTAAGCTCACACCTCCTACTTCAGCTGTCGGGCTTTTCAGCAGCACTTGGAGGAGAAAGGGAAAACCTGGGTCTGGGATCCTCACATGTAAGTAAAAGGGAAAAAGTTTTTTCAATATCTTGTTTTAAAAGGAACATTCTTCAAATCTGGAGGGAGGGGGGGAGGGGGATATGTTGTGATACATGGGAAAGATGTTGATTGATTGATTGATTTCCCCTGGGAATCTGTACATTGAATTCCACCCTTTGCCCTCCCTGGTGAGGTCCCCACTGCTGAGAGCTCTAAAACACCAAGTGTGAATCGGCGATTTTTTCCAGAGTTACCCTCACAGCAAGAAGTTTTTCAAAAATCACCACCCTTTATCTCCTGGTAGAAATATACCATACCCAGTGAGGTTTCAAAGATGCAGATGAAAATAACACCATAATGCAACTGCACTTCACCTAATTGCCAGCTAGGAAGCAACATGAAGCTACTTTCACCAGGAAAGACATACCCTGGAGGAAGGTCCACAAACATGTATCGCTGTTACCACCATATTGCTGACAACACTTGCAACAAACCCATTTTTTATTGTATTAGTAGCCTTCTGCTGTCCCTCAATGTCATGATTCCCAACTGCTGCCACATGGACCCCAGTTCTGGGAGCCATGCCAGGTGCAGCAGGGAGGCTGCAACCCTGTCAGTGGGGATTGGTTTTTTGGTTTAGTTTGTTGTTGGGTTTTTTCGGGGAGGGGGGTTTGGTTTTGGTTTGGTTTGTTTGTTTTCAGAAAAGTCTACTTATTTAAAGCTCAGGTCTGCTGCCTGGGAAAACTGTGATCCTGGAGCACCATCCAACTGCCAAAAGACCAAGCAGCTCTGTCCCAGGCACAGAAATGCTGGGGCTGCTCAGCCTCCTGTGCTGTGTTAAACCTCCCCTTGAAGTAATGAATCACAGAGCCACAGATTTCACTGTACAACCTTTTCCAGGCTTCTGCTGTTGACGGGAACTATAAAGGCCAGGACTTTCCTCTGGCTGCTTGTGGGTTTCAAGGCCTCTTTTTCCTTTCCTTTTCTGGTACTTCTTTGCCCTGTCTTACATGTTGTAATTAGCTTTCCTGGAGGAGTTTTACAAGATGAAGATAAGAAACAGCTTATCCCAGGCAGTTGTTTGTCTTCACATTTTCCCTCAGAAAAGAAGAAAAAAAAAAAAACTTCTAAGAACTGAGTTTCTATCAGAACCATTATTTGAGGGGCTAGGGAACAGAAATGCTCTGGGCAGTCAAGGAGGGAACTTTAAAAGGAATCCAGCTGAAATGCAATAATACAAATATTTGAAGGGATTTTTGAGGAATTCCAGGACAACCCACTCCTCCCTTTTTATTAGCTTCACCAGTGCTTGATAAAGTAGTTATATTTTCCAAGTGACTGACAAAAGCCACTTTTAAACCACCATTTAAGAAGCAACTATGTGGCTGCATAATTGTGTTACCCCACCAGGAGAGAAGTTTTTTGAGCCATGCATTGAGTTGATATTTTCTTTTCCCAATCTCACTATTTTTGGGAAAATAAATATTTGCTTTCCTTTAACAACTAGCTTTTGGAGTCAGCTGAGTGTAGCTGGGAGACACCATGACAAATATTGCTAAGCCACAGTGCAATTTGTTTTAAGAATAGGTAGTGTCCTGGGTCTCTCTGGATAGTCTGGCACTTACTACCTCTGTATCCTGTGAGTTTGATTTCACAGTCTACAGCTTGGACTACAAATTGATAAAACTAAATTTTGCTTCCTGCACACATTCATTGCAGTCCTGGTTCTAGTGTCATGATGGAAATCAAGTTTGTACTTCTTGCCAAAGTGGTTTTCTTGCTTAGAAAAAACTGAGGAACTCACTCCTTCCACATCCTGTAGAAGTCAAAATACCAAAAAGCTTTAAAATATAAATAAATAAATCAATGGAAGTTCACAAGGGGTGATTAAACAGGAAGATACAGACATAACCTTTAATTCGAAAGTGCCTAAGCTGCAGACTGCCAGAAAGGAGGTAGAAATAATGAGCAACTATCACTGTGAGATAACCCGGTTTTTTTTACCAAAAAAGATATTCTTTTTGGTAAAGTGATGATGCAGTGTCAACTAAAGAGCTAAGTAGCCTAGCAGATGTTGAACTCAGAGTTGAGCCCTGTGAGGAGGAAGTAATTTTTCACAACACTGAGCTACAGCACATATATTTTGTTCTACACATGTTCCTGTTGCCATCTCTTTTTTTCTGAGTTTTGTTTCAATGAATGTGCAACTTGTGTTCAGCTTATAGAACAGGAGAAAAAGTAGGCATGAGTACACACAAGAGGACTGCAGCACCTGCCAAGGCAGTATCTGGCTTCAAGGCTTCATATTCAGAGGAGGTTTCTATATAGGGAAGAATGGGAGGTCTAAAAGGTGATTTTAAAATGGATAAGGATTGAATGGCACAGAATTTTGAGGTTTGAGACAGGTTTGGTGAAAAGAAATGAGGAAATTTGGTTACCAAATGGGAGGATAATGAAGAAATGAGCTTTAATATGGACACCCTCTTACCCCTGTTCACACAAGCATTTCTAATCACAGTCACCTTTCTGAAGGGAAGAAAACAAAATTGCCTTCTTCCAATATTCTCTTTCGCAAAGACGTGTCCAGGTAAAAAAATGCACATGTCCCTGACTCCTACTCCTTCCCATTTTTGCTATCGGGACCACAGTATAAGTTCTTTATTCTGTTGGTGGAATTCAGGGTAATGAGAATGTCTTCACTTTGAGTGGTGATCTTTACACATTTCAGAGAAGTCTGATTGTTGAGTACCTTCCCCCATGGGAGGAAAACAACAGCTCTATGGCTCACTCATTCCCCATCCCAACCCATCCTGTTTCCTGCCTTATTGAGGGGAATATATATATTTGAATCTCTGCCTCTTTGCTCCTTCTTACCTAAGAGATTTTTTGTCCAAGAGAAGAGGCTCTTCTGTTTAGGTCCTGAGGTTATAGACTAGATATCTGGGAATGACCCAATTGCAAACTGTGTTATGGACACTTAACCCCAGAAGATAATCAATGAATTTCAACTTTGTCATGTCTCCTGGAAGAGAGACTCACAGCGGTTTTGGGGGAAATTGCAAGAACAGTTTTTCAGACATCATAGTTTGTCTTGAGTTGCAATGCAAGATGGAATCAAAAGTATGTATTCTATTGCTGTCTGTTGAAACCAGTTTGGGAAGTAGTTTTCTTTATCTCTTCTATGACCCATTCCTCATAACTCTGGAGGGGAGGGGGTCTTTCTGTTAGTGTCTGTTAATATCATATAGGTGGGGCAGTGTTTCTTTATCTCTTTCACAACCCATTTTCCTTCCGGGGGATATCTTCTGTTAATGGGCCATTTAGGCTCACTGCATGACTAATAAAAGTATGTCAGTAATTGGCTGACCAGAATAATTGTATGAGTTCAAAGGACTTGAGGAAGAGGATAGATAGACTGCCAGAATATACAGGCAAACATACTTATAGTATAAATAATATTAACCAGAATAAATTCTCTGCATTATTATGGATTTTATAAAAGTTTTACACTATTTTTATAAAGGAAAAAACAAACAATTTTATGAAAGTTTTATGAAGTACTATGTGCTTACTGGGATTGCTTTTTTTGCATGTCTTCTTGGAGGAAAAGGAAACTAACTATAGTATTTTTCTAGCTTAGGAAAAATTATAAAGTATATAATCTGAAATACTTACAATGAATTTAAGGTCACCAACAGGTTTTCATTATATCCAATCTCTCTACATATACGCTTATATATTTTTTTGCCTGTCCTTGTGGTATATACATGCCTACTAAGCCTACAGCAAAATAGAATTCAAATGCCTTCAAACACAAGAAAAAAAGCCAAAGCCAGAAACTGTTCCAAACTGCACCTCAGCCAAAAAATTCTACATCTAAACAGTCCCTGAAATGTTAAGAACTTAAAAGTTTAGGACCATTTCCACTGCTAATAAATCTATCCTTCATTATTAGCCACCACATGGGTGCTTTAATTTCTGTCCAAATCTCCTACAGACAAAGCAAACAACAAATGTGGTAAGTTCTGTATCAGATTCTCTTGCCCTTGTTGCTATGCACCTTTCCTGTTTGTTGATGACATAATGTCATTTAATTAACCCCAACATCTCTTTTCCTTTCTTTTTTCCTTTTTAAGAAAATGGATGTGAAGAACGTTCTTTTATGAAATGGTTGTATGGCTTTGAACACGTAATATTTTCTCCACAGTAAAAGCAATGGTTTATCATGGGCTGTGTTTTTTGGTTTCAGGCTTTGACTAAGTGAAAAATTTTTAGCCTTATTAAAAAGAGATGGTAATTGACTTCTGAATAACTGAGGAAAACTAGGAATAGGATAGAGGGAAGCAACTTGGAAGTGAATATTCAAAATACAGACTGAAATCTAATCTATCTGTCCTTTCCTCTCCTTGGTAGGTGTCTCTAAAAAGAGAGCCAGAAAACAAATAAAGGAGGATGAGGAAGGCCAGTAATATGAGGTGGCTTCCAGACTGACTAGGATTCTTCTCAGAGAGGAGATGACTGTGAGAGGTCATGATGGAAACAAATAAAATTATAGATTTATAGATTATAGTCTGTTTATTAACCACCTTTCTCTGGTTATTCCACAAGGTAAGAGCCAACCACTGAAACTGGCCAATGAAGCCAGTTGATGGAAAATCACGTGGAAAATAAAGTAGAAATAGTACTTTATAATTTTCTCTGGCTTACATCAAGCTCCTTATGCTGGGACACCCTCTGTGACCCTATTCCCCTCTCTCCCTTCATGACTTTTTTTTTTAAATAATGTATTCTACATTGCTTTCCACATATCAAGTTGTCTTGTGACTCTTCCCCTCCACCATGGACTGTGGTCCTCTTCTCCTGCCTAATGTATGTGTCCTTTCTAACTGGACTGTCTCACAGGCTATTGCCTTGCTTCACATCCTACTTCATACTACATTCCCACCAAACCATCTTTCAGTCACACTTTACTCAAAAATGCTGTGGAAGTTTTTGGCAGACCAACCTTAAGTCTTCTGTTTTCTCTGGGTGTTTCCTAGGAGATTTCAGAGTAGTAAAGGAGGTTTGCCACACTTTTAGGCTTGAGCCAGCATGACTCTGCTGGACCATTCTTGCACTTTTCTGATGGTCCTTCCAATTCCTTCAGGTTTAGACTTCCATGAATACTACTATTTGCCCACAACAACATTGATTTTCCTGTCTCTATAGTTGGAGACAGGAGCTTCCAAACAGAGTTCTGGTAGTTTTGCAGATGGGCACACTGGCACTGGCACTGTGGAGACATTAGTGCAGTCAGGACACCAGGATCAACAGAGATTTAGGGGGAAAAAGTGGACAAGGAGGAGTAGTCATATCAGCTCTGCATGATGACCACTAAGGTAGAAACATCTGAACAGTACTCCTCCGTTTTCCCTCTTTCTTTCACATAGGTGGCAAAATTAATGAAAATAAAAAGAAGGCTCTGTGGGTCTTTTGAATGTTTTACTGTGATATGGACTCTTCAATTATATCTTGCACAGCATTTTTAAAGACAATCCCAACCCATCTGGCTGGTGCAACTTGGAAATATAGCTGCCAAAAGGAACAAAAAAATATGTGGATCAAAAATATTCATGGCGCGGCACATGAAATAAGAGAGGAAGTTATTCCTTCAGAGAGAGAAAAAGAGATGATAATACCTAAAGTATGGGACATATTAATGACTACTGTAGTGCTAGTAAGAACATGTCAAGAATTGGTGCACATATGCAATTCATGACTTTTTAGACATCGACCTCTTTCCCACACAAATAGATTTACAGCATGTTTTTAACCAGCTCAGTAGACAGATGAAGAAAATGGTATAGCGTGGCAGAAGACAAATATTTTCAATTTCTCCACTACAAAGATATAATATTCTTAAAACAAGGCATTTTCCACTCCTTTATCTCCAACTACTCTGCCATAACAAGTCTCTTCGATTGACTCAAATTATATGTATGCCAGATTTAAACTCCAGAGTCAAGTACCTAATTTTCTGAGTTTGGAGGTGTAGATTACTAGCTAGTACCAGCCTCTATAGCCAATGAAATTAATCCTAGAGTTTCAAACTCCTTAGTTTGCGTGCATTTGAGTTTGATCCTTCCAAATCCATGCCTTTGTCTTAGGTACTAGTGGCCTAAGTTATGGAACAGTATATTCCAAATTATCAGGTGCACAGCATTTATACACTGTCATTCCATGTCATGGAGATCTGGCCTGAGAGAGTGGGTAAAAACAGTTAAAGCCAAAACTATGTTTAGAGTGAAGAAACACAGGAAATATAGTGAGTGCCCACATCAAAGTGTCTGTGACTACTCTGAATGGCATCTGCACTTTCAGGCTCCCACAGTATTATTTGCTTTAGCATTTGTGGTTGATCTGAAGTCAGACCAAGCAATATACTTCAGGGATGCATCTGAAGAGATAATCTAAGAAAACAATGGGCTTTTGGTCTGTTTCCTGAACAGCATCATCATCAAAACTTACTGAAATCAAAAACAAAAACACAGCAAAGCACAAAAGGGTCAAGTCTCGGTCAGGCTGGAACCCAGAGAGTGGCACATATTGCTCTCCCTCCAACCAATGCATTCCTACACCTACTTCAAATTAATCAATAAACAAATCCTTCTTGGCCTAAATAGGGTGCTGAAGAAAGGCAAATTAAGATAAAATAATAGAAATGAAGGAGGAATTAATCTGTGGTCAGAAGCTGATCTGAAAATTACATTAAAGCAACCAAAAAACCACTAAATTTCACCTGATGCTTGTGAAGTGACCACATGGGTTCACTTATTCTGGGTCTTCTCCAAGGCTGTGATCACTGGGGTGTCCAAGTCTCCAGTAACTATGTCAGTGGGTATGTGAAGAACAGCTTTGTGCACCACTTCTTAGCTGTATGCAAAGGATGCACCACCTCAGCAAGGCACACAGCACTGCAATACCAAAGCATTGCCCATTGTTGCATGTCTGTCATTGGCTCTTACAAGTTCCACCCATATTCTTTCAAACTAAGGCTTGATGAACCTTATTTTAAAGAAAAGCTTAGAATCACTTGTCATCCTCAGCCTGTTTCATTACTATATCTGCCCTGGGATAGGAAATGGAAATTAACTATCTTAATTATTCTTTTTAGATCAGTGTTGAGGCTGGAAGAGCTCTGCAGTAGGAACATTCATTTCGCTGTAAGCAAGTACAGCCCCTGGCACAGAGTATCCCAAATGAAAGGCACCACCAACAATAAAACATACACTGCAAAAAATGATTCCATGAAGAATGAGACCTGAAAGTAATTTAACATACTATTTTCACAATGTTTTGTAATGCCCCGTCTATACAATGTGGTTTTGATCTGTTTTGTTCTTTACTATGAAATGTATTCTTAAGATATGATATTCTTTTGTAGAGTAATTTCCAATATTAACTGCAGGAGATATTCCTGGAGTAGGTAAAACACTAAAATTTGAAAGAACTTCTGAAGTTGGATCTTCCAGTTTCTACACATCATCTTATCATTTTTCCCCATGCAGAGTGGGTGTAGACAGCTACCGGACAGAATAACAACAAAAGGCTGCAGCAGGACTTCCTGGGGGCCATAGCAGAAGTTTAGTCTATGATCTTTTCTGTATTACATGTTCTGAGTCAGAGACTCCTCTGCTTCTCAAAAAAAAAAAAAAAAAAAAAAAAAAAAAAAAAGAAAAAAAAAAAAAAAAAAAAGTGTCTGAGACAAAGTGCCCTACTCTGTCATCATTTTCCATCCTATTTCAGAGTAGAGAAGAACCAAAACCCTTGTGCAAATACTATCTTGAACTTTGAAATGTAGAAAAACTTTCAGAGGATAATAATTCAGTAAGGACTAACTTATTCATTTTATTTTTCTCAGGTTATAGTCTCAACTGAAATAAGTGACTGAGTCTCAGGCACAAATTCATGTATGTTCTCTCCTTTTGGATAAGAGAGTACCTCACACAACAACCAGAGTTTGTATTCCCTCCCCACATAACAGCTGCTTCTTCTTCCATATGCTCTTAATACTTCCCTTCCCTGAGTTTTTCCTACTTTCACCAACATCAAATTTGTCTGTAGTCACTACATATGGGCACAGTATCCCAGATGCTAAGTAAATATACTTATATATAACCACATACTTAATTGCCTAATGGCCTAGGAATATTTTCCATGTTATTTTTCCCTCTGTTCCTAATGCAAAATTATTCCATTACTTGTTTGGGTTTTGTTTGTTCATGTTTTTTACCTACCATTTAATATTTAGCAGATATCATTACTGATGTGCTGACATTAAAGCTATTGATTTTTTCCCAAAACAAAGTAACTACATCCAACATAAATATACTTCTGTAAATAAAGACAGCAAACCTGGTAACTACTGAAAAATTCCTCCAAAAAACTATAACTCATTTTCAATGCAGATATAAGGACTAGTAACAACCAAAGGACAATCAATTAACTCACCACCATATCTTAGTGTGTTTGGCACTTAGCTCATGGGATGGTGTATCTGTTGACTGATGGAGATCCATAAAAAGTTTCTGCCCAAAAGTAATTTCATTACTACACTTGACTCTGAAATATCTATAAATATTTGTACAATCAAAATTCTTCCCTTACTGATGTGCCTCAACAGCATATAATATAGAGAAAAAAACAGGCTGAATGAAAATTCATTTTTAATGTGATGTAAGCCTTTTCTGAAGAAGCTTCATGGTATGCAGCCAGTTGTTCCTGGTTCAATAGGCAACAGTAGTACCTACAGAACTTTCCTTCCAAAAAACATCATTTTGAAGTTCAGCATATTGCTATGAGCTTCAGGACCAGCTTATTGTGTGGTTGTGTGAATTTTGCTATATCAGAGGTATTAGGAAATTACTGGATAATAGCAGGAGAACAACAATGTTTAATCTTCACAGGTTGTTGTAGTAGCTTTGACATCAAATGAACATGGAAGGACCCAAACAATAGTTAATGGTAGAGTGGTCTCTTCATAGGATGAATCTATTACTAACATTGAATAAATGCTGACATGAAAGCATCTCTTATTATTTCTTTTTTATTCCCATGTGAAAATATGGTAGCTTTTCATCTTCTCCACAAACTTTTTAAATCGTTTGAAAACTTATCCAGTTCCTTATTTTAGCTTATTTTAGCCTACAAACCCTTTGACACATGTCAAGCATTGGCCAAGCAGGGGAAGTTGAAGTTAGCAATGTGCAGTTAGCTTTGTATTTCACCCTGTGTTTATCTGTGCACAGTCAGAATATTCACTTCTGAGCATTGCATTCTAAGAGATCTCTTATTCCAGGAAATGTGCCAGGCAGCACAAAGCAAAATAAAAAGATCCTGATTGGAGAAAACCATGAGAAAGAATGGAAGATGGGGTGGATCTGACCAGTAGTCCCTTGAGCTTCAATCAGACCACAATTATCTACCATCACTGATGGTGCAATAGCAGAGCCCATCTCAGCTCTGTGCAGCAACCCCATTACTCACAGTCATCCCAAACAACTCACCTCCCAGACAGAGAGGAGCCAGCTGGGGTACGTGGTCTCACATCTCTTGCACATTCCTTCAGACAAAAAATGTCAACAATTTTTATATAGTTCTGAAAACTAAGCATTTTATAAGGTATGCTTTTATATGCACACATATGTTTAGGCATTAAATAATGGGTTTTCCTTCAGTTATGGATTTTAGTTCCCCTCCCCTTTCTTCATCTCCTTCATTATTCATTCTAGGTGTTCTCCTTGCATAGACAACATTTCTTATCTCTATGCTTTTAAAATTATTTCCAACTGGAAATGAGTAAGCTATTCCTTTGTAACCTATTTCATGGATTTATGAGATACTACTATTATTTAATCAAAACACATGTAAAAAACCTTTTTCTTTGATTGTTTTTATTGTAAACAACACAAATTTTTACATTTTGCAGAGAGAATTCATTTTGTTTCAAGTCCTGAATTTTAAAACAAACTAACCCATCCAAAGCAAACAAAACCAGACCCACATACTGAGCAAACAAAATAAAATAACCTGCACTCTCAGAGGGTCCCTTATTACTTTAGCAAATCATAACCCAGCTCAAAAATTACAAGAACTTTGGATTTTCAAAATGCTTGAAAAGCTAATGTAGATAAAGTTTACCAATGGACAGTGTTTTTGTTTTAGTACAACTAAAACCCTTGTGTTTTCTATTAATTTGAGGCTTATAAAAGATGACAGAATCCATAAATCAAACAAAAATATTAGTCACAAACAGTTCAACATGTTTTCTCATATTCATACAATAAATCCCCTCTGCATTCAGGTAATTCCCATGATCCATCTTTATGCATTTTTATTAGACTGGCATTCAGAGACTTCTGATTAGTTCATTCTTACAGTAACAGCAGTTAAAAAGCAGAGATGTAAAAATGTACAGACAAACTTCATGGGATATACAGAAGACCAAAGACCACAAAGAGATCAGCAATGTGAGAAGAAACCATCTGGCAGTGAGGTTTTTGTAAACTGCTAAATGTGCTGTAGATTTTTATTGCAATGGTGTATCAATAGAGATGACAGATTATTGCCCACTTACAGCTTTGTATCACTGACATTCTTGACAGTAAATGTAGTTTCTATCAAGCAAAGATAGCAATCTAAAAGACAGGTACATAAAGGAAAAGACAAACCAGGAAATTCAGAGATGGAGATGGGCAGCTTTTAAAAATATCTGATTAATACACTAATTTCTTTTGAGTACTGCTGTTTACTAATGACTAAGTGCACAAAGCAATAATCAGGATCTACAGGATTTCTAGGTGCTCTGGGAACACACACAGAGTCATCAACAGAAAACTAATGGAGACACAAGTGTGAGCTGCAAATAAATGGGGTGTTGAGGCCAGATTAAATTTTAGTAATACTGGGAGGCCAACATGAGGACATATGATGTGAGATGGGACCTCAGATATCCATCAGTGTTTCCTTCTCCCCTAGAGGAACAGTGACTCCCAAAATGGAAGAATAAGTGGAGGAAGAAAGAGGAGAAACTACAGAGATACTCATCTCTAACTTGTGCCTAAAGAGCGTCTCATCCTCTCCTCCTGCTTCCCACCAGACAATATTTCCAACCTCTCTTGGTCCTTCACTATGTCATTTGCAGCAGACAGGTAAGTTTGACCTACACACATACCATTATCAACAAAGACCAATATCAAGTCTGAACATGATTTTGATAAGCAAGGTGTTCTCTCTCTTTCCAAGGCCAGAGAAAAAAGACTATTGCCAAGATGGAAGCGATTTTATTAAGTACTAGGATGATAAGTAGTATTCACAGGTCTGCTTAGCTGCTGTATAACCCTGCTGCCTGTACTCTACAAGTCCCTAAGTCCTGAGTTTTAATTTCAACCTTGTTACTTGAAATTGCATTTTTGCACAGCCTCCGGGCTCCTTGTCTCTCTAAGGAAGAACAGGGGGATATATAACTCATGTCTGAGCCTATCTGAGCTCTGGGATGGGCATTTCCCTTTGCATCTCTCTTGCAGGGTTCACCTGAGCAGCAGTGGCCAAGAAGAGATCTGGGCTCCCCACTCCTCCCAGGTGTATCAGCAGTCATGTGGATGACACAGCCTGTGGAAAGTACATGGTGATCAAGCTTGTCTTCCCAGCCTCCTTCTATTTTTCCTCATTTTCTGCCAGTTCCCAGGGCCCCACACCAAATTGACTCCCCTGCCCGGTGAGGTGCAGCCTCACAACTCCCTCCTCTCCTCCTCCTAGAGATGCAATTGTCTTACAGGGGGTAGTCCTTCCACAACACACAGACATAGTCCAAGGGCCATGCTCCAGAACTGAATTCTCCTGGTTCTCAGCCCAAGGCCTCAGCATTGCAGAGAGCATTGCAGACAACCCAAGTGCTTGCTTGCTTGCTTGTCTCACCTGCTGGGCCAAGGAGTCTTAATCAATTTTCTGCAAAGGCATACAGCTGTACTGGCAGGAGTGAAGAGTGAGGATTATGTCACCCAAAACAGTCTCTAATTTATGGTTGAAGTACAAAATGCACAAATGACAGAGCACTCCTAAATAGGCTTATCTTTCCCCATTTTTTTCACTTTATGTAGCTCCCATCCTTCTTGTGCAAAACTCAGGTGAGTGCTGAAGCAGTGGGAGCTCTTTGGAAGTGTCACTTAAGAGCACGAGTTCACCTTCAGCATGATGCAAGGAGTGCCCTTAGCCTGGGTTTGGAGAAACTGCTTTGTACACTTGGCGTAACTTGTGTCTAAGTTTATGGTTGGAGCTTGGAGTATTTCGGTTTTGAACAATACTAACCAGTTCTGCATGTAGCATCCTAAATTTCTACATTTAGTAGAAATTTTGTGCAGAGATTAAAAAAACATTGTCGTGCCATACTGCAGGAACATGCCTTTCTTTAAGCCCTTGACTTACTTCTAATATTATCCACAATGGGTGAGTCATTGTTACTGTAAACTCAGAAGGAACTGGATTTGAGGATTTGAGAACAAAGAACACAAATCTTAAGGAAACCAGGCTTCATTACCTACATTGCTTATGGAACAGCTTATTTCTATATATATCACTTAAGAATCATATATAGCATGGTCATTTTATTTCTGAGGAACATGATTAGGCATCAGAGAGACTTTCGTGCACTTTGTTTATGAAGGTGTATTTTTCCATAGTGCATGTAAGGATATTTTCAATGGGTTTAAATAGGCAGCTCATGTTTTCCTAACATAGCTGAAACATTGAACTTGATTATTGTATCTCAGATTAATGAAAAACATGAAACAATGTGATTAGAAACACTGTAATGAAATTGCAGCAGAGCCAAACCGACATTATCAGAGCAAAACATCCATGTCTCAGTCCAATTTTTAGCCTGTTCAAACCTCCCTGAATGAAAGCATTGCTTGTCTGTTCACTTGACTGCTCACACGTCACTTTTACTGCCAGGATTTTTAATTTGCAAGATATTGACATAAAAATCAACAACAACATATAAATACAGGTTAACTCCTTTTCCCCTGTGCAGTACTAAACCACCTTTTCAGCACCAACCCACAGATGAAAGAGAACAAAGGTTTTTGTACTACTTTTCTGTCAGGAAGACTAGCCATTGTTTTACTTTTGCACTTTGCTGAATAAACTAAAAACAGGACTTCCAAAATGCACAATTGTAAATTACTGAGCTATGGAGATGCAATTAGAAAGGAAATTAATATGAACAGTGGGGTGCCTTAATGTAAAATGTGACAATGATTAATCAAAGGAAACCTGGATTTTGAGCAGTAGATATTTCAACTGACTACTAAAGATAACTTACATTCTGTTTTCATAGTCAATTTTGCATTTGCTCAGAAAGACTAAGAGGCTCAATTGTTGCAATATTATAAAAACAACCAAAAAGACCCAACAAAAACCCCATACGAAAACGAAAGATATTAATGTAAATAAATTACTAGAGGTTCCCTTCAATTCCTGCTGCAGAAGGCAAAGACTCCGGACAACTATACACCAGTAATTCTGTGGGATAGGAAACAAGGGACTCTGCATTACTGGAACAAAACACTCATAGTTTCCAGAGTAAAGGTCCCATTTTTTCCATAGGGCAGACCATATTTAGGGGAAAATCACAGGTTAGGAATGGGCCATATGTGAAAACAGAGTTAAGACATTAAACATATGCTAAGTGCAGTAAACACATTCATGGTTCTTTTGCAGTAATAGAAATCAGTCGCCAGGTAATATTTTGTACCTTAAATACACAGTTGTATAAATTTTCTTTTAATTAGTGTATTCTTTTTATTGATTCACTGAACTTTTCCAGCTTTCAGATTTTTAGAATACAATGCTGCTTAGGTACAGAAGTCAAGAGAATATGAAGGACATAGTATAGATCACTTTCCTAACATCACAAGTCATAATTAGACTTGGTTGTAAAAACTGGCAAAGCCACCATAAACCCCTTTGACTGACAAATATTTCAGTCTGAGGAACAAGTGTCCATTTTTAACATCTTCAGAGCAGCAGTTACTCAACCATGGTGCCTAAGAAGGGGAATTCCTGTATTTATTTTCTTCATAGTATCCTCCACAGTCAACCTTCCCTATTCTCTGTGGCGACAGGAAAGCATCAAGGTCCAAGGCATTAACTTAGTATGTAAACTTCAGAAGATTCCAGCTATCTGCAGTTTTCAAAATGTCATTAATTTTGAAGTATTTGCAGCAGACCCCATAAGTAAAACTTGGATTTTCTGAAGGGACTTCTGGAGTACTGGTCCTGTTTTCCCAAACAATCTGATGATAGACAAAAATGTCCTCAGGGACAAAGCAGTCTTGTGTCCCAAGCTCAGCTTACCTGATAAAGGTCCAAACCCACACAATTTACAACATTTTACTTTTTACAGTCCCTCCTGTCAGGAGTCCAGGGCATCCCTCTGGGCACACTGGAAGGTCACAGACCTTGGTAGAGAGCCCTGGGACCTGAAAAAGAGGGTCTGAGGTCTGTGCAGGGGGGTTTGCCTGGCACAGAGCCCAGGAAGACACAGTCTTTGATTTTGGTCCATGTGAAAAACTTCCAAGCAGAAAAGAATTACAAGTTACAAATGTGTAACAGATAGTAGTGTAGTTTATCGCCGTGTGGAAGATTTTGTAGTTTTGGGATTTTTAGAATATAGGTGCAAGGAGACAAGATGGTGGAATTAGGGTGTCCCCTAAGTTCTTCTTCTTCTCCCTTGGCATCCATCTTCTGCAGTGACGTGGGCACAAGGTCGTTTGATATGATTGGGTTAAAGTAGAAATGACCCTTCTTGTATAGGTGTTAGGCATTGGCACAGAATTGTAAATAAGAGACATGTAGTTATCTGAATAAAAGCAGAGTGACCTCCCATCACGGGGGGAGTCACATTGTGTCCAAGCTGCTGTGAACATCTTGGCTGGACACAAAGAACTTGTAAGATAAGAATTAATAAACAACGTGAGAAACCAAGAAAACCAAGACCTTGAGACTCCACATAATTCTTGCGCCAATTCAAAGCCTTCAGAGGTTGGAGAGGGAAAACACTCCCTCGAACCCACTTGAAACACCAGCCTGGAATATTGGGCGAAAAGAAACCCAAAACCTGAGACCTCCTTTGCAGTAAGATGTAGGTCTCAGACATCACTGCAGAAAAAGGTTGATTTGTAGTGAGATGCAGCACACAGTGAGCCATCCCTATGGGAGGAAAATAATCCATGTAAAATTCAAAAGAAACTTATGCTTGCTAGGACATCCCATTCTGCTTTGCTTCTGCCAAACAAGGCACCAGAAGGGACAGGAATGTCTGCTCAGGAGCACACAGAAAAAAGCTCAAAGCAGATTCACAAGCCTCCTTCAAAAATGCATGAGAACACTTCCAGTACTCTTGCTGTGGAATTCTTTGCTGGAAAGAAGTCACATACAAGGCTTTCTTCACTTGAAGGTCTATTTGGATATAATTTCTATACTTGGCTTCTTTAAGATGCATGAATTTAATTAGAAGCACAAAAATAACAACTTCTAGCATCATGATGAAGAATGGTGGATAGATGCCTGGTCAGACTAAAGAATCTTCATATTTGGTACAAAGCGTGGTAAAGATCATGCCAGTTTCTCAAGCCTCCTTAGGCAAAGACACAGAAATCAGGTAACATGCTTTCAATATTGCTTATTGGAAGAGGAGTCAAAAATGTGTTTGGCTGCTAGTTAGCAGATAGGCAGGATGTACATGTACTCTCTGAGGTGAAGAGCGCTGAGAAATGAAGTACTGAAAGCATTCCACTATGTCATACTAGCTACAATGTTAAGAGTAGTCTCTCAACCTTTTCCTGCCCAGCTTCATCCTATCAATTTAACAGAAGAACATTACTCTGTCTAATCTGAAAAACAGTGGAGAAGTTGTGTTGTATCTCTGCAAAGCAGAGGGAGATCACCCTCAAGCATCTGCTCTACTTGCTTTATTTGTACTGATGAGGACTATACAGGAGTCTGCAAGTGGTTTGCAGCTAAGACACTGTTTTCAGAAATATTTTGCATTTAGAAAAAGGATTTAAGAATAATGCACAAAGTGTGAAATGCAAACTTACCCAGAGATCAGCAAAAGAATCTGTTTGGGATTCCATAGTGGCCAATCAAAAGCTGGCATTGCCTGCAGATGACCTAGAAGCCAATTTAACACAGCTTAGAAGTATGCAGACCATTAAGTGATTATAGAGATTGTTTTTAAAAACCTGAAAATAAGTTGATTTAGGCATATAGTTAGAAATGCACTTTTGGAGCATAACAGAGGGATTTTAACAGCAGTTGTGTTCTGCAATAGACAAAATCACAAGGAAGAAACAAGAGGGGAAGGATAAATAGTGGTATCTTGTGTATGATAGTGAGCTACAGTGGCTGAAGAATCAGTCTTACAAGTTTTTGGTATGTGTACAGATTGCAGCAATGCAGCTGTTGAAAAATCCATGCATCTATGAGGAATATTACAGAGGTTCAAGTGCAGATTGAGTTCAGCAAATTAGTTAATTAAAAAAAATTACACAAATATTTGTGTTATTGCGTGTGAAATGTATAGCATATGAATTTAACCCCTTTCTTCCCTACAGGACACAAGGCCTTGATTTTCGCAGTGTATAAAAGCAGAACAATTAAACAAGAGAAGGCAATATATATATGTATTTAAGAGGATTGTCATTTAGGAAGGACAGGGTCTGATACCAAGAATTTCTGCAGGATCTCTTTGAAAAGCCTGCAAGCTGCAGCCCCCTCTGCCATCTTGAATGACTTTTTTCTTGGAACAGTGATCATCCACAGAGCTTTTAAAATGTCAGTCATTGCTGTGCGGATCCTCGGATGGATATTGCAGGAACATGGGGATTTACATCTCATAGTTCTCTGTCTCAGTTGAGACCTACATTCACAACTAAAATGCAAATAATAAATATTAATAACTCTTCCTAAGAGTTAAAGTGATCATTTCAGACAGTTAAATATTATTGAAGCAGGCCCCTGATGTGCTTGTCCCTGTCTCATGTGTATTTTTCTGCTGCAGTATAAGCTCAGCAAAGAACAATTTAAGTGCATGGCACATATTTTCATTACATGTTCTTCCTTACACAGGATCATAGCAGTGAGTTGGTGGACCAAGCTCCACTTTCAGTTACAGAAAGGTGACTCTGGAGTAAATCACTTGGATGCAGTTGAATTACACTGGTATATAACTGAGAGGAATTTCCTCTGATAGATATCATTTCCATGCATGATATATGTACGTTCCTCAACAGTAATTAAGACCAGATGTTCCTTCATATTTATGCTGTAAGTGTGTAGCTATTGTTTTTCTCTGATACCTCAAAAGTCAGTTTTCTGCCATTCCCATACATGGCTGGTACTTTCCCACACATTCTCCGGCTAATAAGTTACAAAGATTCCCCTGAACAAGTGTCTAGTGCAATTTAAAATTGAAAAGCTTGGCAAGGAATTAGACAACAGGTGCCTGGTATCCATCTATTGTGTATTTACAGCTGGAAGAATTACAAGCTGGGTCTTTCTAAAAAAGGTTTGGAACTCAGTGTCTCCAGAGGAATGTGTGTGGAGGGCTTGACACAGGAGCAGGGACACCATCCGCCCTTACAGGGACTGCAGCTGCAGACAGGAGGGAGGGTGGCACAGGGGCTGGGGAGGGTGTCTTCACACAGGGACACATGCAGGAAGATGAGGTTAACTTACATTTTTAGACTGGCAATCCTGGTACTTTCCACACTTGTGTTGGGCTTGGGAAGACTCCAGAAAAGCTAGCCAAGATTGTCAATTTATTCAAGCTTTGAAAAAAAAACTGAAAAACTTTGAAAGTATATATAGCCGTTATATATTATACATCAATATATATTTTAAATATATATTTAATATATAGGTGCATACACACAAATATGTGTGTTTGTGTATACATACATATTTTTAATGTTCGAAACCCTTTACTTTCTGCCTCTTAAAGTAAAAGAAAAAGATCTTACACTGACAGAAACATTAGAACCACTATAGGAGATAAAAAGGATACTGACTGATAATTGCAGTCACCATCTGTGATTCAATTAATTTCTCAGACATAAGCTCTTCATAAACACACAATGAAAGACTCTTTCTGTGGGGTGGAATATAACCCTAGAAAATTTTGCAGAGGCTACACTGAGGTTCTCACAAATTTATTACCCTGTTTATTCTTTAAGACAAAAGCCTCTAATTGTGTCAGTCATAAATAACAGCTGTAGTGCGGGCTATAGGTTTTTATAAGTAATCATGTTTCTGCAAACACTAGCCTTTGCAGAACTTTTTCACTGAACACGACTGAAAGCTTAGAACTAACTTTGCAAACAAATTCTTTAAGTATTCAAGGCTGAGTGAAGATTATATTAGAACAAGCCTAGATTTTGAAACAAGATAATTTTTTTCCTTCTGATTTCTTCACATATAACAGCCAACTGGAGGAGGTTATACATTCATAATTGGATAATACATTCTGTGATCTTCACAAGAGTACAAGGGTTTCTAGAAGACTAAGGATATTGATGCTTTGTCTTTACTGGTTAACTACCTTTTCCCCCCAGGCATGTACTCAGAATATGCACCTTGTTCTATGCTTCCCACTATTTAGCCCAAAGGTGGTTTGGACTTGGACTGTAGTTTGTAAGTACATCTGTAGCACAAAAATCAGAAAAGGCAAATGCTGAAGAAAGATAAGAAAGAGGCTTTTCTTTCTAAAACTTTCCAAGGTATCTGCTCAGTACGAATATTCTGTTTCAAGCAGATGAAAGTATGGATCCAATTTCAGAAAGTACCAGGATGAATTCTTACAGAGCAGAATTTCTCTTTTCTAAAACTTCTCAAAGCTCTCCTCCTCCTTTGCCCTTGCCCAGGCACAGGTATCCATACATGTCTTTGGGGTTGTACATGGTCAGAGGGAAGCAGAACAGCCACCAACACAGAAACAGTGCTACTGTCCACATCTCAAGTACTCCTTCCAGCTGTCTTGTTGTAACTTAAATGATCATCTAGGTGAAAAGTGGCTGCTTTTATCTAGTAAGTGAAAGGTTTTGCTAGCAGAGGCAAGAAAGCATTTTGAAGACTTTACCTTCTCTGTACTGCCAGGTCTCATAGCTGTAATTATTGTTTGTTTTGCTCGGAGCTCCGGGTTCTGGAGTTGTGAAAAATATCAGCTTTCATTAAAAGAAAAAGTAGGTTTTGTGCCTGCAGAGACAAGTCTGAAAACATGAACTTAAGGCCTGGGGGATAAAAAAAAGATGGAAAAAAAAAGTACTTAAAAAGATATTACCTTAGAAAAAGTACATTACATGAATTTTTAGGGCTTAACATATAATTTCTAGAGGCAGAAGACTGGGTATGATGCACCTTACAGATAAAAACCTCCTTGTAAATGAAGATAATTTTACTTTTCTGAGCACATTTGGCTTCCACAGACTTCTGCAGAAAAAATGGGAAAAAAAAGACCTTCACTCTATGACAATCAAAACTAAACTACCACTCAGGGGCTCAGGCATGTTGCTGAGTGCAGCATGTCAGAATACCCTGTTGGTGGAAATCATCTGAGAGATGGATGGGAAAGTACCAGACACATCCTCATGATGTAGGTGCTGCTATGGTGATATGAGCAGAGCAGGTTGTTGCACTCCACGTAACTTGTGACTGGGGGTTGTGTCCCCACCTGGGTGCTTCACACTGCCAGTCACCAGTGGTCCCTGGGCTGGACCTGGCTCTTCAGTAAGGGATAGGAGAGTAGCTCCCCTCCACTTCTTTCCCATGCCTTAGTGCATTGACTTTCCCAGGAATAGAACTGAAAGCCAAAATGAGACAAAGCTTTGGCAGAAGATGATTCTGCTTTTGTCTTCACAAGGTCGACAAGTATCCTTCCAAGCAAGTCTCTCCACCTTGTAATCTCTCCCTTTTCCCCAGATTAAATAGTCAAGATATTTTTTCCCCCTATCTTCTTTTTCCTTTACAGGCAAGAAGATATGTTTTTGTTGAGGTCTTCTTAGTGCATTTTCCATTCCCACTCCTGCCATATAGACTTACATAAGGTGCTGACACCCTTGCAGGCTCCAAATCTATCTTGCTGTAGGTGAAAGCCTTTGCATACACTAGTAGGGGATACAGTGCTTCACACATCACTAAATGAAACTACTATATGAGGATTTTTCTCCCCCAGAAACCAACTTGTTTCACAAATTTTTGTGCTTTCATTTTCATTCTGGTCCTGGAAGGCCTCAGAGGAGACTACACACATGCTACCAAAAGGACTGAGGACACAGTGCAAGCACAAGGAAAGGAAAACTGGGGATTGCTGAGGTTCATCTATCTGTGACAACTTGGTAGACATCAGCATGAAACAGGTGTTGCTCAGGACATCAGGCAGTGCATAGAAAACAAAATCCCTAAGACAGGATGGATCAGAAAAATCACAGTGTGATCAGCTGTAGTCAGCCCAGGTGCTCTGTAATTTATAAGGAATTGTCCACCTGTGCAGCCACATTTGTGTCTGGGGAATACAGATATAACCTCCAGTTTGCTGGGAATGTTCTGAGAGCTTCTGGAATTTTGGCAAGAGTCTAGAGTCTAAAGGTAACAGAAAATTGTGTAGCACTTGTTTCAAGTAGAGTAAGCATACGGAGAGAGAGGTTCCTCTTATTCAAGAAGGTCCTTATTTAATCATTAAAATAGTAACATAAAAGAACTAGTTTTTAAGACTCAGACTAAGAGTTTGTGTATTATATGACTAACATTTTCAAGCTGTAGAATTGCAACAACCACTTTACAAGGGGATGAAATGTATTTCTTTTTGTGTATACTGCCTCCATAACTTCCAGCTTGTTCCACTTTAATTACATTTCCAATCAGTGACCTTAATTTTGGCATTTCCCAACTGCTGAATTTTGATTTTAGTTCTTTGACATTCTTTTAGATTCTTTGTACCTCATAGCCACAAAATAAGTAACTGATGACTAATGCAAATCACTCACTGGGAGTGCTGGCCTCTCCTCACTAAACCAGTATCAATAAATAAGTATAGTCATTATTTCACCAGTTTTCATAAAAGCAACTTAAAATATCCAGTGCAGTCCTCCTCTACTTACATTGCTCTCTGTAAGCACTTGAAGTTTTACTTATTCAATGTGAATCTCTGCTGCCTGTGCCTAATTTCTTCTACCTGTTCAAATGTTCTCTTCTCTCTGTTGCTGTGTAAAAGACTTGCACAAACAACAGGGGAACCACTGGCAATGGTGCATTAACTATATGTAAATGCTCTTGATGCACAGCGTAAATTAACTGCAATAAACAAGAAACTTCCTGTCCCTTATCACTCTCCATTACATTTACCTTATATATTATTTGTTACCCCAGATGGTAAAAAAATGTAAATGGAAATTTGTTTTTATGCTGCCAGTGCTCCTGCAAGTGAAAGAAAAGAGATGCATTAGGATAGATCAGCAAAGTGAGTATAGCAGTGGCAACACCTAAAGCAGTAGAAATGCTTTAGGGTAACTCACCACTGAGGCAAATGGAGAAGGTCTGCACCTTTCTATACCCAAGCTATGTTTACCTTTGTAAATACATGGAGGGCTTTTTGTCATAGTCAAAAGCAACCAGCACTTAGGACTGCTTTCCATGCAAGTTGTAGCTGGATTTCCTTAAACTGGCTTAGCAACCAAATCAATTAAATCAACATTTCCCCTCAGTATGGATTCTTTCATGCCCTGCAGCAAAATAAATTTATGATTCTTCTTATCTAGAATAATTCAATCATCCCCAATTTTGGATGCTTGAGAAAAGTGGGCAGGTGGAAAGTTGTGGAGACAGAAATTCATTGTCATCCCTAAATGCAAAAAGCATAACCAATGCTGGTATTAATTTCTTAGTATCCCATAATCAGATCAAAGCATTTCCATGCCTGTTCTAGATCCTGCCCTTGCTTCTGTGAATGTCATCATTCCTCAAGAAGCTTTTGGATATATCCAAGACCCTTTCCCTGCCTCTGAGTCCAGCTGGCATGCTTGGCCATATTTATACTATTAGTCTCTCTCATCCTCTAAATCACAGTAAAAGGAACTAACAGCATCTGATTTGCTGCCAGACTGCTTTGGGAAAGATCCCTGGCCCATGCAAATTTTTTCAGCATGCTTGGAAGTTGTTTGGGAGAGGGCAGGTTGGTGCAGGACGAAACCGCAGCCAGGAGCACCCTGACGAAGGTGCCAATGACTGAGCTCCAAGGCTCAAACCTTGGCACTGCTTAATTTACAGCTTTACCTGAGCTAAGAAATCCAGGAACTGCCCAGAATTGTGTTAGTAATCTTTCATCTTAGATCTGATCTATTGCTAAGAAACTTAATTCTAGCACAGACCAGACAGTAAAGCTTTTTTTTCTTCAGCAACACAGGCTGTTGCCTGTTATCCAATGTGCAGAGACTTTTGGCTCAATCCAAAGGCAACTCAAGTCAATGAGAAGCTGGAAAATTAACAAAAAGAAAAACATGAAAAATCATTGTGCCACTGTACTATTCCCTCCTTCAGTACTGTACCCAACTTGAGAGCCCTGGAAGAGGGACTCAAAGAAAGGAAACAGGAATGATCAAAGGCATGAAATGGCTTTCGTGTGAGGAATCCCTGAGTAGTCTTGAACTCCTCTGCCTGGACTTGGTGGGGATACAATAAAGGTCTACAAAATCCAGAGTAGCGAGGATGGCTGGATTGTGAATGAATGCTCGCTCCCTTTTCCAATAAAAGAACCATGGCCACAAGATGAAGTTCCATTCCATATGGAGAAGTGTCTTCCTTAGCTGGCAATTAGAGGGCCTATAGAGCTTTTACCAAAGAACTACACAAATGTAAAAACTTTATACAGGCTTGAGCAGAGACTGGACAAGTGCTTGAAATAGAAATCATCTGGGTGACAAAACAGAGAAGCTTCACCAGGGCCAGGAAATGCCCTGAGCTGAAAATATTTGTAGGCTGAAAACAGGAATTATCACATATTCTTGCCCTGTTCTCATCCTTGCCTTCCTTGAGGCACTACTGGGAACAGAGTCCTGGACCAGGTGGTCCAGGGTCTGAACCACCTAAGCCAGTTTTACGTCCTCGCTGGTGACACAGAAGAACTCTGAATGAAATACTGTCTCTTCATCTTCCTCAGAGCTGGAGTCACTCTGACTTCCTATGGGAACTGCTTTGTTTTCTGAAAGGTCCTGGCCTTGCACAACACTGGGAAGAGGCTGTCAAGCTGTCCCTCCTGAACACCCTACATTATCTGTATTTACCCCGCAGGGTGGCCAGGTGTCTACATCAACTCTACGTCATCTAAACAACACTAAATTACAGCACTGACTTAGTCAAAACTTAAGAAACAGGGAAATAATCCTGATGGCTGCACACCAGGTCATAACCTTGGCTAACACAGCAAAAATAAACTCAGGTTTTTGTCTGGTCAGTTTTTCAATGTCTTTCAGAGGTAGCATATGGATCCTCGCCAACTCTTAGTACTGCAACTTTGAATCCTCTCCGAAATCCTGCCAGATTCAATTTTCTGTTTAAAATTTTGCTTGTGATATTACACAGGATTTGGGAGAAAGGGAATAGGGAAGGGTGAGTATCATCGCATCTGGGATTTGAAAGGCTGTTCCAATCAGTTTTCTCTTCTGCCACAGGAAATGGTGATTTATTGGTGAAATGCCTAATGCAGCTGGGAAGTTCTGCTGAAGTCTTGAATTTGTGAGACTATTTCCCACGTGAGAAAAGCCCAGATGGGAAAAAGTCACACCGTGGGAGGGAGAAACCTGGAAAGCAGTAATGTCAACAGAGATTTAATAGTAGTAGTATGCAGCAAATTGGACATGCAGTAAAGAGTAATACAGTAGCAAAACAGACCAAAGATGGTTTGGCTTGAGTCACTATGAGCTTCGTTTCAGACACTGGAATGTAGCCTTAATTTCTGGGCATGCTGTTACCTGAAAGATAACTGGAATGAATTCTGAGACGGGCAGGAAGTGTGGAAAGAGAGCACAGTTTCTAATAACACATTCTGATTGAGCTCTGAGCAGAGAAGCACAAGGGGAAGGAGCAGGATGTGAATGCTGAGCCTAGAGGAGACAGCAGAGGGCACGGTGCCTTCTCACGAAAGACAAGTGTTGCAAAAAACCATGAGGCTTTTTGTTGCAAAAAAGTCATGGAGGAGTTTTCTAAAACTGAGATGCATACGTTAGGTTGTGGAATGGCCACCAGAGCAAAGATGCCAATTACTGAGATGGTTTAGGCTCAAGAAGGGAGGTAAAAGCACAGCACAGTGGGAACATTCTACATAGGTGGACATATGCAGATGGGTTGGAAATACTAGGGTTTTGCAGTGCTGAGCTGCATAGCCTGCAGATTCATGACCTTCTTAGTGAAGATAACACAAAACACTCAAAGGCAAAAACCATGACACATTTTCAGTCAATATTCAGAAATGGCTCAGGCCTGTTCAGATCAATCCATCTCTCATGACCACATACACCATGTGAGAAACAACCCTCACTTTTAAAAAATTCAAAAGTTTAATAAACCTTAAAAAACACAACAAAGGACTGAAAAAAGAAAAAGGACAGTGCATTGGGAGTTTGTGACCAGCAGTCACATATTACCTATCTATAACAACCACAGTTGAACATCTACCCATGTCATACTGGAGAGAAGGAGAGAGGGAAAATCTCACTTCCTGGCTTGAATACACAAAGCAGATACTACACAGTTTAAAGTAGTAACTTTAAAGCAGTAACCTTGAATGTAAATTTGTTTCCAAAGCCTTCTATATGAGAAATTATTGCATCGTGCCTACTTACACTGTTATTTCACTTAAACTGCTAAGATACAATCTTGGTACAAAAGAAATAAGTAATGGATCAGTATTCTGATTAAATAGTTTTTCAATAGCAATTTTATTCTAGTGTTTTTGACAAAAATCCCCACCCTAAATCCAGTCCTTAAGATTAAATATTAGCAAGTACTAGAGAGTCAAATTAGTCATTCTACTTTGTCACTCTTCAAATAAAAGGAAATCAAAATTAATAAAAAAACCCCCTGCTGCATACAAAATTATTGCCCTGCATCTTTGCCTTTGTTTTTTACAGAAGATTACCACATATCCTTCAGCAAGGATATGTAAAACCTCAGCCTGGGTGAAAAGAGTTAACAAACAGCTCACACATTAACAGGGACCCTGAAAATCACAACAAACGTCACCTACCAGAAGCAGAAATCATAGGGTCTGAAGGACAGATTTAAATACAAAGTTTGAGACTTGACACTGAATTTCTTGGATATTTTTGCCTTCTCAGACCACTAGAGCTATCTCAGCAGGCTGTATATAAGTCTGATTCTCTGTTTTAAGCAGAGTTCACAAGGTAAATCTCAACAGTGTGGCTTTACAGTGATCCCCTTTGGAAGGCTGAATGTGAGTGAAGCTAGAAATTTAAGAAGTCAGGATCAGCACAAGGCAATGGTGCACACTGTCAGCAATTCCTACTACTGTTCAAAGCTGGGATAAGGGTGTCTTGTTATCTCTGAGTTTATTATTCTGCAGACCCACAAACTGTACTATGACAAGAGTTACACTTAAAGCTTCAGGAGACAAGTTTCTACGTTTACTGAGCTTCAGAAGGCATGTGGGCAACTAGATCCTGGACTAAATTCTGCAAATGTTTTTGCTTGTGTTTCATCCATATTTAAGGATGCATACCTCTTTAGTTCTTCAGCAATTTCCAATGAAGTAGAAAGAAAAGGGAGAAGGGGGGAAAGGAATAGTTTTGCATTGACATTTAAACAAAAATCTATCTCTTAAGTACTAAGCACTATTTCAGTTCCTTACTCCTCCAATGGAATTAGCTACCATGTCATGAAGGTCAGCATTTACTTTTACATGTTGGAATAAATTCCAAACAATTAGAAATAATGGGTATGGGAGGCAGCATGTTATAGGCCTCCTGCAGAAATAGCACAACCCTAAAAGTTTACCATTAAATGTTTCATGCTTTATTCACCTACTTCACCAATGCTTAGAGGGCTGGTGAAACATAGCAAGTGTGGAGACTGTTGTTATCTTTTCTCAGACATACTGCCTCTACGGCCTCCCTACAGGTCTCCAGGGAGGACTGAAGCCTTACTATACAATCCCACAGATTATTTCTGGTGTGTATGTGACCCCAAACAGAGGAAAATGAAACATAACCATTTTGTGGGCTATGAAGCTGGGGAAGAACAGACCTGTGCCTCAGGCATGGCTGGGAGGCAGCAACCTGAGTTGGGTTCCAGCTTTGAGAGATCAGATTTCATACCGCGGTGTTGTGCACTCACCAGTGAATTGTGGATTTGCATCCCTTTCATTTTCCTAAAGGTGAAACAAAGATGATATCAGCTGAGAGACCCTTGAGGAGAAAGAGCCCCTAAGCCTAACAAATATTGTTGGCTATGATTTTAACATTTCAGTCCACCTTCAAATGAGTGTTGTTCTTATAATGGCAAAGTGTTCTTTTCCTCCACTCTCCTCTAGGGTAAACCAGGAATCCTGACAACAGCTTCAGGGGTTAATGTGACAGCTACCCACACTCTTTGCACAAAGTCCAGGCATATCTTTGTTAAGCAACTAAGAAAGGATTTCTTTCAAGGCTGCGTGGCTTTTGAGCCTTGAAAAATCTTATTAGTCAGATAGGGAGGAAAAAAGTATATATAAGCAACCTGTTGCAGGAATTTAGCAGCTTGTGAATAGAAAGAAGACAATTATGCTGGGCTGCATGGCCAAAAGTTATACCCTAAAACCATCTCACTCTGACTTGCTGAGCTGCTTTAAGCCCTCTGTCAAAATGGCATGAGCCTCAGCAATTCACTTCACAAGTACAAGACACCAATGTAAGGTAAAGCTGATGCAAGCTGGGAGTAGCTGGATCAGTGAGATATGACTCTCATGTCTAAACAGGGCTTTGGGCTGAGCACAGCTGGCTTAAAGTTGCTTTCTCATCACAAAACAGAATGGATAAACTAAGCAACTAACGCACTTCCTCTGACCCCCTGGTTCTTAGCTGCAAAGGGAACCAGTACACTCCATTGTCATCACTACACCCTTTTAATTTCAGCACAGTCATTTCTGAGAATTATTAGTGGTAAAATTCCTTAATAAACCAAGTTGCCTAAAAACTCCAGAGAGTAGAGCCTTCCAAATCTTAAAATTTTATTAGAAAGCTATTTTCTCAAAGACTTCATTTTGAAAATTAACCCCAAGGCTTGGAATAACTCTAAAACCTCAGTGGCTCTTAAAAAAACCTAAGCAACCTTTCTCTTCCCATTTCTTATTCCTTAAATAAACTATTAAACAAAAACCCCTTATATTTTAAGTACTGAAAATTTAAAATTTAAGGCTTTTGCTTCAGGAATCAGTTATACAAATAGAAACATTTTGTAACACAGAAAGCTTGGGCCCAGTTTTGTTATAGTATAACACTGGTCTAATGCCCTTAATTCAGCCAAGTACAAAACAGTTTTACAGAGTTTCAGGGCAGAAACCTTACTACTCCTTCCCCAGTGAGAACTGCCATTGAAGAGCAGCTGGAAAGCTGCTGCATACTTAAAAAACATGAGAAAAAGTCAGAGATCTGATTTAGGCTTCTTATCATACCTCTGAAGAAATCTGGCAGCCATTCTTTGTCTTATTTACCTATCTAAACTTGGAGGTAATCCTCCTCCTGTATTGCACCAGCCCTGAGCCTTTGCAGGACAATGTATCAGTAACCCCTGTGTGTCCTTTCCTGTCAGTTCCCCAGCATGGTTTTGCTAGTGGTGGGAAAACCAATGCCAGCTCCTACTTGAAAACCATCCCTGAATCTTCTCAGCTCTTCCCAAAGCCAGACACTGTCTTCTCGTTTCCTCTGTACGGGATTATCCTCTTCCTCTCCTCTCTCTGTGTTTGGATGGTGGATACAGCAGTGTGCTTTGCTCTTTGCCCTGAGCCCTTGAGTACTCTTGCAATAGAATGGTTTAGAAGGAGGAGATTGATTTTGCTCCTGCGTGCCAGGCTGAGGACTTTGTGAACTTCCCTCTGGTAGACTAAGTCCTGCTGGTTTCAGTGGGAGGTGGGAATGCCCTGCACCTTTTTGAAAAGACAGCAAAGGTCCCCCTGGCAAAGGATCTCCCTAAACAAGGGCTTTTTACTATTGCAAAATGGTTCAAAAATTAGACTTTAAAAGCCATAAATTACCCCAGTAAGCCAAGGAATTTGCATTTGTAAAGTACATGCCTGAGGTGCAAAACACATTAACAAAATATACAAATAAACAAAGCTGTTCAAACCCAAATGCAATTATACATTCAGGGCAAGGTGCCATGGAAATCCATGTCAGCTGTGCATGTATGTTTGAAGGCAACAGTTATGCCCTGAGTCCAAACTGGTTTGTTTTCCCCACAGGGAAAATGTACTAGAAAATACTGGTGCTATCATATTATTTACAGGGTAGCAGTAGCTAAGGAAATTAATTGCATTTTGCACTGGGCATTGCCAGTATGCACAGGCATACATCTGAGAACAAGTCCTTTGCCTGAGAGGTGGGTGCTGACGTGCACACCCCTGTCAGTGACCATGTTAAATGCTGTTCCTTACGCAAGGAGGCTGCTGGCAAGGCACCTTGAGGCAATTTAGGACTGAACCTCCATTTCCATGGGAGGCCTTCCAGCCCACTCAGGAATTTACAATAATGCAATGTATCTCTGCAGTTGCTATATGCAGGCACCACCCAACCTCCCCTCCGTGGCACTTCTAAAATACCAAGAAGCTTGTGATGGTCCAAGAACATTGCAACAATACAGAGAGTCATTTTAATAATCTTCCCAACATCCTGGGGACTTTCCTGTGGGTGGAAGCATGACCTTGGAGCAGAATAATTTTTCATATGTATATCCTGCTACATCAAGGGTGGTTTTGATTACTGTACAGCTCAGCCACCTACAATATTTTGCATCACTCTCATGCCTTTCCAGCAAGGACTGTGGGGCCTTCCTGAGGATAATAGAAAAATGAAACTTCACCATTCCTGCATGAAGCATATTTTCCTTCAGCACTGCACCAGTATGTCCTTCCTTGCCTTTATCTTCTGTCATTAGGCACTCATATCCAGCTTTTAGGTTTTATTTCCCTATGCCTAACTTTTGTGTTGACATTATTCAGTGCAATTCAGACATTTTTAACAAATGTTTTGCAAGGCCCAGAGGAGAAAGGCTTCCACCCTTGTGGACAAGTCCTAGGGATCTCTAAAAGGTAACTCAGGTTCCACCTATGCAGCTGACTCCCTTGAAGCTCCCTGCTCAAGTCATACAGCTTGTACAAGTGTAGAGACCAGAGCCCAGTTCATGCTGCCTTCCAGCTTTGTACTTGGTCTCCATGGCCAGGGAACCTAAGGGTGCAGTGAGGCTGCAGATGTGTGTGAAGCATGGAAAATTACACCCCTGAGGGAAGACCTGCATGAAATATCAATACGCTTTTCAGAAAGTCACTGTCACCAGGCTAAATGACCCTGTGTAGGGGCCCACACCGACATGGGACACTTTCTACAAGTCCACAAAGCAAAAGTGGCTGGAGGCAAACAGTCAGAGAGGAGTTGTGGGGAGATATCTTAGACAAGTGTTTTGAAGAGTCCCACAGCCACAAGACATGTTTTAAAATGGAAATTTTGGGCGTCTTTGCTTTGAACATTCTTTTGTCTTTTGAAAAGGACTACAAAACCTTTTCAAAGAAGAAATTTCATTTTATTCTCTGTTTAGATAATGGTTGCCCAAATTACCTGTGCTTTGAATATGACCTTTTTTTCTGGTGGCAGTCACAGGTAATGTAACACTGTCAAGTTAGGTTAGGCTGATTCAAATCTGATAGAGAGAAGCCTGAAATAGTTTTCCTGGCTGTATCCATAGAGGTTTAGTGCCAACTCTGGAGGGCTTTTCTGAGCCTTGTTTTGGGATTTCTTGGGTGTGAACAGAAAATAAGCCAAATTAATTCAACAGAGAGAACCACAAATTAAAAAGCAAACCGTATCTCACTAGTATGTCCTTGTTTTGTAGTGTCAACTCCAAATACCAATCATGATCTAATCATTCAATTAAAAAATCTTTACATTTCATCATAAAAATGTCAGACATACGCTTGGTGTTGGCTTTTCTTGGTTACAGGACAACGGGAGCTCTATTGCTTTTTTACATTTGTCAGGTTTACCTTGCCCCCTTATGGGTGCCAAGTCTGTACCTCCCTCAGGTAGTTACTGCTTCCTTTCTGAGGCTGGGTTCTAACTGAAGTGGCCTCTGTAAGGCCAGATCAAACCTGAGTCCCAGTGGCTGCTGGCCTAAGGTGTTGATCAGGGGCATAATGTGCCCAAGCCATCACCTGACAAGTAAAATTATATTGAAAAAATAAACCTTTTAAAAGTAGATTTTAAAGTAACAAAAAATCCACACGCATGTTCTTCTGTTGAGAAAATGATCATCTCCAGGGGACAACCTGGTGAAGTTTCAAGCAGCCCTGGAGTTTCCTTGGCTCCATTTTGCTTCCTTCTGGCACCTTTCAGCTAGTTCTTGAAAAAGCACCTCTCCTGAGCTGTGCCAAGTTCTTCTGTGTATCTGGGATTCACTCCACTGTGAACTGCAATTCCAGGCCAAATGAGTCTTCAAAGATAGTGATTCTGTCTATTCTAAGACCTCAACAATCTTTCCAAAGTAGTTCGTTGTAGTATAGTTCTCTTTATGTCTACTTTTTCCAGAAAAAAAAATTACAAATTCTAAGAAGAAAATACAGCTGCATAATCCAAGCATAAGGCATGGCCTGTCTCAAAGCACATGAAGATTCCAGAAATCTCTATGGAGCTGATGTTTTCACTGAGAAATCAAAATACGTGACACTTATCTCAAGGCCCATATGGACCTTATCTGGAGTTTACTTAGGTGATTATTTGACCACAGGATCTTCTAGCCAGTGTGTAGTTCTAGATGTTGAGCATATAATAATAACCTGGGACAGTGACAATGAAAGCAGGTTTTCACTTGAGCACTGAATATAGAGAGAGCCAAAATTCATATATTCTTTTGAAAAGCCTGACCTTAGTCACTTGGTCAAAATCCAGTGAGTCATTAGATGAACTGTTAAAAAAGGCATGTTGTTGAGTTATACACATTAATTTTTAGCTCAAATTTCTTTTTTATTTTGAATTCAAAGTATCTGGACGGCCTACTTCTCATTTCCTCTCAGCTTCTTTATAACTGAGATAGAGACAGTAGAAAATAAAATTCTGATATACCATAAGAGATCCAATTATGCTGATATAAAATTGATTAGAAAAAGCCCAGTTGTAGAATTTCCCAGCAAAAGTGGGAAGCTTTAGGAGGGAAAGATAACAAGGAGACATGCATTTTATGGGAACTTCAAGTAGTGAAATTTGCTTATCAACGGCAAAAAGGGCAGGATTTGGCCTTACCCTGCATGAAAATAACAGAAAACACAACAAAACATATCAAAACACATCTCATGAAGTTTAGATTAGATGGGAACTGCAAGTTGCATAGCTCAGCTCAGGAATCCCAAACTTTCTAAGAATACAGAGGACCTTGCTTCAAGGGTGTGCGTTCAACTTCTCCCGGGTCACAAAATCCAGGGTTATTTGGACCTGGTACTTTGCACCAAGGACACTGAAATTTTAATTCTGATTATAAAGAGAACACAACTTTCTGCTGGAACAGTCACAAACCTGTCTTAGATAATGACGCACAAATACCTCAGCATTTTCCATTTTTCATTCTGCGGTAGAGTAGGGAGTGAACAAATAATATCCCTCCTCCTGGGAAGACTGCAGTAAGTTTTCCTTTAAATTTTTCTATCCATTAAACTTGCATATATTCATTGTATCTTGTAAAGATAGTCATAAAGTTTTACTGTAAGATGAATATAAATATAGATGGCATAAATTTGCAAGGAGTAAATAACTGCGTGATTATAGGACTATATGTTCATTCTGTGATCATCTTTAGTACATTGCTGAATGAACCCTTATAGAGCTAACGTTTCTAAAACAGCTTTGTAGTTCTCAGATGAAAGACACTACAGGAGTGCAAGACATTATTATCATTATTCAAACAGTAAGTCTGAAATAAAGCATGAAACTACTGCCAGAGTGACTGTGGGGAGGTGGGAGCAGGGCAGGGGTCCAGGAGAGGGTGAAACAGCAGCTGGCATTCTCATTTGCTGCCATTAGCACGGATCACATATCTCTACGTGGAGAATCATTTTCTAATTCTACCTTGGGAGAAGAGAGGGGGAAAGAGAGAGGCATTCATTCCATGTCATTCAGAAAGGACCTTAAAGACCTATTTATTATGCCGCTTCCTTCAGGGCGCTTGCTATAGGGTTTTGATTTCAGCTTCGATATACTGACTGCTGGAGGAGAAAAAAAAACTTCCTGAACTGCTGCTCTCCCTTCCTCTTCTCAACCCTGAATTTCACATCAAGCTATATTGTTCTCTTTCCTCTTTTCTGTTTGTAATGTCAAAACATATATATGCTCATACACACATACACAGCCGGAAGATCTCTAAGAGCTATGAATATTCTTGTCTCAAGAATAAGGATAGCGGAAAGTAGTCTTGATCCTATCTAGGATTTAAGAAAAGATGGAGAGGAATTTGTTTTACCCTCTCAGGTGGGATTCTAAATCATTTAGATCAAAAATTCCATTTGAGTTGTTATGTCCTGTAAAGCTGAACAATAGAGTTAAAGTTATTTTCATTTAATAACATAGTCATCAGAGCTCCCAGTCTTTGACATGCAGTTCCTGCTCCTAATTGCAGCTATCCTTCTGCAACAGTTTCAAATTTCAATTCATTGTGTCTACAGTTCTTACCCAATAAGAGGTTTAACAGCAAAAAAGCTGCATTTATCTGTTCATAGATGATAAATGCAGAGCAAGCAGGAATAATCAGGTTTTAGAGCATCCCTAAAACACTGACAGCAGACATGCTTTTGTATGACCACCAAAATTTTTATGAGAAAGCATAAAAATTTCACCAGTGGTTTCCTGACCTTCCATCTTCATTGTGTTGTGCGTGGTACAAGCTAGGGGTCCTTACACATTAATCACTGATGCAGTCCTCCACTTTTGTATGTTTTCTTTAGTTTACCAGATATTAAATAGCTGTTGTAAAACCAGGAAATCTAGTGGAGTATTTGTGGGGGAGGGGAAGGAAGGGCATTTCACCACAGGCTAAACCCCTATGTAGTTTGAAGTGGGGTAGCTTCATACTAGGTCAATAGAATTGTGCCTGTTTACTTCAGCAAGAATCTATGTCCATTTTTTCTAAGCATCTTCCAACTGAACAATGTGCAAGCACAATTCAGGGCCATATTTATATCTAATCATGTAGCAATATTTGTCAGAAGTGGACTGTCCTTGGTTGACTGACTATCTTGTGCTCCTGAATGCAAAAGCTTAAACCACTTAATCTCTATCAAAGGTGCAGGTAAAAATTTCAGGTTGCCATCACAAATCACCAGTGAATAATAAAGAAATTCTCCTTACAACCAAGGTAAATTCAACTCAGTTAGAGATACATTTGCATTGTGCCAAATAACCAAGCTCCTTTGTGGACCTTCACAGATGATGCTGAGGTAGGTAAATTGTCAACTGCTACTTTTGCCATCCCTTTTAACCCAGCTGGCCCTGCTGCCTTATCACAGCACACTGTTTGGCTGCCATATGCTTTGGGATTTCATTGGTCTAACCACAACAGGCTGGGCTTCTGACAGCTATTGCTAGAGTCTTTGTGATACTGGGATTTTGCTTCTATGTGTGCCAAGAAAAGAAGGAAGGAGCAAGCAGAAGACAGAGAGATCCCAACTTACTGCTCTATCATTTGTCTCCCTTCCTCTACTGTATTGTTGTTCTTTAAAGGCTAGTGGCAAATAGAAAATTATGTGCTACATTGACAGGATTTGATCACTGCAAAATGACTGTTTTGGTTAAATCTTTCTTTTCCTACATTTTCTCCACTGTTCCAGCTGTCCCACAGCTTTGCACAAGCATAAAACAAGAAATAAAGTTGCATTTAAAACACAGGCAGGAAGGAGAAATACAACAAAAGATATCATGAGAAAGAGATGGTTTAATGTAATATTTTATGAGATATAAATCATTTCTACAGAGTTTGGCCTTTAAAGTCCATTATAGTACGTTAATTGTGATTTTATACACTAAGTGACAGGGTGTACTCCTCCTTAGTATTGAATTTATGAATAAAAGACCATCACCAGCCTGTGTTAAACACTGGTGAAGGCATTTCACTGAAGCCTTTGGCTACAGAATTCCATTTCTCTGGCTTCATTCACATTCAAATTTTCACACTGATAACTCAGTTCTCCTCAGCCAGGGAAATAAAGGATACTCTGATGCCTGATTCCACTTTCAATTCCACTGCTGCAACTTCAGAGTAGCTCCAAGGAAGTCAAGTTTCACACCAGTATGAAAATCAGTACAAGAGTGGATTTGGTCCAAAGGCTGCTCTGACAACACGTCAATCAAAGGTTTTTCTGTCCGACTGGACGGGTCAGAGCTGATGGTGTAAAAAACCAGTGACCTGGATGACCCTGCAGCATCCCATTAAAAAAGTGAAACAAACAGGACTGACCCAATACTTGAGTAAATGCAAAGAGCTCCCTGGCCCCAGAGGGTTGTGCGCAATGAAAACTGACTCGAGGCCTCTGACAATGATGGGGGTGAGGACAGTGACAAGGAGCTCAGAGGGGAGAGGCAGGGCAGCACGTGGTCTGCCGTCACATCCACCACCCTTCCCTGAGGACCCAGCTCTGGAAACCTTGGTGAAATGCATGTAGCCTTGAATCATCCAGCCCTCTCACAAACATAAACCCCAAAACAAGCCTGGAGTCTGTTCTCAGCTTCACAGCAAGGGGCCGGAGTACTGCCCAGAGTTTATAGCCAGATGTTAACTTTGTAAGCCTTGAAAATATTTCCACTCAAGGTTGTTTACTTGTATTTGGGCCTTTTTCCAACTTGGGTGTGTAACTTAAAGACCTCCAAAAGTCTGTCAAAAACTATATAATCTGTTTGCAGAAATTAGGAGACACTATCAATGTATAGAGGCTGAATCTACTCTATCTGATCAAATGCTGTGGTTATTGTAAGAATTTTCTGTTTCCAGGTGTGAAAATTAATGCAAATTTCAAGGTGACTGAAACTGACTTTCTAGATCAGACATCTGATATTTGTATTCATTTTGAGACAAATTGAGAAAGTGACCATGTGTTACATATTTTGATCACTGAAGAGCATTAAGAATTTTCCCTTTCCAGAAAAATCTTTGATTCACACAAGTGCAGGTCATGTCCCAAATCTATACTCATATCCATTTGCTCAACTTGATTCCACATGGGCCAGTTATTGTTATCACACAAATGATGAAAGATGTTTGCATCCCAGATGCAAGATCAGAGAAGAAATGTTAGAACAATAAAGTGATTTTCTAGGTGAGTCTTTATTCAAGTGTCTGCATAAATGAGGACCTTTCTACAGATAAGGTCTGTTTTTTTAATATTCTCCCAGAAAATTGGACGAAGACCCCAAATTCCATGGAGCAAATATTAATATAAAGTTTAATTAAAGTAGAAATCATTAATCTGGAGGATCATTTTATCCCCCAGCCAGCTGCGTTCTTAAAATGCCCGTAACAAGGGCAGCATGATGCATTGTTGTGCCAAATAAGTAAAATCTTATATCTAAATCCATCCAAAATACCTTCTTTTTAGCAGAAATATTTAGCTAACCCATAGTTTGTTGATTTCTCTCCTGTGTAATCTATCAGATTACTTCTTGCTCACACTTGCTCACAGTTAATGCTATCCTACTTGCAGTGACCATGCAGTCATGATAACCAGATACTAGGTATTTAACAATAATACATTGGAAGGACTTGGACACAGAGTAAAAATTAATCTATATTCAGTGTTGCAACATACACAAGGATAAAAAATCCTTGCTAGTGGTCTTGCCCTGCACCATCCAGGAAAACAAGAGCTTTCCACTTCACTTCAGGGGACTTAGGGTTTCACTGGTCAGTTCTACAGAAAGCTTACATAGGAGTTATTGTGACATACAGCTAAACCAGAAAAGATTTGTGGGGTTTACATGTCTCTCAGTATCAGGAGCACATATCAGAACTGAATATGTCACTGTGATATAATGCTATACTTTCAGCTTCTTTATATCTCTGTGCCTAAGGGAGAAAGTGGGACAGAGAAGCCCTCAAGCTTTCACTGCCACTTGCACCTCTTCAAGTGCCCTGTTTTCATATACTGCCCTGCCTTGCTCCAGTCAGACAGGGCTGGGATGGGGTCAGAGGAAGCCAGTCTAGAAAGAAAAAAGTGCTATCAAGGCCACAGGCGTCTGCAAATTCCAATTGCTTTTCTTCTGAATGTTTTTAATTCACTCTAGCTTCCCAGCATAAATGCAGTAAATATTGTGGTAGTGGTTATTTCAGTGAGTCCAATAGTGAATAAAGACATGTGTTTACAAGGTAAAGGATACAGTACATAAAAAGGAGGCAAGCAGCAAACATGGAGGGAGAGATCACCAGAAAGATTATTTTCTAGCCGGATATCACTGTACAAGCCCCGAAGAAGAGTAACCTGAATCTGTAACAGGGTGAATCATGGAAGGTAAGAAAGAGGAGGCGAAACATCTCCTCTCTGAAAAAAGACAAGATGCGATAGAGAAGCTGCTGAGTAATCCTGAGAGTCCTGCAGCAGCTGGGAAAGGCATCAGCAGACTCTCATCCCAGAGGAATGAAACCATGCAAAGACAATAGTCATCTCTCACCCCCCTTCTACCAGCCCTCTTCCTACTCCTCAAGACCACAGGGACTGAATAGATATGATATTGCAGGCTGAAAATTATAGAATCCACCCATGAACCTGGATTCCTTCATGAAGACTGTAGTTTTGTGTAAAACATGATATTCTAATATTCCATGGAGGCTATTGAAAAACAAGGGTCTAATACAGATAAACACTTCAAGATAGCAAGGATAGATGAAGGAAATGAGAAATAACTAACCCACCCAAAGATGTAATGACAAAATGCTAAAATGAGAAAAAGAAAAAAAAGGGAGAAAAAAAGGAAAAAAAAACCAACAAAAAGAAGAAGAGGGTGGGACACTTACTATATATCTGTGAGAATTTTATAGCAAGTATAGACATCTGTACAACAAAAAAAAGCAATGTCACTGTAGCTTGGATACAGCAACACATGGCTTTGTGCCAGCTCTGATTTTGCTAGCCATACCAACATGCCCAGCATAGACCTCCAAAGGGCTGAAGAAGCCACTACACACCTTGCATTCACTTATACTGAATTTTGTGTGTTCTCATGCAATCTTCACACAGTCATCCTCTCATTTTCTAAATAGGTATGCTGTTAGGAGCTTTTCTAATGATTGCAACGAGACCTTAGCAGATGTTACAGATAATCAGTACACACACATGCTGCAGAACAGGATAGCTAGGTATTTAACTTTCCACATTTAAGAGTGTGCTGTTAAACCAATTTTCTTCCACCTGGAAAATGGAATCAGCTGCAATGCAATCCTATGAACATGGATAAACAGCAACAACTGACAAATACACATTACCATACCTTAGGCATGTACAGGGATAATCCTTAAAGGGAAAAGACTTTGAGACCATGGGCAAATTCTGGCTTTTGTGAGAAACCCACTGAACAGGATATGTTATAAATTGAAATTTATAGGAAGAGATGTGGGAAGAACAGGACAAGCCTCAGATAGGCTGTAGTTTCATGTCTGGTGTTCTCAGCAGTAAAGGGAACATGGTTCCTTGTGCAGCTTTCCTGCTAAATATACAGATGTATGCCAAAGACAGACACATTGAATAAACTAAGGTTAAAACCAGATCCCTATTGGCAACCTGAGCCTGCTGAAATGTGGAGCTCCTTTACCCATAATAGACTCTCTAAGGGAAGGGCTGGCAGAGTTACATCTTTTTTCCCACTATAACTTCCACCCTAAGGAAGAGTTCAGGTATACCAGACTTGCACCTTTACACAGTTGGAGAACTGGTGCCATTATAAACGTACTCCATAGGGTTTTGGGACAAATCATTCCCACTTGTGATGCCAAAAGTGAACCCAGGCTTGCTGTGATGGAAGAGCTCTCCCAACAACCTCTGCTGTACCTTTTGGCAATTACACAAGTACCTCTGTCTGGTCACAAATACCTCTGGCATCAGCCCAGCCTGATGGGTAAACTGAACCATTCATTAGAGCAACTCCCAGCCACCAAGGCTGCAACTATTGACAGAAGGAGCTGACAACAGAGAGGCAATTCAGGATTATGACATCAAAACATTCTGAGAAAACAGAAAGCATTAAGGAAATCATTAGATCAGGGGGTATGAAAGAAATTCTGGGAAACAGAAAAAGGCTTGCATCTTTCAAGAAGAAATATGCACAATAGACAGAAGACTGAGAGCCATGAAACACCTTTGTAGTCAGAGTAGGTGCAGAACCACATCCTATTGGAAACAGAAATAGTGAGCAGACATTGGTCTGAAATCATGCATGGAAAACTACTGCATGAGGTTTAGGAGCCATATGTGTATCCAAAACACATGTGGCTGGGAATCCAGCTTTAGCATGTAAGATACCCATAATACCCTAGAAACACCCATCTTGTCACTGATCCCCCCCCAAACCTTTCTGAGAACAACATTTCTCCCTTGAGGGTCAAAGCTGCTGTGGGCCATGGCATGAAGGGGCAGCAACATCTTTCCTAAACCCCAGAGGACAGAAGGGAGGCAAATCCCATGGCTGATCAGGTAATCAGGCTGATCACAAAGCAACTCATACAAAAGGTAAGCCCATGCTTCCAGCTGAATGGGAAAAGTAATACTGCTTCAGGGTGACTGGCAGTCATCCCAGCAGATTGGAAATTATCTCATGAGAGTGGTACACGCTTCACACCTGGGGCTGGACTCCCATGAGTTGATCCAAAAAAAGATTGCACTAAGATGTTCATGAAAAGCCATAGTTTCTAATTTTCATATTCTACAGCTTCAGAAGAGAAAAACCTCAGCCTAGGGTGGTTTTTCACTGTCAGTAAAAGGGACTGTATGATCACAGCATATCACTGCTCTGACAGGATTCTAAGGAATATGAGAAGAGGCATGCTCAGTGACCTGATGTTGTGTTCTGTAGAGGGTCATAACCTAACACCCTTTGCTCAGTCAACCACTCACTGTGCCCTGCAGTAGCATTCATGTGAGTCAGTGCCAAAGGGGAATCCAGGTGCAGTGCATCTTCCCTTGGATGCCTGAGAAAGTACCATCAGTAGCAGAGACAGGCAGAGATGGATGTCAAAGACACAGAACATAGAAGCGTGCTGGACCATCACATGCCAACATGAGACATTGTCCTGAGGACTAGATAGTTACTCAGCTTTGACTGAAGGGACAGGGAGACGTTCACTTCTCATGAAGAACCCAGAAAAGGAGCAGTGCAAAGTACACAGGGAACAGAGTGAAAGCCTGCTTGTCACAAAAGAAGCAAAAGACCTGAGATCACAGTGCACATGGATTTTTACCTTGCTGTCAAATAGATATATAAAATAAGGACAAAAGGCAATGCCCAAGCTGCACTGGAATGTTCATTGTGTGGGGTAGCTACAGATCCAGGATGTCAAGACTGCACATAGAAGGCATCCAGCACACCATAAGAGACATCTAGGACATACAAACCTGGGCCAGGAAACATGGGATAAGTCTCAGTCTACACCAGTAGATCAGAAAAATAGGTTTATTTCACATTTCAGGCTGGCAAGTTATGACTCTAGAGTTAAGCTGGCAGCACAAGGGGAACAATTTCCCTGCCAGCAGGCCAGATGTCAAGCTGCTTCAGCCTCCTGAACACCTATCAGCTGTGGTGGCACAGGCCACATGCTTCTTTACCCCAACAGCCAATAGCTAAGTGAAAAAACCCCAACAACACACACCTGGAAGAAAGAAGGCTCCAGAGGCTAGAAAATGTGATTAAAGAAGTCCTCCACCAGGCCTAATTTTCATATTATATGCAGTAAACTGCACGGATGTGGGACAGTGGGGCAGGAGTTGTCACCTGGAGGAGCTCATAGGGACTCTGTGGAAACCAGTCTGTCTGTGCCCAGCCAGAGCACTGCCTTCATGTGGGGCATCTCACACATAAAGGATTTCAAGCCTGTTCAGTATTCTGAATTTGAAGCATTCTCCATCTCAGCCAGAATGCAAACTGGGGTGCAAAACCTCATGCCACTTAGAAGGACAAGAGGTGCTTACTCTCTGCTAGACCCCAAGGGAGAGGAGATGGGGTATAGGGTCTGTGATCAACGTGCAGTTTACTGCTTGCACAGGTCTGGGACAGCTAAGCACTGTGAATTGCTCCAGGGGGGCTGTAAAGTTACAATCCTGTGTATGGCGTTAAAGAGTGCTGTGATATGAGGGGAAGTTTTTTGAGGAGGACATTAAAGCAATTTCTTGAACACTCGCTCATTAAAAATTCTACTGCTGTTTTAACAAGAGTAGGATGCTATGCGAGGCACTGTGGGCTTTTATTAGGAAATGCGAAGTCATGCCAAACATTCCTGGCTTTTGTCTCATATCAAGCTTAAAGATCAGCTCCCTCAGTGTGTCAGAAGATCCTGGACTTAGTTTTTAAACCTGTGTTGCCAGTTCAGATCATTCATATAAACGATTTTTATCTGTTTCAAACTTCACTATGTCTCTGCAGAGATAAAACCCCCAAAATGTAATCTGTAATTCCTTTTACCCTTCACTTCCCAGTCCTGCTTCATTCTCTATCCTACTAACTTTGCTTATGCTGGGTTTTCTAGTTCTTCTCTTTTATTATCCCTTCAACAGTGAGCGTACTTAATCTACCCCTTTCACAGCTCTCCTGTGATTGCCTGCAAGCAAAGATGAAGACATTTCCCGCTACATGTCAGGCTTACTGTTGCTGACCTCCTGCTGTTACAGCACACACCTTTCCATCTAAAGGAAGCAGTGATTGTCTGTGCCTTGTTTTCTGGTGACGGGCAGCTGGGGTTTGAGGTTCCTGAAGAAGGAGAGGATGTGCTCGGCCACATAGACATGCTGCTAGAATGGAGATGACAGTTGGCAAAGCCCTTGGGAAATCCCAATGTTTTACTGAAATCAGGACAGATCCTGGTTTCAGCAGATCAGCTGAGACCCTAAGAATTCCTTGCATGGCTAAAACAATCCCAGTAACACAGCACATCTGGTAACCTCATAGACAGAGTTAAAAAGAAATAAAACTTCCCAGGGAAAAGGTCAGAACTTTGATTAATAACTCCTAGAAAAGCAAAGTGCTTGATGCCGATGTCACAAAAGTTTTGCATTACTGCAACTCCATTAATTTTACTGGAGTCACCACAGTCTCTCATCACTGGTGGAGCAGCACTTCTGATGGGCAAACTTTGCTACGCTATCCCTTTCTTCCCCAAATTTCAAAATATTCATATTCCACAGGCCTGGGAAATTCTCTGGAATAACTGTCAGGGCCTTTAATAAGTGTATCCTAGGGTGTATATTCCCAGCTGCTCCATTTTTCACATACTTCACTCTCCAATGCTGGAAGGCACAATCCCAGCAATGGCCATGCATGGACAGCTTAATATACAGGTACATATTAAATGCCCTATTTATTTATGGAAGTACAAATACTGATACATTTTTGTTTACTCTTTATTGTTTCTACACTTTGATTTGGACATCCAGACATTAAAATGAGTCTCTAGTCCAGGGTCTAGGCACCATAGCAGATGAGTCACATAATGAAGCTGAGATGAGAACAGCAGTAGCAAGCCAAATATCTTCTCTTTACAGCAAAACAGTCCAGGTATTCATCCCAAAACTAACCACCCCCAAAATTACTACAGAAAGCTAATTCCTCCAGCTAAAATATTCATGTTACCATAAAAGTTTGCTGAATCCAGCCTCTTACCATGAGTTGTGCTTTCTCTCAAATTCCTCAAAAGCACCACTTGGGCTATGGCTACACGGGAGAACAACATACCCCTCTCATCTCCTGAGCATGCATGGGTGCTGCAAAGGTAGGGCTGCAGGCTTGGGCCCAGGGTTTCCTGTGTACCCCAGAGGTTATGTTCCTATAGCACCATGGCAGAATAGTCCCCATACACAGGATAAAAATATCTATTTGGCTGTGCTTTACTTTAGGGCATGAAATAAGCTTCCAAGCTGAGGGTTCCCAGGAATGAACACTTCATGAACAATTTTCATGTGTTTACTTTCCTCAGGTCCATGTGCAGGAGCACAAAACCCAAAAAGGTGTATCACTGTGAGTGTGGCTGGTATTTTGATAACTTACACTGCAATGAAGTTGGCAGAGACCCTCAGGCCAAGCTTGCAAAGCCAAACTGGAGGAGTGATTGCCTAGCTGGGGCTCAGGTCAGGACCTCATTGCCATCAAATCCTGACAGACATGCAGCACAGGGTTCAGTGTCAGACCTGTGGGTGGAAGAGAACGCTGCTGTGAGCACTGCTGTCAGGTCAGGCTGGGCTTCTCACAAGGAGGTTTGATGGCCCTTTTGTACCTGCTGCGTGGGAGTCAAAATGCAAAATGAAGAACAAAATATTCTCCAATGTACAAATATGCGTGTGTTTGGTTTGTTTATTGAACTTTACATTTCTTGCACACTGTATATTGAGCAGAGTGATTGCAGCAGCATATGTATCCAAAGAGCAGGAAACAGACTGCCAACGACCTTCTCAGGGTATCAGCAAAATAAACAAACATAACACGCACATCAGGTGGTCTGAGTGCCAGCTCTGGGATAAACTGAATTGGCAGAGAAAGTTGCCATTGGAATTTCCCTTTAAACCACACCAAGCTGTAAAGCTGCCTGGGTGCAGGGAACAGTCAAAATCAGAGCAGCATGTGAATGTTTTAAAAGGGGTAGATTAATTCATGTGAGCCATGCAGCTCAGCTGGAACTGCTGCTTGGCCGCTGGCTTCAGCTGCATGCTTCCTGAGGGCATGCTTTTCCCTCCCCTCCAAAAGACCTTCCCTGGTGGGAAGGCAAGTGTCCACTATGGGCATGCCCATGGTGCAGGTGCTGGGCAATGACCTGCCAGCCTTTGCTCCATGGCTGATCTCAGAATCACAGAATATGCTGAGTTGGAAGGCACCCACCATGATCATTGAGTCCAGCTCCTGGCCCTGCACAGCACCATCCCCAAGAGTCGCACAATGTGCCTGAGAGCATTGTCCAAAAATGGAACTCTGTCAGACTTAGTGCTGTGACCCCTTCTCTGGGGAGCCTGTTCAGTGCCCAACCACCCTCTGGGGGAAGGTTCAACAGACCAAGTGACCTCAGCCACTCCTTGTATAGCTTCCCCTCAAGGCTCTTCACCATCTCCATTGTTCTGTTTTGTTTGCTCTCAAATGTCTTTGTATCTTTCTTATATTGTAGCACCCAAAACTGCCTCCAGAACTCAAGGTGAGGCCTCCCCAGTGCAGAGCAGAGCGGGACAATCCCCTCCCTTGCCTGGCTGGCAATGCTGTGCCTGGTGCACCCCAGGACACAGCTGGCCCTCCAGGCTGCCAGGGCACAATGACTCACATTCAATTTGCCATCAACCAGGACCCCCAGGCTCCTTTCCACAGTGCTGTTCTTCAGTGTCTCATTTCCCAGCCTGTCCATACCTCTGGAGCTGCCCCATCCAGATGCAGAATCCAACACTTGACCTTTTTAAACTTCATATGGTTTGTGCTTGCCCAGTCCTCTGATTTGTCCAGGTCTTTCTGCAGGGCATGTCTGCCATCAAGGAAGTCAACAGCCCCTCCCAATTTTGTTTCATCTGTGAACTTGCTTAGTGTCTCTTCCAGTCCTGTGTCCAAGTCATTTATAAAGATGCTGAAGAGCACAGGGCTGAACCAAAGATAGGACCCTGTGGAACCCCATTAGCGACAGGTCACCAGTCTGATGTCACCCCATTCACTGAAGCTCTTTCTGCTTGACCCATGAGCCAGTTGCTCACCCACTGCATGATGTGTTTATCCAGCTGTGGGCTGGACATTTTGTCCAGAAGAATCCTGTGAGGGTCAGTATCAAAAGCTTTACTGAAATCCAAAATGGAGGAAGATACAGAGGGTCTGTTCCTTCAGAGAAAGGAGACCTGCTCAGCAAGAGTGGTTCTGACTGAGAGCATCAATGTGCAGTGCTCTCCCTGGGGCTGAGGGCTCACAGGCAGATAGGGTGAAGCTCTTCACAGCAATCACTTCTCAAGGAACTTAACCTTGCTCTGAGTAAGGGATGCCAGAGGAGTAACATACCTACATACATGTGTATATATATAAATATATATATAACTATATATATATATAAAAATATATATATATTTATATATAATGGGTACATATGGCTAGCGGCTTGAAGTGATTGACTTCTGGGAAAGATGAAAAATGTTACTGAACCCTTGTGGAAAAGCCTGAAAGAATTTAATAGAAAATTACAGCCTTTCTCAAGAATTTAATATAGAATTATATAGCATAGTTAAAAACAACAATAGAAAGGATATTACTCTCTATTAAACTCTATAGGTTTCAGAGCAGTTTAAATAGGGCCTTTTAATGTTTCTGCAAAGATTCCTATTACATCCTGTAAGGCTTTTCCACACGGATCTTAGCAGCCATCGGGGAAAACCTGGTGCCAGTGAGTTCCTAAGCAAACAAGTCAAGTAATTCTGATAATTTACATTAGACTGAGCTTTGCAGTGCTGCTGCAGCATCATGAGCCTCTGTGGGACTAGAAACAGCTCAGGGAAACTGGGGCTTTGGAAGAGACTTTCCTTTCTGGTGTCTCAGCAGTATGTGGTCATCACCACATAAAGCAACCTTTCCTCTTTGTGCTGAGAGGACCTTACAGGGATCTGTTGATATAATATCTAAACACAAAGAATAGCCTTCACTTTGGACTAAGATATGACAATAAATAAAGCTGCACAAATCAGGATAAGGTATCTAGGGATGCTAGTGGCTGGGACACCCTCTGAAAAGCAGTCTCTGATGCATTTTGGCATTAATCACTGCCTTTGGCCAAAGTTTTTGGTTCATATTTCTTTTTCTCACCAAATAATACATGTGTGATGTCTTAAGCATTTTAAGTATGTTGAATTAGATATGTTATGAAAGGTATCCTTGTTCGTAGTTCTACCTTTAGCCATTATAAAAACAGCGGACAAATTATATCGGCTACAGTGCCCATATAAAATATTTTGTAGAAAAATGCAAATATAGTAAAATATGATTAATTTACCTCTTTTTGACCACAGAACATATATATTGTGTGTTCCACTGCCCTCAATTTAGTGTTGTTTAAAATTACTAAATACATTTAGCACATCTCCCCCTCAGGAAAATCATCCTAAGTCTCCTAAAATCTACCTCTCATCACTCATAGTAACTTGAAAAACTGATGCCTATATTCTTCAGTCTGCACAACCCAACAGGATTCCATAGCTTAAAAAACTGAATGAAAATCCCAGCAGTGCTTACATTAACATTTAAACATCTGAGCTTTGCACAGAACCACTCCCTGATCCAGACAGTGACATGTGCCCATTGCAAAGTACTGTTCTATACAAAAACTATTTTTGTTAATTGAGGGAAATGACAAAGGTGGGAAGCAAAGTAATGAGCTTGCTTTATGTGTGGTGTTGCAGTGTGGTGATCCTACCATAGCCCAGATAAATTTTCATACCACTGTTTGAACCCTGCTAGACTCCTGCCACTGGAATGAACCTCAGTATTCTATGACTGAGAGTTTCATATTCTAAGATGTTGAAAGGCCTTTCGGTTTCATTTCAATGCCTTCTGCTCATAATTTTTTTAAAAACAATGCAAATATTAAAAAAACCTAACTGTACTTCATCATGGAGCTTTTTATAATCTCTTGGTATGCCTGTCTTCCCTATCTAGTAACAGCCCAAATCAACCCACTTGCTATTGATTTTCTTTTAGACTGTATAAATTTAGCTTTCTTAGAAAAAGCATAGTTTTCAAAAGAGGCTCATCTTTTCTAGTCTGAAATTCAGTTATTTTCAAAGTAAAAATCATTTGCTTAAGAAACCTCAGCAGGCTGACAACAGTAAGAATTAGTGCATGGATCCTAAATATTCACCCAACTCTGCATATATCTTACTTGAGAGGTGTCTAAACAGAGAAGGAAGAAGCAAACTTTTTACCTGAGCTGTCCTTATACCCCATCTGGAGACAGACATGAAATTCCCCTTAATATCTACAGCAGAGGCTCAAGATGCTTCAAGGATTTACACAGTCATACAAAATTATTGATGTGAAGCTAAATTTATTTTTATTTATTTATTTTATTTGTCTAAATACATCAAGACGAGGTTCCAAAGGCTGGAGGGAAAAGGATGTTATAAATGGTGAACAGACTTGTCTCTGAAAACACATTTTCCAGATTTGTTTGTGGAAGAGCTCTCAGTGTGACTTGCAGACTAATACTGTAAAACCAGTTGAAACATTAGTTGTGTCTGAATCTAATTTTTCTCTCGTTTTCATTCTTTAAAATCCACCCATATTCAAATGCTCATTGGAAGCACAATTGCAAGGAGGGGAAAATCCCTCTGCCTGGTGAAAGAACCAGAAGGAGGAATCCTTCCAGGGGCAGTCTAATCAGCAAATCCATAGAGACTTATCAGAAGATATACATCCAGAGGTTTTCAAGTTGCCTTTTTGTACTTCTCCTTAGGCCTGAAGTTTGATATCATTATGGGACATTTCCAAGGCAGCAGAAGCATCCACTGCCTAATCTTTTCATAAGATGTAAATCAGTTTCAGTAATTATCATATTAGATGGCTTGCTCATGTTTTCTTTCTGGGAAAAAATACCATGTCTTATAAATTCCTCAGTGCTGTAACATCAAAGCAGCAGGGTCGATGGCATGCAGATCCAGAGGGGAGGGGAGACTAATTTGATGAGGATGTATATGTGATAGACAGAAATCTCATTTAAGGGACCATCCTGAATGATGTATACCAGATTGAGCCCTGGTATCTTATATACTGGGCACAGAAAACGTGCATCCGAGGTGAAATCCTTGAAGAACTGAAGTGATAGCTCATATCAAATACAGTTAGGAAGAGCCAAAACACCTTGAAACAGCACTTTAGGGAATTAGAGGGGAGATTGGGAATCCTACCCTGCGAACAGCACACAGAGGGAAAGAAGACTGACACAAATTGTGCTTCTGGGGATCAGAAGGACTCCTTTGGGACTTACAGAGGCACAGGGATACCATACCTCTTTCCCTTGGGTTGCCACCTGCAGCCAGGATCAACAACAATAAGGCCAAAATAGTCCCAATCTCCCCCTGACCAGTCTCCCTCCTGGTAGTTTTCTGCAGCTGAATACAAATCCCAAGAGTCCAACTAGGTCATTAGCTTTTTTCCCATTAATGCAAAAGTTGTGCTTAGTGAATCTGGCATCCCAGCCCCAAGTCCTGTACCTCTCTGCAGAAATGTCTTCCAAGTGTAAAACCATCAGCTTCATACTATTATTTTTGCTCGCTTCCAATTTTACTCCCCTTGACTGAAACTGAGAAAATTCAAGAGTGCTTTAGGGATCAGGGCACTCATCTCACCTTCAGATGGGCAGAGCTGCCTTTCTAAAAGAAATGAATGGCATCACTTTTTTGTTCAGGAAAAAGCACCTCTGTAGGTTCACATCACAGAGAAGTGGTAGAAACAGAGGAAATGAAATTTAACATGAGAGAGCAAAACAAGTAAATATTACATGCTTTTTTCAAGTGAGTCCATATGCGAGTGATTAACTTTTGCTATCGAGGGAGGATAAAGGGGGAGCCAAGATTCTCTGTAACTATTTGAAGAACTGAACACAGCAGCAAATATGGAAAATTTCACTGGTTTGGCAGATGCTGTAAAATATTTCTATCTTAAACACCTTATGTTTGTGGTCCTAACACTGACCCCAGCCTAGCAATTTGTAATCTCAGGAAGCATTGCATTAGCTTTCACGGAATCTCACTTGAGACCAACTCTCACAAGGCTGCACATCTCAAGGAAAATTTACAGCCCCTGAACTGGGAATGTGCCACAGTGCAATGACAAACACTAGCTGGTCTGCAAAGATAGAGTGTTCCCATTCTCAACATCCTTGGGACCAAGGGAGACAGGCTGTTGTTGTTGAGCAGCTGAAGAATGCACACTGCTCAAAGCTCAAGAATGTGGAAATGGCAGAGCTTTTTCATAAGGCCATTAAAAATGACATCTTAACAACATCTGCAATTAAAAATGTTCAGAGTTGGAAGAGACTTTCCAAAAAAACATGTGGATCATAGAACTCATTCCGTTCTTATGACTTAAAAATCTGACAGCATAAGCCTAGAGAAATGAGAGAAGTGCCTCTTCTCCTATCTGTTGTTTTAGCAGCTTCCTCAATTCCAAATTTCAGTGACAAATGATGGTTGTGTTGACCCTAGGATGTCCTTCAGCCTTGTGCAGCAGTCCACTGCTACAGATGTTAATGCAGGAGAAAGGTGTTTCTTGTTGTATGTCACACTTCTATATGTCATTAATACATTTCATATTCTGCATATTTAAATATACCTCAAGCTAAAACATAACACCAAAATCTTTTAAAGGGAACTGGATAACTCATGGGTTTGGTAAAGTAGCTGCACTTTCATTTCCCTGTTGTGGGTTGAGGTGTGCCCATCAAAAAGAAGTGGGATTTCTGTGAAATGAGATCTTGGCTTTTCTGGTCTTGGCCTACAAAGAGCTATGGGCTCTTTTTAAGACTTATCCTGGTTATTAGCACTATCAAGACACACTTGCAAGTGATCTGGGTAAGTGGGCCATCAGGGCAGAAAAGCTCAACTTAAGTCTTCCATCTGATATGAAGGGACCTACTACTACCATAAGTTACAATTTACATGCCCTACAGATGAACAAGCATCTTCCTACTCTAAGGCTGGAAGAATGCCACCCTTGTCAGGGCTCAAATTCATGCTAAAATGAAAAAACCCACAACCCACAAAACCCCCCAAATGGCAAAAAAAGACAAGGAAAAAAGAGTCTTTGGTGAGTTTTCTGGCAACTAGGATAAAATGACAGCTATGAAAGGAACATTCGAATTAAAGCAATGTTGAGATAGGGTTAATACAAGTTTTTTAATTATCTGTTAAGGACCTGCTCAGATGTACTTTGTCTCTGCATGTGCACACACACAAACACTTGCTTCAGTGCCTTGCTTGAATAATAAGGCACAACAGGGCAATCATTGTTGTGCCATAATTGCACTCCTCGGGTGTACGCCAGCCATGAACCCAAAGGAGGAGTGCTATCAGCAGCCTGAGAAGTATGATTATGGCCCAACAAGGCATGCCCTGTTGTGACTTATTACAATTAGAAAAGCTATCTACAGTGTTGCAAGCCTTGAGGTGAGGGCAACAAAAAATGCTTTTTAAAAGCCTGTGTTCTGGTAGTGCATATTTAAAATGTTGTACCTGCTGCTAGGACGCCCCATTAGCCAATCACATTGCTCAAGTATCCTTTGAATGACATACTTCATGCCCCATCTCAACTCTATGCTGAAAGATTAGAGGAATTAGTAACATTTTTCAACCCTCTTTGAGCTCTCAAGAGACCTGCAAAGCAATAAGTGGTATAGAGGAACTAAAATTACATGCCTGTTACCAACACCAAAAAAAACATTGTCGAATATCTGGGGGCTATTAACTGCTTTCCTTCCAAATAGATATGTTTTTTAGCAAACAACATTCAAGAGACACTAGCTGAAAGGAAAAAAATAGGGGGTTTATTGCATGTTTTCATGGGTGCACATCTATCCATTCTTCAGCTTTCAAACCAGAGCCAAATGGGAATGAGGAGACCTACCTATTTTACGGAGCAGTTGTGAAGATTGATTAGCACCTATAATGGCCTCGGAGATGTTCAGCTGGCAGGCATTCCAGGCATGCAAAAGTATCTGGGAAAGCACATATGTACGACAAGCTCCAAAATACCCCAGTGGGAGAAATCGTTCACCCTAACATGATAGGAATTGTTAAAACAAAGACAGTACCTTTTCTGTGTAGGGACCCAGGCAGAAACTCTGTAGGGGGTGTTTTGTTTAGTAATCCTAAATTAACTAGGGACATGGCAAGGATGCAGGACTAAAAACGAACATGTAAGGCTCTTCACCTAACACAAGAGTAGAATGTGTCCCGCATGTCCAGTAGGCTCTTTCACTCTGAATGGGAAAGATAGCTTCAAACAAAAAAGTGATTGTGCACAGGTTCTGATAAATTCTGAGCTCCCTTTAAACCATACTGGACTAAAAGCTGCCTTAAAACAGTTCTTATAAGAAAACAGCTACACCGACATTGCAGCTTCAAACCATTTTGGGGAAAAAATAATAAAATGGGGGGCGGGGGGGATTGCATACAATATTAAATTCAGAGAGCTTTACAGCCAACATCTGGACATTGGGACAGCTGGAGCAGTGTTGTGTAATGCCTGAGAAGGGCAGAAAAAAACCCCAAAAAACCCTAAGAAATTGCCTGGTGATACCAAATCATCAGCTAGTCAAAACACGTTGGAGCTAATGTATATTAATCACTGGAAACCTTAGATAAGTTCAGTAAACATTGTCTATTACGATATGTTTAAAAAAAAAAGGGGAGCTTTGAAACAGCACTGTGCTCAGGAGTCTGATCCAGAGCTCACTGAAATATGTTGGAATGTTTCCATTCACCTCAGTAAGTTTTGTGCATTGAGCTTTTTAAGCCTAGGCAGCAGTTCAAAAATAACTTTACAGCATTATCCCAATTGTTTATTTGTGTATGAACGGCACTGAAAAAGTACACATGGCCAAGCAGAAAAAGAACACTTAAGAATATTTTTAAATTGCCGTCACCAAAACCACTAACAACATAAAAATTCAACTATTCATGATGTTGTAACACTGGCTTTAATAGGGATGGTGTTGGTGAAACTATGTGTAATATAATCAACAAGCTAACAAACCCCAAGGTTCTCCTGAGGATTTTAGTATGCAGAATGCTTAAAATATTAAACAAACAATAATAGCAAAAAAAAAAAAAAAAAAAAAAAAAAAAAAAAAAAAAAAAAAAAAAAAATCAGATATGATTAATAATTCTAACAATCCGTCCTGAAAGGTTCTCTCCATAATTTGTTCAAACTGCTTCGTAATAAGCTCAGGAACTGCAGAAAACATGACATATATTTTAATGTGACCCAATAGGATAAAAAGAAAGCTCTCTTTGTTCACTGTTGCCTGACTTTGGGTTCATTGAGCTGGGCTCAGTAGATATGAAATGAATCAAGATGTTTAACATCTGCCTCCTGTTATTATGATATTCTCTTCCTATTTATAAACAAATGCTTTGTTGGGGTTAGGCTGCAGATTCCACGACTCTGTGGACTTATGTTTCCTTAGCAATCTGAACTTCAGGCCACAAGGAAAGGTACATCGAAAGTGTTCTGAAATCTATCAATGCATGTAGGAAAAAAGATTAATTAAGAGACTGTACAGTCTGCTTGCTTGGTCCATCACAGCTGGTATCTGACCATGTGCTACAAGACATCACATTAAGGCAAAACCAGATTTTTGATTAAAATTAGCTAATGAAAAGAATTTCTCAATGTTATAGTTAGAACAAGTGACCTTATGTTTGTGTGCATTGTCTTGTAAAAACTCTCATGCTACTAAGGCTCTAGCTACTGACGTGTGCTTGGAAATCCCAGCCCTTCCATAAACACCACAAATACAAAACACCTCCTTTGTTGTCCTAGTTCCTCTCTATTTCTATCTCCTCTCTTTCCATGAGAATTTATGTTAATCTCTTCTTCAATCTGCTTTCAGTCACTGTGTTAGTTTGGATTCCTCCTTTCTTCCTTATGTTTCATTCCTTGTTCCACTCTGGTCTTTTCCAGTTAATGTAATTGAAAATGGACCCCTTTTCTCCACCCTTACTGACAGCCTGGTTTGTGTCTCTGTTCTCTCTCACTCACCCTAATGTAGCACTTTCCACCCTGCCCTTCCTGACTGCCTGTCTTTTGCTCTCCCTGTTACCCTGCATTCTGCAGAAGAATAATCTTGCCTAGCATGTCCCTTCCCCCCTCCCCTCCATGCAAAAAACTTCTGAAACTAGCACCATTTCCCTCTTTTGAAACTTCCTTCCAGAACAGACTTCTGCCCATGCCAGCTCTGTTCTGTGTGCTGTCTCCATCTTAACCTGCTTCATTTAATACTTTACAATACCTGAATGTCTTTGATTAACATAGCCTTAGAGCTCAAATTTATAGTTTTTCTGTTTGTGTTCACAGTATGTTCATGGCCAAAACTCTTAAAATACATGACTTCATAGCATAACACTGTACAACTTACAGGTAAGAATTTGTATGGATACATTTGCATTCAACTTTATTACGAAGAAGCAGGATCCTAGAAAAGAAGGATTTCAAAAAAGGGAATATTTTTTGAGAGCAGGATTTTATGAGATTACCTATTCCAACCAGAAGGAATACTAATAAGACAGGAACAAGAAATATCTACCTGAGATTTTCTAACCTGTTACTAAAACATGTAATTCCACTATCCCCCTCCCAGAGACCAATGATGGCACCTCCTACTAAGTGGCAACCAAATTGTCCTTGCCTCAGCATCAGCCTGTCACTTCCTGCTCTCCCCAGAGAGGGCACAGAGAACTGTGTATTCTCATCCTCTTCTGGAGCAACTTTTAATGTACTCAAAGGCTGTGATCCTCTTTCTAAGTCTTCTCCTCTTTAGACTAAACAAACACAAATCTTTCAGTCTTTCCTCAGGAGGTCACTCTTTCTAGGCCTCTGAATATTCATGATTTTTCTTCTTTGGGCTATCACTAATTGATCTCCTTCCTACTTAAAGCTGAAACCAAAGCCAACTGAGCAATGAACAGAAATAATTTCAGAGCTGATTTACTCTTTCACAGTAAATGAAAGATATTTCCTCAAAGAACATACATCCTCCACTTGATGGCTTGGTTTAAATATTACTTGATATAAAGCCACAGTGAGCACCTTAATACCAAAGGTAACATAGCTGAGTGTGATAATGCAGGTAGAGTAGTAAAACAGTAATTCATAGTCAATACTTTCTTTTTTCTCTTTCCTTTTTTCCCCTCCCCCCATTTTATAATTTAAAAAAAAGTATTCATTATCTGAAGTAATGAATCTGGAGTTTTCCACCATTAAAATTCCATATACAAAAAGATTTTGGCTTATAGATTGAAAGGGAGTAGTTCTATATGTTTTATATATGAAACTAAATTGAATTTAATTCCCTGATTTTGCGTATAAACTATCTGATATATTCTTGAATTTCTAATTCAAAGAATAATCACAGAGCTTATTTCTTGGCCGACAAAAGAAATGTTACTGCAAATGTTGTACATATAAAATAAATATATTCTGATGATTTTTTAATTGACTCAATGGAAAACTTGTGAATCTGGTGTCAATTACCTCATGTCCTAAGCAGGAAAAATATATAACACACTCAACCTAATATATGGCTATAAACATGATTAATGTATTTTGAGAATGCCCCACACAAGCATTATTTTCCAAAGATGACATTTTAATGATAGTTGACATGCAGTATGTGGCACATGTTGAAAATCTATCATGTCTTTAAATCTCTCAATGTATGCACATACATGCATCCAATCCCCATGACATGTACTCTCTCATCAAATCCATTTACACACCCAGGAGGACCATGCCCATACTTATTTTCACAAGCGGGGAGTTCAGTTAGTGCAGTTCCCTAAGTTTGGTTAATCATTCCAAGTGTCTTCAGCTTAGATACCAAATGATCCTCTGCATGTAACCCATGCTTCAACTTACAATACTCCTCAAAATGTTTGGATTTGGACTCTTCACCACAAAACAAGCAGCATGTTGGCTGCATGATTGCCTCAAGGCTACTTGCACTGTAATGCTGGCCTGACCCAAGCTCACACTAGGTTTTGAACATAGTCTTTGGGTCACTCTCCTCTCTTTCTCCATCTCCATCTCTCCATCTTATCCTACTCATCTACTCAGCAGGTTCTCAAAAGGACCTGGCTCCTTTTAACCAGAAGGGTCATCTCTTGGACACAAGCACAGATCCTCTGAACTACCTTTGGCTGAGACCAGCTTCCACATGCCCTGCATCTGCACTGGAGACTGGAGCCCAGGAAGGTCTCTCCTGCCTAGCATCCTCGGTGTCTCACATCTTTATTTCCATCATTCCCAGGTGTTTATTTTAATGCACACAATGGTTAGGCCTCTTCCCAGCAGAAAGCAGCAGAACTTCTCAGGTGCTTTACATACCAAAGGAAAAATGCTACTGAATGTCATTTAACCTACACCTACCTTGCCTTTACCTATTCCAGATTCTGAATTATGACTCTCTTGGCAACAGTGGCAAAGCCATAATGCAAATGTGGAAATATGATGGTAGTACAGCAAAACAAGGACTATTTTCCCTCTTAGCAACATCATACTACTACACCATTTGGCCCAGCGTGGATGTCTCCCCATAAAAGGTGGAGTTCAACTCTGACTGAACTGAGAATGGTTTGGTCACAGAAATCATGCTCAAAATGCAGAGCTGTTTGGTATTTTTGCAAGGCAGTGACCTCAGCTGGCCAGTACCCCAGGAGACCATGTGTCATCATCAGACTGCTGTGCTGGCACAAAAAGTTAAAACCACCAGGCTACCCCCCACTGCTCCGACCCCAGGGGGAACAAACCCAAACAGGGCTTGGAGGCAACAAATCCAGTAACTGAGTTCTCCTGCTGGCTGGCTGAGTGGGTGGGTTTTGGCACTCTCAGCCCATTCCTAAAAGCCATATCTTCTCCTGAAGAGTGGGAAGGATCCTTGTCCCAGGAAATAACTCAGGGAGCAAAGCCTGTGTGTGGGGGTATTTCCTGCCTTGGAGAGATATAAAGGGAAGCTGCTCCAGAGCAGTGGCTGGAGGGGTGTGACGGTGTTTGTGCCAGATGGAGGCAGCCACCAGCTAGTTTAACTCCACAGCAAGATTCACATTGCTAAGCCCACTTCCAAGTGCAGCAGAAACAGGAAGGAGAACTCCAGTTTACCAGGAAACAGACTAGTTCAGCCGGTGCCAAAACACATTTGATTCCTATTTTCAAAGTTTACCTGCTCAGAAACACGATTATCACCTAATCAAACACCATCTGATTCTCTTTTTACCTAGATAATGAAGGAGACCAGTTTTCTCCTAAATGTTTGAACCATTATGATTCATGAATTATCTTTTACAAAACAATCCAAGCTTGTTTATGACACAGAAAAATAAACAGCAGGTGGGAAAGTAGAGTGTAGCCAGACAAAAGCCTCTGATGTCTGAGTGTATCAAGTAAAATCTCTATAGGAAGACAAAAATAAATCAAAAATCATGCATGTATCACAGATGTATCACAATCACAGATGCATAACTCATGTACTGTAGTAATATTCAGTGCTGTCCATTTCCAAGTGGGCCTAAAATGCACAGCCTAGATTTGGTGGAGAGTAGATGGGGACAAAGGGGATATCAATCATCAAGAAATAAAGAAGGGCCCCTATGCCACTGAAATACTAAGTCCTAGGAAAATCTACAAGAGCATTTGCACAACTCATGTTCTAGAGCAAATAGAGAAATACCTGGGAGCACCTGAGAAACAGGAGGTGGTTGAAGACTACTACAGATCTCCAAGGGAAGTTGTGGAGCCTCCACTCATGGAGATAGTCAAAACTGAAACCAGGCACAGCCTTGAACCACTCGCTGTAATGACCCTGCTTTGGTCTAGGCAACCTCCAGAGGCACCTTCTGACCTCTTTGATTGTGTGAAAGAGACATCAAAGTAAACTAGATTTGTGCTCAATGCTTGATTTTAAGGACTATGTGGGGAGTTGTGGAAACACCAGCCATGCAGAGCTTAGCAAAGAAAGGGAAGATCTCCCCTGTTTCTGCTGTGTGGTGCTGGGAAAGATAAAAACGTGAAGGAAGCCTGGTCCAGTATAACCACTGGTTCTGCAGAGCTGGCAAATAAAGATGTGGGCTAGGACAGTTCACACAAAGGTTTCCCCAGTGCATGTAAGTTATTCTAGTGAGGCTGCAAATGGCTGATGGGGGACTGTTGCAGTCCAATGCTGGCTGTCAAGAAGAAATTCCTGCTGCCAGAAAAAAAGGAGCAGTTTTCCTGCAAGGAATGAGCAGCTGAGAGAAATTTTGCAGCTCTGAGCGAACTTCAACTGTTGCCAAGGTGCTCCCTCCCGTCAGCCCAGTCCTGTCTCCCGCCTCCCCACTTTCCCCTATGCTTCAGCCACCTGGAGCTGCAGCCCTCCCCTTGGGGTCCCCCTCAGCCTTGGAAACCACATGGTATTTGGCTGAGAGAGGGCAGTTTTGCTATTAGACTTGTTACCAAGGAGGGTGTTCACTCTCTGCCCTGTGAAAGTCACAACAGGCTCTGGGCTGGGGTTCACACGGGACCCCAGCACAGATCACTCAGCCCTACTCCCTCCTGTCATCCCTATTTCTTCCTCATGTGCATCCCCTCCCTCCCACCCCATTACAGCCAGGCTGCACAGACAGCTGCCCGTTACTACTCAGTAGTTGCTTGAATCCCACTAAATACTTGTCAAAGTGCCCAGAGAGCTGAAAGTGAGCTCTTTAAATTACATTTGTTGAAAGATCCCTGGTGCCTGTTCCTGCTTTTCGTTTTCAGCAACTCTCTGAAATCATAGTTTGTTTTACAGTGATGTTTTGTTTTTCTTTTCCTGCATCTAACCTATAAGTCATGGATGATGCATATTAGACACATTAAATGGGTTTCAGCGGGGCTGTGCACCATGTGTGCATAAGGCTGAGGTCTGGGACAACGGCATTCTTGTGTTTACTTTCTATACTGGGAAACTGTATGGTGTGATGCTCCCTTATGCACAGCTCTGGACAGACATTTGGCCTCATTTGAAACCTAAGAAAGAGGTTGTATGAAGGGGAGAGGCAAAACCGCTGAGGCCATTGCCCAGAAGGAGGAGGAAAAAGCAGAGTCTGCTGGATGGGTTAAAGCAAAGCCTGGAAATCAGGACTGCCTGGATTGATGCCTGACCACAGCTGAGAACGGAGGAGTCTCTTCACTTTCTATGCTTCTGTTTCCCCATCTGTGAAATTTGGCCCCCCTTGCTCAAGGAAGGTATATAGAGGAAGTGTTTTGAGCTCCCCTCACAGAACCATTTCTTTGTAGACAAGGAGCTCTCATATTTTCAGAAGAGTTTTTAATTAGAAGCAGAATAGCTCCTTCCATTTAAGAAAAACTGAGATTTTTGTTCTTATTATACATTTATGACCATACACCAGGCTTTTGGATTTTTTTTTAATCCTATGCCTTTCCAATTTTGCTATTAATATGTCATGAAAAAATCACAGATGGTGTCCAAATTCCAATTCATGGGAATGGAATTAATATCTCCATTAAAATGAAAAAGGGGGAGTAATTTGGGAAAGTTTCAGAAGCGCTGGCGGGTAATAGTTGGACTCATCTCTCCCATCCCAGTGATTCATTCTGGGAAGGGATAGTGCCTCTGTCATCTTCAGACATTTAACACCTCTCTAACAAGATTTAACATCAGCTGGGATGTGTGAACAAATAATATGGAGCAACCTGAGACTTCCTAGGACATCTGTCTCTAAACTGTGTCAGGGCCTGATTCTGTTAGAGGTGGGTGGGAGTTGGAGAGGCTACACGTTGGCCTTTTTGGTTTTAGTACCAGCAGTAGGGAATTTTGGTTACAAGTCATCCCTCCCAGATCATGTTTCTGAAGATGTAAAGGAGAAAACAAGGTTCAGAAAGAAGCAGCCTGCCAAAAGGAAGAATATTTTAAGAAGACCTTTCTGACTCTCTCCAGATTATGTGTAAATTTAAGTTACTAAGAGAAAATGAGAACCATTTGTTTAAAGTTCAAATCCTGTCTGGCCTTTACTAGGCTAGATTTCAAGCATCCTGTTTTGCCTAATCTCTGCGTCTCAATCCATCACCTTGATGCAACTTCCCCATGAGAGATGTCCATAGCTCTATCCGAGCTGTTGGACTTGGGAACAAAAATATCAGTGCTGGAACTCTCTCCTGGCAAGTTTTGTGTGTTGTCAAGTGTTTGAGCACAAGAAGAGTATGAAATACCTCAAAGCTGTGTGGTTTCAAGTATCTCAGGCTGAGTAGGTGTTAGAAAATTGAATTCAAACCAAACCATGTACTCAAACTTTTCTGACTTTTATCTTCAAGGGAGCCCCATAGGCTGAGTTTGGGCTGTGGATTCCAAAAATCTGATGGTGCCTCAACTCGCCCTTGTAATTTGGCTGTCATGGCTCTACCACAGTTCAAATTTACAGCAGTCCCACCTCAACTGTGTTGAGACAGAAATCTCACATTCAAGTGTACATGGAACAGTCTGGAAACACGTATTGAATATTAATTTTTAAAAATTCCAATTTTTCAGCAAATTTCTCTTTTAGATATTGTAAGTAGTTTCCAGATCTGAATTACATAAAAATAATCCAGAATTTATATGTAGGTACTAAAATGGTTCTGTTCATTGGGAACACTTGAGGATCCTACAATAAAAAATTAATGAAAGCAGTGTGGCTTCCTGACATTTCCAGCATACTATAATTCATTCTATGTAATTTATAAGCCCTTAATTTATTTTTCAAAGTTCTGAAAGCTCCATGTTTCACTAATACATTCCCCGTGAAACTTACCTCAACATTTCTTTGTGGTTTTTGATGGAGAGCTCTAAAAGTTAGCCAAACTATAAGCACTGAAGGGAAATCCATGCTTCTAATAATCTCTACTCCTGCTTTCTGAGAAACACCTTGTCTTCCCTTTTTCTTTTTTTTTTTTTTTTTGGGGGGGGGGGGGGGGGGCAGGGGTGGGGTGTGGGTGTGAGGCAGCAGCACAAGTGATCTGCCTACAGATCTCCTGTGTAGATCTTTAGGGAGGGAGTGGAGATACCACCCCCTTTACAAAGGAGCACCCCCTTACACCTTACCACCCCCTTACAAGGAGCAGCATGCACTCTTTTTACCAACAGCTTTTAAGGCAACTTTTGTTGGGCACCCACAATGCAGACACACCCAGAAAGATGAGTCAGCTCTCTTCTGGTGAAGCTCACGATGACAAGGAGCGTGTCCAGCCAGTCAGAGAGGCAGGCTGTGGGAGATATTGATGAAACCACTCCTACCCATCAGAAAAGGTTGGAGTCAAAAGGGAAATTACTTAGTACTGCACCCATTGTCAGTCACCTATCATGTAAAGAGATACTGTGCTCAGGAATCTGTTTGTCTTTCCTAATTTTTTTTTTCATTTTTCTATTTTTTATATAGGCCCTCTTTCACTTCACAAATACAAAATCAGGCCTATATCACTCAACAAAACCTTTGCTGCAAGCATTTTGTCAGATTAGATGGTTGCCTGTAAGAACACTGACAATTTTACAGGCAATGGAGATTTAGGAAGATGAACTATTGCAGCCTTTGACAATCAGAGTGTGGTAATGATGAGAGGACATGATGAAAAATCAGTGGTTTCCACTATCAATTATTATGGTGAGGGGAAAACTGATGTGATTTTACAAACCAGAACATGCAAGGGAGGATGCAGTTCAGTATAAGCAATAGGAACCGAGCTTTTGATAAACTTCCAAAGCCTGCATCTCTGCTGACAGGTGGGGAGTACTTGCTGCTCTCTTCCATGCCCAGAATCTTCTTAATCCCTTCACGATAAACATGGGAATCTCATGGTGTAACTGCTGCGCCAACGTGGGGTGACTGGCGCTGCTGCAAGTTCATTTCCATCTGGCAGCAAAGCATCCCATGGAACAGTAAAAGAGAGGAGAAAGCCTTTTGATCACTCCTGAGCAGCCTCATCTCATGCCATCATCCCCTAGATGTGGCTGATGGACTTACCTCTCCCACAGGCCCGATGAAATGATTTTCATGGACTTACAGGGTGTTTGGGTCCTGAATACTACTGACCATAGGTGATGATCACTGAGTGGTTACTGAGATGGTTCAGATTTTTCTGAAAGCCCCGACACCTGAAGTTATCTGGTTACAAGCAGAACTCAGTTTCCATTCTAAAAGGAAAGATTTCTAGCCCTGGCAGATGCAGAAAAGTCCTCAAAATGCAGTATCTAAGGGCTCCAACCATAGTATCCAATGCAAAGAAATTAAATTACATGCTTTAAAATATCTTACTATTTTACAATCAGTCTAGCAATTCATTTTTGGAATTCCTGACACTATATGCTCAGGAATGAAAGTATCTGTTCCTTGACCTCAGAAGTCTTGTAATACTGACAAGTTATTTCATTAAGATATAGCAGCCATTGTGCTACGGCAGCCTCCTCTAAAATCTTTTCAACTGCCTGAGGTAACTAAATAACGATACTTCATTATTCACAAGTTGCTTAAGAATTCTCTATATTAAGTGCAGGGAAGTTTAGATAACATCTAATTGCAAAGAGAAGCACTGGAAAGTTTCTGAGGGTGGCAACTGCATACCTAAATGACACTTATTTATTTAGAAGTGCTTAAGACATGCCTTTCACTTATCCTAGGCAGACACAGAGCCTTGAAATCAAAACTCATGCAATATCACTTGGCCCAGTGCCTATACTTGGAAGAACTTTTTCATCACACCCAAACTAAGAAACTCCTTTCCCAGTTTCTATCACTTAATCATCCTTCTTCTGCAGACACCACCCAGAGCAAAAAACTGGGGTTAGCAGAGAAATCCTTGCTCAACTACAGGGCTGCAGATGAATCTTTTAGACATGTTACCAAAATAATAAGAAAAAGTACTGATTTATTCCCCAAGTTTTGGCTGCCACAGTTAGTTCCAGAGCTAAAAGTTCTCCAGCCATATTAAACCCTGAACATGGGTACTCTGACTGAAACACTGACACAGCTGTAGCAATGGCAGCGAGGATGTGGTGTAGCAACACTATGAGCTGGAAATGGTGTAAGTGCTGACAATCCTTAGCAAAACTCTGGCCATGAGGCATAGTTTCAGAATTAACACTTACAGGATAGGAAAGCATGTTATTGTCATTGAGCTGGAATGACCCACTGAATACAAGCTGTAGAAACAGTGATTGCCTCTATCACACACTCACTTCATGCTAAGCTGGATTTTTTTAGTGGTTAATAAGCTGATACAGGCAAGGCCATACTCACAACATTCTCTATCATCCCAACCCTATTACACATATAGGTTGGAGGCCTCTTTGGAAAGAACCTCCAACAATACCTTTAAAAAAAAAATCTTCCCTTCTCCCAGCCCCAGAGCAACATAATCAAAAAGAAGTTTTTCAATACTGCAACCCTAACCCTCCCTCTTGGAAACAGGCACTTTGTGTTTCACATAAGCTGGGCCATATTTGGCACTGCTCCAGCCCCGTTTGGAATACGCACATCTAGCGGTAGTTGGTTGACTGTAGAAATCTTTACCCTTGCTCACTTTCTGTGAGGCACCTTTCCAAGGGAAGGAAGCTTGTGCAGCTCCCAGCCAGAGAGTGCTGTGTTGAGCAGCATACAAAGAAAAGCTTCTCACTCCAGGCAGGCACACGCACATGATTCCAATATCCTCACTCTGAGTTTGGAAGCTGCAGCTGCTACTTTAGACCACAGCAACTGAAAACATCCCAGGGGGAGAGCAAGCAAGAGGTTCAGATCCTGTGTGTAGAGCTATGACACCAGCATGGTTTGAGCCCTGCTGCAGCAATCACCCGTCGGTGCAGCACATCATATGGAGGTGGAAGAGCTTTCTGAGGCAGGTGGGCATGCAATGAGTAAAAATAAAGTTAAAACGACCTAGTTTTCATCAAGAGGAGAAGTGAGGAAAAGAAGCCGTGGCGGAGGGTTGTTCTTATCAAATTATTTTCTGGACAGAAAAATGATATTTGTGCATAAAGGCAGCGGCACAGAGGATTTGCACAAATGCTTCCTATAGCACTAGAGACAATACAGGGCTAGTAAGAGTCAGGCTCTTACTAGGAAGGAAGGAAGGAGAAATAAGAGTAGCACCAGGGCATACTTTCCTATTTATCACCTCTCCTGCTTTTCTAGATCTTACTGACTCCTGTGGGGCCTCTCTGCTCTGTTCAGTTGGTGTCTTTGCTAAAACATTCAGTGACACTGCAGGGAGAGAAGAATCTACATCATCAGGATGTGTTTGGGCATGCCAAATATGGGCTTGTTTGGCCTGATCCTCTGTAAAATGCTAAATATACTGATAGTCCTTCAAAACAGTTCAGTACTTTATCCATAACCAAGAGTGTATGGCTTTAATAAAATCTGCTTTGGAGTACTTTTTGGTGTGCTGTGGGTCTGAGAATTCTCTGTGGTTTGTGGTCACTTGTTTTTCTAATATTTTGGTCAGTGTCCAATCTCACTTGTGTAGCTGGATATACCCATGTAATTTTTGGTAGAATTGAATTTTCCACACAGCACAATTTATAGCCCTCTGGTGTTCCCTGAAACATGAACAGAGGTTACCGCCAGCTTGACCAACTTTTACGTATTCAAGCTTTCAAGTAAGGGGCATAAAAACATTAACTGATCTCTTCAAAGTCCTGTAAAAGTGCTTTAAAGTGGCATAGTCTTCCCAACAGGAAACAAATTTCACCATCTCCTCTTTTGTGACAGCAAAATGTTTCCTGAGGTGTGGGAGACCTCAGAGGGAAAGTTCGGATTTGAGAGTTTACAGTCCCGTCACTCATTTTAAAGCACTCAACTACAGTTCATCAACTACCAAAGGCTTTCCTCAGAAAGATGTTGGCTGGAGGGATGCTAGGGGGGCTGTGGGGGCTGTGGTGGGCAGGGTTGCACTTGGGGCCCTCATCACTCCCACATCACCACCACCTGACAATGCAGCAATCACAGAGTCCCAAGGCAGGATAAAAGGAGATTTCTCCCATGTCTCCCACCGACAGATCTGGCCTGAGGGCAGCCCAAAGACATCTGAGAGGAAGTCCCCAAGGAGCCAATGGAATTACTTGGGCTGAGGGAAGAAGATCTGGGCATGGATGAAGCTGCTAGAAGTCCTCTGCCACAAAAACAGCTCCCAGTGGGGCCATATTCAAAGTCCATCCAATGGATGTAAATCCTGCTTCAGCCTTCAGCAAATAGATGCAAGCCCCTCAGGACATGAGAAGCATCAGCCACTGTAGGTGCCTGAGGCTGTCAGGCCTTTTTAGCTAGATAACAATAGCCAAACCAAGGAAATACCCTCTGGAGGAGCAAAGCAGAGCTTGTCATTCTCATCTCCCTGAAGAGCCAGGGGCAGCAGCCAGAAGAAATGGGATGCAGAGGTGTTGCCAGAGGTCCCAGGGTTTTGAAGCACCCACTGGTGGCCTGCCAGGGGCAGGAAGGTAGATCAGACTGGGATCAAACTCTTGGAGCCCCTGAGATGGCTCCAGGTAGGGCAGATTGGGGTTTGGGCATCTCTTGGGAGGTGTGAGAAGCCTGTGGGAAGAGACACTCAGTCACGTGCACTGGGAATAGCTGATCACCGGCACTGCGGTCAGAAAGCAATGTCCCCCCAGCGCAGATTGGCACTGGTTTTTGGATGTTATTTTACCTTTCTCTGCAGCACCAAGCATGACCACTTTTCAGGGCACCTTTGGGTCATTTTGGCCAGGTACCAGCTGCTCATGCTCTACAGAGGTGGGGAGGAAAATTTCAGGGCTCCCAGAGTGGCTCCAAGGGTGAACCCCAGGGATTGCTTCTTGTCCCTCAGGCACAAAGCACAGCACCTTATCAGGGCTCCTCTGGACTCTTGTGATCATCAGTCATTTAATCACACTGACATTCACGGATGATTTCAAATGGGCACATAAGAAGCAAACTCTTCAGTCTTTCTGGTCAGGTATCCTCCAGGCACACAGGGCTTCTAAATAGAGGCAACTGCTTTTCAGTGTTGAATGCCCACCTATCCTTATCCATGTCTGCATTACCAGCAACGATCTTCCTCTTCACTACATGGCTGCAGAATTCATTTAAAAGTTCATCAGCATGTTTGATTCATGCTCCTGGAGAGTAAAGTGGATCGCCACAGACAGCAAGGACATGAACTGCATCACACTGACCCAGCAAGGTTTGGTCTCTTGTAGTGCCTGGACTGATTGGGCACTTTTTCCCATGAAACTTCCCAATGGAAGCTCAGTTAATGCCAGCCATATTTGCTGGCAGGATAATGCCAGGATATTTGCTCTTTTAAGAGGCAGACACCAGTTCTGAAAGGAGCTGGACTGACACCACCAGCCCTGTATTCAGAGCCCACCCACACACCTTGTCCTGGCCAGTAGAGGCTGGATCTGGTTGTCACTGGGTGGAGCTGGACTCCAGGCAAGAAAGGCAACTATTGTGTAAAGCCCTGGTGAGAGCTCACCTGCACCACTATGGACATTTCTCATTCCTCCAGTTTGTTTTTTTTTTCAAGAAGACCTCACTGTAAATAGTGTACTAGCAAATGTCACTTGGTGAACAGTTGAGGAATGGTGAGGAAGTCCTGCATACTCTCTACATCTCTGCAAAGGTCATGCTGAGTGAATCAAACTCCTTTCTTTCACCTCTGACTCTGTCACAATGAAATGAATATATATGTATATCAATGCCCTTATTTACATAGTCTGAGTTTACCTACAAATTTTGACATAGATGTATAAAATGACAACAATAATACTTTCCTTACTCTTTCAGTACTCAAAATACCAAATCCTAAATGAACAAGATACTTTCTAGGCTTTAAGATAAGATCTGAATATCTTCCCATAAATGGAGGTAAGCAAATAACTCTCAGAAATTTTAAAGTCATAAATGAACTGTGAAGTGCATTAGGGTGGGTTGACCTTGACTGGCTGTCAGGTGCCCACCAAGCCACCCTATCACTACCACTCTGCAACAGAACAGGGGAAGAAAATACAGTTAAAGTTCATGGGTTGAGATAAGGGCAGGAAGATCACTCAGCACCTGTGTTCTCTGCTTCACTAGTTCATTTTTAATAAAAAACCCAAACTGCATCTCTTTATAGCAACAAAGGCCCTCTCAATCTACTTGTAACTGCTTTATCCAACAGAACTTTACACCCAAATACAGTAAATGAAAAAGGAGACCCACATTATTTCCGCCAAAATTGTCATGTCCCTTCACCTTGTACGTGGCTGAAACAGTTTCAGGCCTTGTACAAATATTTCCACCTGTGACCAGCTCCTCTAGAACCCTAACATCAACAATTCCCGTAAGAATTCAGCACTGTTAGATGTTCTCAGTCCAAGTGGTTTTAGCTGCTTTATTAAAACATTTGCTTTAGTTATTTGGGCTGGGTTTTTTTAAATGCCCACAGGCTCCCAAGGAGTGCATTCCAACACATTAAAATGTATTATATTATTGCAATATTTGTAGTAGCACTTATTAAAACTGTGTTCAGGGAGTTGGGATCATAAATCCTCCCGGTCTGCATCCATACCCAAGTTGGAGTATGTTTATGTTTGATAGATGGGCTGTAAAATAAGGGCACATTCTCACATGTGAAGTGTGAATAGTTTCTCCACTTATTTATTGCAGTTGATGTTATGTGGGACCTGGGACAAACCTTGTGTTCCAGACAGAACTAACAGAAGGGGAAATGATGGTGAAAAGAGTGTGCATTGTCAGAGCCCCTGAATAAACATCAATTAAATCTTCCAATATATTTCCTTGGACTTGGAATCAAACAAACAGTTTTAAAAACCTTTCCTGATCTCCATGTGTTTCTTTCTGTAGCTGCTACACTATTTCAACACCAAAAGCTTCCCAGTGCTGGACCATATTCTGAAGGGCTGAAAAGATGCATTAAAAAGTACTTGGTTAAACCCCAAAAACATACACAGAAAACAGAAGCAGGAAGATATGAGAAAGGTTAGGCTTGAAAAAATTTGCAAAATATACTACCCTGTCTGTGCTAGAAATCTGCACTCTGATGCTACTTCACTAAGTACAGCTGGAGAATGGTGCAAGTGATGGCTAGTTGGAGTTTTCATCTCAAACTATTGCCCCTCTGTAAGGCTGAGCTTCCATTCTTACACAAGGACCTCTTCCAGGATCATGGTTGGTTAATCTCTCTGAAATTAAGTAAAGTGACATCATTCATAAACATTAAAATCCTTCACTCTCTTACCAAGAAAAGGAAGACAAACAAGGCTATAAGATGAGATGATGCTACATTAATCATGCCTCAATCAGGAAGGCACTTGAGGGAAGTCTCACTATCTGCAAGTTGTTTGCAAACATGCTGTTCAACCTTACCAAAATCAAGAGTGTTGTATTTTGGCTGAAGAAGTCAAACACAGAGAAGTGACTAAGGCAAAACTACTTTTTATTGAAGCAAATCACAGTAAGAGAGCATTATCCTTCAAAATCAGATATGGAAAACACACCACAATTTAAGAATGCTCAGCATTTTTCAGAAAGGAGGGTGCAGTGAGCAAAAGCCAGATATTTCAGAGTTACAGCTCTTCTTCTGCCAAATTTCAAGGAGCAGATTTAAATGGGGCAGTCATAAGGGTATGTGGCAGGAAAGGCTCATGAATTGTAAGGGGAGCTGATGTTTTGGGAGCAGGTGATAACAAGGAAGGTAGTGTAGGCAAGAGAGGATGACTTTCAGGTTGAACCTACATTTTCCTCATTTCACATAAAAAAGCTAGGACTTCATACATTTCTCTCGTATTTCCTCGTCTAAGTTCACTTTAATTAAAGAGTATATTTACAAACATCCTATAGCCTTTATTTACTGCTATATATATAGACAATTAGAGCACTACCAGAAAATGTGGATGTGAAGGACATGTAAGTAGCCCCACATACAAACCCTGGGGAAAAGGTATGGGAAAGGCTGTGCACCCAGGTGCCCAACACACTTCTCTCACATGTGCTCAGTCTCAGCCTGTTAACAATTATAAAGACCAGTGACAGGGAGGATTTTTATTTGCAGTAGTGGGACTGGGACTTTGAGATCCCAGCCAAAATACTGGGATCAGTTGCAATGCCAGCTGCTTATGGCTCTGTGCTGAGGGGGAGGCCAGTGATGAGTGGTGCCCCTCAGGGCTTTGTCATGGAACTGGTACTTTTTAATGACAAAAGGATATAGTCTCATGCTGTGCCAAGGGAGGGTCAGGTTGGACATCAGGAGCAATTTCTTCACAGGAAGTGTTGTCAAACATTGGAATGGGCTGCCCAGGGAGGTGGTGGAGTCACCATCCCTGGAGATGTTCAAGAAATTACTGGACATGTTCCTTAATGCTATGATCTAGTTGACAAGGTGATAAGTCAGAAGTTGGAATCAACAATCTTGGATGTCCCTTCTGACCTAAGTGATTCTGTAATATCTTTGCCAATGACACAGTGAGATTGAGTGTGCCCTCAGAAAGCTTGCAGGTAACACAAAGCTGAGCAGTGCAGATGGCACAATAGAAGGATGGGATGCCCTACAAAGGGACCTGGACAAGCTCAAGAAGTGGGCCCATGAGAACTTCATGAAGTTCAGCTAGGTCAAGTGCAGCGTTCTGCACCTGCATCAGTGCAATCCCAGATGTGAGTCTAGGTTGGGAGAAGAACTCACTGAGAACAGCCCTGGAGAAAAGGACTTGGGAGTGCTGGCGAACCTGAACATGAGCTGATGGTGTGTGCTCAGCAGCCAGAAGACCGGTGGAATCCTGGGCTGCATCAAAACAAGGGTGCCCAGCAAATCAAGGGAGGTGATTGTCTCCTTCTACTCTGCCTTCACGAAACCCCACCTGGAGTGCTGCTTCCAGGTCTGGAGCTCTTGGCAGAAGGATGTGGACCTGTAGGAACATGTCCAGAGGAGGCCACAAAAATTATCAGAGGCACGAAGTACCTCTCCTATGAAAACAGACTAAGAGAGCTGGAGTTATTCAGCTCGGAGACGAGAAGGCTCTGAAGAGAATTCATTGTGTCATTCCAGTACTTCAAGGTGCCAAAAGCCCCAGTATTTCAAGGGGCTTATAAAAAACAGGGAGGGCAGATAGTGATAGGAAAAGGGGAAAATGGTTTTTAACTAAAAGAGGAGAGATTTAGCTTAGATATTGGGGAGAAAATTTTTACTATGAGTGGTGAGACACTGGAACAGGTTGTCTACAGAAGCTGTGAATGCTCCCTGAAAGTATTCAAAACCAGGTTGGATGGGGTCCTGAATAATCTGGTCTAATGGGTGACATCCCTGCCCATAGCAGGGAGTTAGAACTAGATGATCCTTAGAGTCCCTTCCAACCCAAACCATTCCATGATTCGATGTTGTAAACATAATATAGGAATGGTAGGCAAAATGGGTGAGGGAGAAGAATGTATAGAACAGCAGAGAAAACCAAAATGATTTTATAGAGTCATGAATGACAGTCAGCAGCAAAAACAGGGAATAAAAAGCAACTCAGGATCCCATTCACTTTTGTCTGCAGCCCCTGTTGATGTGCCCTCAGAAGGTGATGTGACAGGACAAGCTATGTCTGTCTTAAACTGGCAAATCCATCTCATGTTCTACAGAACACATGTCCAAACATAACAGAAACATAAATATACTAAATTATGTGTCAGAGAACAAATCTGCCCAGAAAAGTTGCTTGACATTCCAATGAAGCACTGCAACTGAGAACCTATTGAGGCAGCAGTCTGTAGCTATCAACTTTGAACGATTACACTCCTGAATCCTGTAGGGAAATAGTTTTCCATAGAGGAAATGCCAGTATAAACAGGGAGGAGGTCAACACTTGTGAAAGGAGTGCTTGGCAGAGACTATTCCATCATGTTTTGATGCTTGTAGTATTCCCAAGCAAGGGGGACAAGCAGGAGGCAATAAGAGCATAGTAGCCCCACTGCCTTCATAAATTTCAGACCCACCCAGGAGAAAGATGGAACTAGGAGCTTTCTGCATCCATGGGTATTCCAGAGGTACTTCAACACACTAAGAGTATAATGGTTTTGGTTAAGAGTGCATTTGGCTATGGCAGGACTCCTGCAATAAGTATCTCTCTCATTTAGTATGGTGCCATTAAGCAAGGAGTTCTGTACACCCAGAAACTCAGATGGCTCCTGACAGTGGTGGCTGGGGTGCTTAGGAGTTCTGAGTCCCTGGTCCAAAGTGGACAAAAAAAGCCTGGAGAAGCTCTTTTGCCCAAGTCAGATGGGCCATGCAGAGTGAGAGCTAGAAATAGTCTCTTTGCAGTCGTATGAGCTCCAGGGTGTATCACATCTCCCACATGATCAGCTTTTAACAGGCTGGAGGTATCAACTCAGGGAAACTCTACTAACCCATTACAAGTTTGTAACTGCAAAATTTTGCCTGAAAGGGAAAACAAATTTCTTGCTCATTGCTTCAGCAACTGATCTGCCAGTACGGTGTGGTCAGTGCCCAGCCTAGGCCACTACTGTCACAATTGAGCCTGAGCTGAAAGAACTTCCTCCCCTTTCTTGAAAGTAGTAGAGAGAAGCAAGAGCTGACCTTTAAGAAACTCTGCCTCACTGGTGTCTACTAACAGCAAGGACAGCAAAACAAGCCAAAATTTATTTGAAGCCTGTGGATGGAAATCTGCCAGGTATGCACAGACAGCTTGGGTTTGCAGAGGGGGAATGTAGGATGTATACACAGGTGGAGATAAAAACCCTGGAATTTCAGTGATTATATGGAATGTGAAGTCAGCATTAATTGAACTTTTGATTCAGATCCCAAATTTTAGTGTTGTGATAGTACTCTCTGATCAGAGATAAGAGCAGTGAAAGTAAAGTCAGGAACAGATGGTTTGGGTTAGGGTCAGATTAAACTTTCTTCCTCCAAAATAGCTTCTCACACATTACATTTAGACCTGAAGTTCCATATTTTTCCTCATGCTTTCATTTGCCATATTTACTTAGACCTGGCTATTTCCTCTTGTACGTAATTTCCTGAAGAAAGACATAGCAAACCAGTGGCTACTTCATGTAATCTCAAGTTTCATCTGTTTCAACAACCATAAACTGTCTAAGTAAGTTTCCTTATCTTGCAGAACCATCATTCTTTCCTGTCTTTGCCATCTCACTATCAACTAAAAATTTAGGAATCTTTTTTCACTTATATATGTGAAAAGTTCACAGCTTTTCTCTTTTTCACCTGCATATGGCCTGTAACATGAGCATATTTACTGCATATTGTATCTTCCTGATACTCCTTCTGTAATATTAAAATCTAATTTCTTCAAGTCCATTCACCTACCCAGAACTTCACCAACTTCTGTCCTGACAGGCACAACTTTCTTCTCTATTACCTTGGTGACATCCACATAAATTGTAATCGGAAACTTTACTTCTCTGTTTGTATTTGCCTAAATATAACCACTCTCTTCTGACACCATCACTGACCGCCCTTTTTTTCATGAAATCATCTTCAATCTGTCAGTCTTGATCTTCAAAGCGAAGGTAACAGGTCTCCCAGTTACCCACACTCAGTTGCTATCGTTCTTTAACTCCTTCCCTCCTTCCATTCTCAATTATGGATCTTAAACCATCCTGATTTTCATGTACAAAAAGCAAGCATGTATGTTTGTGCATATCTGTCTCTAATCTCTAGATATGCACAGCTTTCACTGCTAGTCTTGATCACATATTTCTGAACAGATGTTCCCACATTTTCAAACTGAAAGGATGAAAATATGCCTCATTATTCCTTCTTATTTATTGTATTTAAATTATTTTTGCAATTGCTATATTAACACAGATCACATTTTCTTCTGAATTATACCAAAAAAAACCCTTACCCTTTTTCTGACAGGACATTTTCTGAGAAAGATGCATGACAGAGCCTTAGCATGTTAGAGTCTGACAGAGTTCCCAGGGCCAGCCTGCACATACAAGTGAGTGCTTGTGCATCTATTTGTTGTTCGGCTGTGAGACCTGGTAAAACTAAGAATTGCTTGATTTGCTAAGGGAGGCACACATTTACTTTGAAGAGTATCTTCCACATAGAGGTTATGGTCCGTTTTTATAACAATATCTGGTTAGGTCAGTGGTTGATGAACTGCAGTGTACTGGGATCTGTTTCCTCCTGCTGCTTCTCTGTTACCCAAGCCTCAGGATATCTCCTGAAATTAATCACTTTTAGGATTTCCTGCAGAATATTAGCCTCATGTTACATTACTTAAGGTGAGATTCAGCCTCCACTGTGTTAAGTCATGTCAATTAATTGACATTTATCCACTCCTTGCCTCTCCCCATCAACTGCCTTTCTCCTTCCTCCTTCACCCACTCCTTTTCCCTAATCAATCCCTCATGTACCTCACTGTTCAGAGTGAGCCTTCCTTCCTGCCGTCAAGTCAGAGAACAGACACAGGCTTCATCACACCAGGGAAAAAGGTATTATTATATAATACTACTTAGCCTTTTTAAGAGTGTTTAATGCTCAAAACTGCCCAAGGATGAATTGGTTCATATGACACAGAGCAGGAAATTATTTATAAATGGAGAAACAGAGGCAGAAATGTAACAGGAGTTGTGCAAGGTCTCACAGAGAGATCATGGCAGGGTCAGAAGTCTCCTGACTTCTAACTCCAGACTTTTAACTCTTTGCTCACTTTCTAGAATGTTTTATGTGGGTTTTTTATACTCCAAATTACTAACTGGTCTGCATTAGAACCCCCTGTATCTTCATTCAGCTTACAAAAAAGCTGAATTGTGCACTGCACATCACATGGGCAAAGGAGAAGTTGGCTCCTTGCTTCCTAGGCAGAACTCACAATGACCCTAAAGCTGGCATTGATACTGCCACAGAGTTGATTCCACAGGAGTTGAAAGGCCCAGCTCTACCCTGTGCACAGAAGGGCTGCATCCAGATTTTTAAACCACCTCCAACAAGCTGATTCACCAATACAGCACAGCACAGCCACACAGAGACATCAATGGGCTCCCTGCATCAGGCACAGGCACCTCAGCCTGCTGCTTCTCTCCCCAAAGCCAGTGCTTCTCTCCTTAGTTGTGGCAAATCCAAACAGGTGAGGACTCCTATAACATTCAAAATTATTTTTGGAGTAGGGCCTAGTGCTGGGTCAATTTAGCCCCAAATTCAGAATCTGACCTTTTAGAGACAGAGCACTATTTTAACATCTCATGAAACCTCGACTCCTTGTAATTTTTTTCCTAATATTTCCTGCTAATTTATGCATGTAAGCATATAAACACATGTTAAAAGTTTTCTAGACTTTGGAGTAGATACAGGTTCAAGACTTCCAAAGTCTATATACACAGATGCACAGAGACATACACACACATATGTGTATATATATAAAACCATACAGACTGTGTCAAAACCAGCTGCCTACCCACTGCCTCTAACCAGACCTGAACTACAGTGTAAACACAGACAGGCATATTCCCTCTGTATGCAATATGTCTGATTAAATATTTTGTCAACCAACATGTTTTGCTGGCTTGGTAGAAGGTTTTCCAGAGCATTAATTTTTGCTTCTAAAGGCATGTTGAATTTAGATGTATCCTACATTTTTCTGTTTTGTTAGATTTTTCAAAGAGGCTCAGAAAACATATCAAAGTATCTCCAGAGAAAGAGACTAAAAATCTAATTCTGCAAATGGCAGGAAAAAATACTAGAAGTCACATAATGCATTTACTTTTAAGCTGAAAAATTAACTCTTGAGAAAACAACAGCATCAGCATGTTCCTCCACACACTGGCCTGTGCTTTTCATATTATTGCTGGTTCCACTAGTCATTTAAAGGAGTCTACAGTAAACCTCATTTATAATTGCAAACAGAAATAATAACAATTATAGTAATAATGGACTACAGCTACCAGGCAGACATCAGGCCAATTTCACTCCTACCTCCCAGGGCTCCCAATCTCCTTTTTTCCTCTCCTTGCAGAGCAAAGAAAAGAGGGAACTCTGCCCAATTTCAGCATGGAGGTGCAATGCTCCACTGGCTCTTCTTGCTCGTGGTTTGAACACCATTAAGAACAGAAAACTACCCCCAGTAAAAACTAGAAAGTCAGTAATATAAGAGCAAGATAAGCTCAGTGACTTGACATATCCTGAGGCAGTGAATTTGAATCCATTCCTTGATCTGAAGTGCCAGACAACTTTCAGGTTTTTGATATGCGTATGCTGCAGTAGCTTTTATTGAAACAAAGAAGAGAAGGAGAACAAAGGATAAGAAGAAGAAAAGACAGCATCTTTTCCCAGTTGTAGCATATCCAGTCAGAAGATTTTACTTGGATCCACAAGGCTTAATGCTAAAAATGCAATGATAACGCTGCCTTGGACTGTTTGCAGCACAGACTTTGTCTGTGGACAACTGTGCCTCTCCATCCTAATGTTTTAGGAGATTTTTTATATGTATTTTTTCTATGTATTAGAAGAGACAGCATATCTTAACAGAGGGGTCACCTGGGACAGAAGGGACTAGTGGTGAATTTAGGAAGAGCATTTAAAACTTTACTGATTTAGCATATGCAAATCTGCCTGCCCATCACTAGAGAAAATCCACAGCTCTGGCTCCCCTGCACCACCCTACCCTTTCCCTGATCAAGTGATCATGGCACCAAACTCACACGTCAGCACAGTGGGCACAACTCTGCTGAAGCCACAGAAGTGGTGTGAATGTGGCTTGTTACAGCCACAGCACCCTGACCCAGTGTCCATGAATGTCTTCTACCCTCATTTCCTGGAGGGAACAAACAACTGTGCCCTAATCCCCCTGATACACTCATGCCTGTTGGCATGTCTCTTCCCAGGATTCTGTTGTCCACACCGAGCCAGGCCTGGTTTTAATCACTTTCCTACTTCTTACATTCAAACCTACTATTTTGTCTGCTACATATCCTCTTAAAAGAACTTAAAAATCAGTTAAGTCTTTTTTGTAGCCAAGAACTACAGAAGATTGCAGCACAAGTAATATTCCCATTTATACCACTCAATGTATGGAATTATGGTTCTTTGGGGAAATTCTAATTAGTTTGGTCACATCTTGTGTGGATAACTCAAATCTACCACATTAATTTGTGTAAAGATACTCACTTTTTTTTTCATTCCAGATGCATAATTTACTAATCTTCTACAGAGGGAATGTCTGGGTTTTTTTTTTCTATAGTTACAAAACCACTTAACATTTTCTTCTACTGAATATCATTGTATTAGTTGTAGTGTATCTTCTCTCTAACTTTAAAAATATTATACAATGCTTGACTTTCATGCTCCATTTTCAAATGGAGATGGCTTAACTTTTTTCAAAAGAGAAACAATGGTGAGGTTTTTTAATAGTTACACAAAGAAAATCTTCACAATATTCCTTGGTTCATTGAACAGGTATGATTGCTCATCTAATTTAGAGGCACGTATGTGATAGGCAGATATTGGGTGGATCTCCACATTTAGTCTCCTAAAATCACAAGCAACCATGTAACTATCCAAAAGAATTCAGAATTCTCCTTTTTATGTGCACAGTTATCCACACAGGTGCTTCCAACACCTATAGGACAAAGCTACTCACGTGCTGGCTCCCTGCGGAAACAGGGGATCTGTGGAGCTGGAGCGTCTGGACAAACATAGGAAGCTGTCCTGTGCTAAAAATGAAGATCAAAACACCTCAGCAGCTCCTCATCATTTGATTTGGCCCTACAGTTGCCACACTGATAATCTCTGCTCAATGGAGTGAGTGGTGCAACCAGGAACCTGAGAGGTTTCCCAGTATCACTGGGATGCATCTGCTCTTTCCAACTATAATCTTTGGCTGTTCCTCACAGGAGAGCAATGAGGCATCATAAGTTATGCTCTGTGGAGATAAACACATGTATTTGCCTCTGGTAAGACCAGCCAAGACACCTCTTCCAATATCAATACAATTTGACACCTTAACAAGAAGGAAGCACCTAATTTTCATTTCAGCCTCCTTTCAGGGATAGCAACACACACACTCACACACACAAAAAATCCAGGATGACTCTAGTAAATAATTTCTACACCAGATTTATGAACACTGGTGAAAGAAGACAATTTTGCTTCCTTGAAGCAAAAGAAGCCAAGGGCTTCACTCTTTCTGTGCTTAAAAATTTTCACAGTTCCACTGTGAAGCACAAACTGCAAAGACCCATTTGAACTTGTACCACTTAGCTTAATATATTTTTTTTATTATTATAGCCCTTGTTTTGCTTAAATCCTGCGGTATTTAAAAGAACACTAAATCCATCACACCTTAATAAGCAAGCTGTGGCACAGCCAGCACCAAGGACTGTTCAGTATCTGTCTCATGAACATTATCAGCAAATCAGAGAAAGTTTTTATCTGTTTAGGGCTGAGGATGTGTGTTTTGACCTCTTCTCTCTATTTCACAGAGACATTCATGGATACAGAGTCCTCATTGTCTGCTTGGTAATATTCTGGCCTTTGATGCTCGAAGCATGTGGCAACACTAACAGGTAACACCAGCCCATCACATAAACAAAAGTCCTTTGTAGTTGTAGAGCAAAAATCACAAATCATTCTTCCAATTGTAGATCACTGATTTTTACAGCCCACAAAGCCACTACACACAGGCAACACCCTGAGAAAACTATGTGGGAGGTGCTTCATGGGGATTTGGTGATGACCCATCTGATATCCCAGATGTAGCTCGTTGCCATAAAGCCCAGGGACTGGGGCATAAAACCTCTTTTCACATGTTGTGCACTAAAATCAAAACCAGTAAGCAACCCTCATTTTCCAGAGGCTGTAGCCTGGATGCTACACAGTATACACTCACCCATTCTTGAGAGCAGTTAGATTTAAAAAGCTCATTTCCCTTCTTGTTGCCCCCTGCTCTTCAAAATATGCAAGAGTAGCCTAACTACAAGCTCTGCTACCAGGCTGACCATGGATGCACTATAAACTGAAGGAAAGCAGCACAAACTGTTAGCAAAAAACAGCCTTAACTACTTCCCCCCACCCTCTCCTGTCCCCCAGTTCCAGTGTTTAAGGCCAGCTGCCATTCAGGAAATTAAATTCAATACCTATGATGTGATTTTTGAAAATGCAATGCAGCTTTTCAGCAAAAGGAAGATGAAGTATATCCAGTATTTCTGAAAAATCAAACTAGTTAATTGAGTGTCTGTCTGACAAGGCCATAAGCCTAACTTGACACCCCTGTTGTGAAAGCCTTGGGCTTCAATTAATGGCAGGCAAAGGATGCATAATTAATATACCAAGACACCAGGAAATGAATATGTTGAAGTTCCTACTGCAGTTTTAACTTTGTCACAACATGTAGGTTTTTAGTTGGCTTTCTCCATAGAGGTGAATTTCCTGTTTTTCCTGGTTAAATGTATATTCCAGAAATTACTCATTATATGTCAGGAAATGCAATTTGACTGAGGTACACATGCTACTGGAAAAATATGGACGGAGCAAATTATTTGGTGTCACTAATTTAATAAGATACTACCTTCCTTCTCTATTTATGAATTGTTCATGAACAGGCGTATATTTTTACTAGGGATTTTCCTTCTTGCTTAAAAGCAGCAAGGAGATGACATAAGTGATTATATTCACTGAGAAGGTGACATCATTCAGAAGACATTCTTGACTCCAGCTTCAGATACTTACTATTTTCTACTCAGTCCCTGTGCAAAGGTCCAAGACAGGGTTCTTGCATTATTCCTGCTTATACTTTCCAAATATACAATTTAAATGCACAATATACTCAATTTTACCTCTGTGAAACCAGACCCAGAATTCACAAGCTCCTGAATACATTCATTTCAGAGGCAGTGTTAACCTTAGTGATGGCTACCAAATGTGAAGTACAAATGTTCAGATGACTCTAATATTCACATGTATTTTTGCAAACAGACAAAAAAAAAAAAAAAAAAAAAAAAAAAAAAAAAAAAAAAAAAGCCCACTAATTTCCTCCAAGCAAAATTTTCTAGGTAGCAAGTTTAAAATCAAAACCCCAGAACCACTGTTTAATTCACTACTCTGTGCTGCTCGTAAGAACCTCCCATTTGTATTTCCTTATCTTTGAATTATTTGGGCCATCTTATCTTTGAGCTAAGCAGGGCTGTTTGCATATCCCAAAACTAGTGCATTAAATCTCCCAACACCCTTCTGGAAGCTGAGCAGTTGCACATTGCTCTTTATCTGAGTTACTGGAGTGGTTTCATTATGCAAGGTCACAGAGTAAAACTAGCTGAAGGTGAGGTGCATTGAATGTTATTTTAAAAACTGAAAGGAGGGTTATTTTAATAAAGAACAACTGTGTAACCAGTGAGCAATAAACTTAGGCAAAATTTAGTTTATGGAAGAAATATTACTAAAAATCCCACAAATACAATTTCCGCATATGGGGATATATGGAGATATGGAAAAAAAAAAAAAAAACAACAACCCAGCAAAAACCCAGCTTGCAGAAATGCATATGTCATCAGAGGTACTAGGCTATACGAACTGTTTATTGGAACTGTGTCCCATGTCAATACTGAGGAAAATAAAGAATGGAAAATAACTTTGGAATTGAATAGAGACTCTGTCACACTTAAATTTGATACTTGGAACCCAGGCCAACATTCTGCCAGGACAAAAAAAAAAAAAAGTATACAAGAAAAGCAGGAATAAATCCAAGATGGAAAAAGTAAAAGTTAAATTAGCATCATACGGTGGAGAGAAATATCAATAATTAGGCAAATGCATAATAACCCTATGAAGTCAATTACTTTTATGACAGTGAGACTGGAAACACAGGCAGCTTTAGGGCTGAACATTTGCAAAGAATTAAGACTGGTTAGAATATACAATGGGTGGTGTGTGTTATCCAAACAGACAATGAGAAACCAGAAGTATTCAAAGATATTTTTGATACAGTAGAATACAATAAGAAGAAATATTTAATTTTTTTTCAACCTGAGGTAACCCTTTCCTGCCCAGTCATTATTGCCCCAAACAGTTTCCATACAGCCTCTGCAGTAAGTAACACATACAAAAGTTGTAAAGAAAGTTTAAGTATACCCCATGAAAGCAGCCAAAGGCAAATGAACACTATTTGTTTTCACAAGTCCAACATTTTCCAAACTAACTTTACCTCACCTTCCAGCTATGTGTGCCTTTGAGCTCCCCAGGCCACAGACCCTAACTTTGCATGTGTTTGTAAAATACCTCACAACAGATCTCACTGGTGAAAAGTTGCTGTCTCCTTCTTTTTGATGAGAGCCTGCACTGATTCCAGTTGTTGGAGGCCCTAGGTGAGGACAGGTCTCCTCTGTGCACCAAATCCTTGATACATTCAGGAGTCAAGGCTGTGCCCACACTCCCGCACTCTGCTGGACCAGGGCTACCTTGGGCCGTATTTCTAGCATCCTCCAAGGCTTCCTGCAGTTTCTGGACTGGGAGAGCTTCTTCTCTTGCAAAGCAAACCTTTTTCTTTTATGGAGAACTCTGGGAATGCACTTTGGAAAAGAAAAAAAAAAAAAACAAACAAAAAACCAAACACAAAACAAATAAAATTTCGTTTCCCAGAAGGTTGGAAAGGCAAGGGGAAGTGACAGCACTGAGACCACTCAGCAACCCCATGACAGAGCTGGCACCAGAGTGCCAGATTCTGGCATGGCACTGACTTCACTAAGGAGCAATAGCAACCAGGTACTATTCTAAAGAAAGTGACTGCTTTTGTAAGAGCAGCCCTGGAGTTCACACAAACAGGCATGTGTTTGGTACATGCTGGAGTCACCACAGCTCCGAAAACAGATGAGAATTGCTGCTGTTACCCAGTTTCTCATGCTACTTTGATTAAGCACATGCAAGTATTATCTCACTAATAATAAAATAGACTACCTGCCAAAAATCTAGAACAGACTTTTTTTATCAGAACAAATATTTTAGATGCTCACCATGACTGTAGTACTGTCTGTTGGAAGGATAGTGGAGTTTTTTTTGCAGTGATTTACAAGAGCTGCTCCAAGGCCTGAGTATCATGAGTAATTTTACATTAACTTCATGAATTTAGGTGGCAATAAAATGAAACCTTACAAATAAGTCCCATATTTCCTTTGTAATGCAATTACATGGTAATTGATACACCATTCATCTTTAGAAAAATACACAAATTTCTTAGCTTTTGACAGTTGAGTTTCTGTTGATAAGAAATAAGACTCAAGCACAGAATAATTCTATCAGCAGCCAGAACAGATACCTTAGCCTGTGCTTAATTTTATTTAATACATTTAGTACAAAGGAGAGAAAAGCTTTAAAATGATAAAACTTAAAAATCAACCAAAATGAAACAAAACAATAAAAATAGGCCCAACAAACCTAGTTTGCTGAATTAAGTCTGCAATGTACTTCTAATCAGTACTTCTAGCCTCTAGTAACAGAGCCTGATTTTTTATTATTTTTTTAAGCCAAATTCCTTGAGCTGGAAAACTTCGAGTTATTTTATTTAACTTAATGCTACCTTTGCAAAGTCATCTATCCCCATGCTTATCTTTTCTACCCACAAATAAAACTAGTTCCACATTTCTAAAATACACCTTCCTTCAAGGTTAATTTCAAGAATCTCGTGATGCTTACAATTTAATAAGTTTCTTACAGCCTTGATGCAACTGTGGGATCACCTTGCTAACTCCATAAAAATCAGTATTCCTGAACTACTTAAACTAGGGGATCCTAACATCCTGATATGTATCAAGACTAACTCCATCAACTTCAGTGAAGGAACAATTCTGTAAACCCCAAGTATCCAGAAGTGTTATACATAAAACCTTTTCTACAGATACATAAGTATGCCTAAAAATTTAACTTTTTGGTGATTACACTTAGAGTGCTACACACACACATATAAATAGTATGAATGGAAACACTGCATGCATTATGAATAAGAACATCGAGTTTACACTGATCAACAGCAAATTCCAGATAATTTATTTGTTGTCTTTTCAATCTATTCATAGACAAGACCAGAGGAAAGTTCTCCATTACAAGTTCTGTTGCAGACAATGATTTTTCTGATCAATTAAATTATTCCACGGTTTTGGAATATGGCAAAAAAAAAAAAAAAAAAAAAAAAAAGACAGCAGAGTATGGAAGCAAGGAGGGAAGGGGAAAAGAAAGAGTAGTTTAAACCACTTAATTCATCAGAATAGAAGTGTAAATTCAGAATATACGGCTAAACTTCGTTGTCCCTGTATAGTGACTACAATTATAGAAAATAATTGCTACAGACTTTGCAGATATTTTTTCCACAGTATCTGGAAAGGAATTTTTTTTCTGTTAAACTGTCATACTTTCCCTGACCCTCTTCAATTCCCAGGACTGATGACTGCATCAAAAAAAACAAACAAACAAACAAAAAACCACTACTTGTTTGATTTAAAAAAAAATCTGGGAGAGAAATTATAGAACCAATTATGACAAGCTTTGGTGTTTCTGGTTTTTTAATTCAGAATGGTTACAAATGCCAAAAAAAAAAAAAAAAAAAAAAAAAAAAAAAAAAAATTAAAGCATTTCAATTATCTTTCTTTAGGTTGAGGCCTAAATCCCTGAATGAAAGTCAGTCCACTGCAGATGTCTCTTCCTACATCCAGGCAAATCGGGATTGCCTGCTATTAGTTTGTGGGGCCCTCGGAGTCAGGATTCTTGGTCTGTATCCCCTGACTACCTGTTTATTTGCAGTGGGCAGATCTCAATCCTTCTATACCATCATCTTTTCCCAATAAGCATGTGGAAGCTTAATTAGGCACTGGAAAGTTATTTTAGTATCCCAAGTGGATGGTGTCATAGAAGGAAAACGTAACTTTCCATTGAGAGAACACAAGATAACTCGTGCCAGCTTGTTTCACTCCTCTCCAAGAGGCAGCTGTAGTCCCGCTAACTGGCTGTCAGAGTAGAGGGCTTTGATTTTGGAAAGGGCACCAGCAGGACAGCTGCAGTCTGCACAGAAATCCAAAGGATGGTAACTTGGACCTAGTTGGTGGTCATGTTTTCTTTGATTCTGGGAGATTTCATCTGCTGCCATCTCACACAGCCCCATGCAAAGACAAAGGCTTTTCATCATCTGAACGTTGGTCCCTCCAGGAAGAAATTAAATTACCTGACACAAAAAAGGGACAGCTTGGAACTGAGGCTGCTTCTGTACTTTTCAGGACTGTTGAATATGTGAATTGAAGTGCCTGAACAGCAGTTAACTTGGTGGCTGGGTTCCCTGCATCCCTATCTGGCCACATGCTGACTGGTTCCTGTGCAGCACTACTCCACTGGTTCTCAGCTGGCACTGGAGCCAGGACCATCACCCAGTGGGACACATAGCTGTGTTCCCCTTGCCCCCTGCACTCTCTGCAGGGATAACAAGGGGCACCTCTGAGCACAGTGCACTATGCTCACCAGCAAGCAGAGGCACAGGCTCTGCTCTCAACTTCCACCTTACCCTGAAGGACAGGAGAGTGAAGACCTTCCTCTGCCTTGCTCTCTGGGACTAGGGCAAGAAAAAGCGGTCCAGTGTTTTCCCCCTGTTCTCCAAGCACAAGGAAAGAAGGTCCAATGTCCCTTGAGGAATCTTCAGCAGTTTCCTTTTCCCTCCAAAAAAGGGGAGCAGCGAGAGCTGAGTGGTGTGAAAGAGCGGCTGTGGGTGGCAGAGAGGAGATAGCAAGGGTAAGCCCTGTTCCTGTAGGACTCCCCAGGCTCTCTGTGTAGGACAACTCAGAGAGCTCTCTGGGCCTAGTCTGTTTTCCCCTGTAAACAATAAAAATAATGACACAAATTACAGTATCCACTTCTCACAGATTTAAATCAAAATAAACTGAACTCCAGAACTGCTTCTCGGTTGGCTCTGCATCCTCTGTTCTCCCAGTGCCAAACTCTCATACAGACTTCATTTCCATTCTCTGCTGCAGAATGCACCATTCAAGATAATTAGCTATTCTTTTTTCTTTCCTCCCCAAAACATGGAAATTCCTATAAGAGGGGAGGGCAGGGGGAACTCTGTGAGTTTTGTTGCTGGTCACGTAGTTCATTCTGCAGATTGAGTCATGCTCTGCTCTCTTCCTGATGTTTGCAATTATGCATATAAAGGCAACAGACCACCCCCATAACACCCAAGCACAGGGCCCTAACCTTTACCATTTGCCACCAAATTATGAGGTTTCTTTATCCCTTTAAGAACTGGCACATGCACACCTTCTCAAATGAGCAGTTCTAAAAGAAAGGCTTGATGAAACTGAGCCATTTTTTAATAGGCTAAGTTACTTTTTTCATACTTTCCCTTCCCCAGTGATTGTATCTCTCCCCAGGTAAAACAATAAAGGTAACTGCAGAAAAAGTACTTAAAAGTTAAGAAAAAACCAAAATGAAATCACTCCCAAACCGGAAAAATACATGGACACTGTTCATTCTTCTTGGCCTACCCAATATTAGTGATACTCAAAGACTGCTCTCATTCACTGAGAAGCTCTTCCACCTGAAGAAATCAAAATTTACCTTACAAAAAAAAAGAAAAAGAAACAGCTCCCTTCTCTTACTGGATCAAGCATACAAAGTGTTTGTGGTCTCACATATCTCCTTTCAAGCTGTTTTCCTCTCCTCTACCCTGTTTCCAGATCTGCAAACCTGGGTATCTTCCCAGTTTAGCTTCCTGATTCCTCTTGCATTGAACTCTTGAAATTTTTCCATGTTATAAATATCTGCATGTTTAACTTGGATATGTCCTAATTTATCTAAAAGAGTTATGGAGAGCTTGAGAATTTTCATTGTGAACTGAAGAGATGGAAATGCTAAGCTAGTTATCTTTTCCAAGTTTTAGTCACTCATTTATATGGAACAAAGTCTACAAAATATGTTCTTTCCCCTACTGCCTTTCAGGTTTTATTACATTTATTCTTGTGGTAGCATTTCACGTTTCCTTGGGAGTTTCATGGTCCAAATAAGACTCACAGTTTCAGTGCAAAGAACAGAAAACAAACCGCCAAGTTCATAATTCTAAAAGCTACTCTTGTTTTCTTTAGAGGAAGAAGCCCACTGCCTCTTACTAGCCAGTTCAAATCTCTCCTCCTTATTTGCAAATTTCTTTCATTTTGCTTGTCATTTATATGTTTCTGATCTCTAATACTGTTCTCTGTTACTTAGCTACTCAGGAGAGAAAGATTATTAAGATGCTACTATTAATTTTCCCTGATTAACTAATCCATATATCTATAAAATGACCAAATTACCATTTTAGCCCCTGTTCCTGGTCACTTGGAGTAGTTCATCAAAGCAAATTATCTGCTTTGCCCTGTCTTCTCTGATCTTCCTGGTCACTGGGAAAGGGAGTGTTACCCCCTTTTTCCTTACCTTCCTTTTCCCTGACCTTCTCTGGTCACTGGGAAAGTGAGTGTTACCCCCAGTAGAGGTGGTTCTTGGTCAAAGGCCAAACGATTGAATTAGTCATTTCCTGTTTCTAATTTTATACTGCAGGCACCTTCTCCTTAGAATTTTATAAAGCTCTTAAAGAAGTTCTTGGACCAAGTCAAACATGGAAACGTAATGTTAAGTTTGGAGGACAGCAGAGTAACTGTAAGGAACTGTAACTTCAATGAGCCTTGGTGGCACATTCTCTGTGTATTGGAAATCTATGGGGCAGCATACCTATAGCTCCTGCTTTCAGAAGAACACTGTGATATTCTCTGTCCAATGAGGTTCTGCTCTCCAGTGCCAATTATATTCAAAATGCTGTTGCCTAGGGAAGAGAAGATACTGTGGAACACCCATACAATAAACTTCACAAGGCCAGCATGATGGCAGGTGAGTGACTTCCTCCATGGTGTTAGCAAAGGCAGAATCATGTGTTGCTTTCTGGGGCTAAGCAGAGTACCTAAGAAGTCATTTTTTCCCTTAAAAATGCTTGGCCCTCTGGCAGAACAGCACATAATTCTCCTATCTGACAAAATTGGTACCACTCAAGATAGAAGAAGCCACTTAAAAGAGGAGTGTCACTTACAAAGAGGAAAATTCACAGGATGCTGAAGTCAGCGGACTTTGTACCACCTCACCCTCTCTGCTACTGCCCATATGAAAGGGGGAGGAAGATGCTTTAAATACTCTGAATCTTCAAATTCAACCGAGTCACCATCAAGAACATCTCTGTAGGGGTCAGGTGTGTGATTTTCCTTCAAAATGACATTAGAGACTCAGAAAAAGTTTGTGATCTAGGGTTTATGAAAAATTCCTTGATCCTAGCTTGATAAAAATGAAAGCACTGGCGTGTCTCACAGAGGTATGGCATGATGAGCACCCTCTTAATTATTTTTACAAGTCCACTAGACCAGAAATTCATAAAGGGATCAATTTTTACAGACTGTGCTCATGTTTTGCTCTAGAAGCTATACAGCTCCAGAATAAACTTTGTTGTGTCTACTGAGCATTCAAGTTCCATATTTCAGCACAGAAGCTTACACAGAAAAGCCTGAAATTCCAGTAAATATGTTCTACTAGACTTCTTCTGGTTTGCTGCATCACTCTGCCAAGTACATGGGCTCAGAACTTCAGGGGAAGAGAAGGGACACCATATGTCATCACTTAATATCATGCTATTCTTGCTGTTCAGCCTCTAGGGAGCCAGTACTTTTAAAGCAGCATTTTCAAAAAAGAATTGCAAGCACATCTGCAGAAATAAGCCCAGTGACAGCTGATCAAACTGGTTAATTAGGCATCTGCATAAGCATAGTTGTGGAGCAGTAACTACACCCCATGCTCAGTCCCACTTGAAACAGGGCTAAATATAGGAAGCAGAATGGATCAGAAAGCTCATTGAGGAGTTACCGCTTTTGCTAAAGGAAAACGCAAATTCTGCCAAATACGCCTTCCATGGGAAAGCTTTGATTTTCTCAGAAGTTTTTGATTTCCCATCACAAAAATTAAAATTTTTAGCTCCAGGATTTGCTAACACAACTCACAAAAAAGTTGTCATAACAAAAATCATAGTGTCTCTTTTCAGCCTCGTTTCCCAGTCATCTTCTTAGTCCTATTGTCTCATGGGAGCAGTAATTCAAGTGCTGTGAGCCCCCCTTCTCCTTCCTCTTTGGCTTTAAAGCTTGAACACATTTTCCACAGTGCATCACAGTATTCTTTTTATTTGGACTCCCGCAGCTCACGATGGAAAGAGTCATCTGAATGGGGGGCGCCAGCCCTGGAGGAGAGCGGATCACGAGAACCACAGCTTCCATGAGTCACTGTGGTAGGCACATGGGACACAGGGATCAGGCCAGCAACTTCTAACATTTCCCATTTAAATATTGTTTTTAGTGCCTCATCAGAAAGAGAACCCTGGAGCTTATTTTGTGATACAAATTCACATGCTTAACCATCTCTATTCATATTAAAAAATAGGCTTATTGCACGGCCTGTTTCGTGGTCTCTTTGAAGGCTCTGCTTCCTCAGCCTGATTCCATCAGCCCTGTCCCAGATGTATCTGTGACAAAATTACAGATCTCTTTGTTTTATAAAATACCAGCAATGTAGCATCTGGCAATGTGGTTTGGGATTTTTGTTTTGTTTTGACTGGAAAGAAACCTCCCAAATACTCCAGTCAAATCCCTCAAAAACCTTAAATCAGCACTTTTTAACTTATGCACAGAGGATGAGGGAGGATTTCCTGACTCATCAAGTGAGAACACAGGCATCTGTGTGCCAGCACACAGGTGGTTGTCACATAATCTGACACCATGGTAAGCAGGAATGGGCACCTCTCCATTATCACACAGCCTCACCATGCAGGCCAGTCAGCTGGTGGGGAAGAGATTTTGGACAAATCCACCCGAGATGACACCCATCCACTCTGTGGGTCACTTAGAAAGAGAGAGGGAGAGAGGGCTCCAGGCCTTCTGTGACACACAATGCCTTTTCCTGCACTTGGAAGAAAGCTCTCTGACTTCCCATGTATGCAGGATACTCCCCCGCTGCTTTTTATCATTCCTTGTTGTGAAGGCCCTGTCAGTGAAATGTGCATTTCAACGGTGAATCTCTCATAGCTCTCCTTATCTTTAATTTCCTTCCACTATAGTCTATTTTATAGAGCCTTTCCCTTACCGGCAATTTTTTCCCCTTCCCATTTCAGCTACAATGGCCAGATCAGGATCAAAACTTCTCGCAAGTTAAGGGAAAGTCTGGAGGCAAAAGATGTCATTTAGGTCAAAGAAGAGATGCAGACCCAGGCAATAAATGTGTTTGTCCTTAGGGTTTAGTTTAACCAGATACCTTTTCAGCCTTGTGTTCTGTGACAAAATAATTTTATTTTCTTAATTATCCCTTTTAATAAATCAGAGTCTTTCTTTCAGATTAGGCATAAACAGCAGGATCAGGAGCAATCATTCATTTCATCATCAATTTTCTTTGAAAGGGCCCATAAGGGAGGAAGGAAAAGCCTCATCCCTGCTAGAAATATCTTCTTGCAGGCCAGGGAAAGAGCTGTCTCTCTCTCTCAGGTTCTGCCCTTGTCTCTGATAGCCAACAGTTTTGGAGGAGGCTCAAAGTGAACTTTCTGTTTCTAAACAGAGTTGCAGTTGTGAGGAGGATGGTGAAGGGGCAGAAAGAAGAGGAAGGCCAGGAATGCCCAGGCCAGAGCAAGGCTGGGCTGTGTTACAGAGATGGTGGCACTACAGCTTGGCAGGAGGGAATGAGAGCAGCAAAATTTGGAAGGGTGGAGAAGAGGCTGAAAAATCAGACAGACTTCTCTTCAGTTTGATTGGTGCATGAGACATCCCTTGCCAATGTCTCTGGAGGACATTTTTCCAGTTCATAGGAAATTTAAAAAAAAAGAAGTTTTCAGGCCAATTGGAACAAAGTCAAATCTCTAAAAAATGAAAAAATCCTCAAAGACTGTAAATACTACTTTTCAGCAAGCTCTGAAAACACCCAATCAAACAGTTTGAAAAAACCCATCAACTGTATGTTATTTACCCTAGCAGTAATACACACCTTTCCTTTTGGAAACACTTACAAACAGCATGTACAGTCACAGAAACTGGGAATGTTTCATGTATTATTAAGTAAAAAGTGGTATGAGAGGGGAGTATTTGATGGTGAGTGTAACATCCAAGGAATCTGTGAACAGCCTGATCTCCTGTTCCTGTAACTGAAAAATTTTCTTACGAATGCCTGCATTCCCCCACATCATAGGAGGTTGGTCATGCAAAGCTTCACTCTTTACTGTTCATGGCAGGTTATCCTGAGAAGGCAATGGGTCTCCTGTTTCAGGCCGTGAGGGAGGGTCACCTTGTAATAGCACGGTGTGTAATGCGTTTCATTGCACTTGGGAACCAAAGAATTTGACCTTTGAGAGAAATAACATGAAGCAAAAAATGCATTCAGATCACAGTTAGGTTGAGTTGAGAGTAGAGGTGGTGAGGGAGTGCTTTGAAACTTGTCCATGTGGCCTCACTGTGGCTCCACAACAATAAGTCCTCTCCTTTGAAGAAAATGTATCCATGTTTTAAATTTAGGGAGGGAGGGAGGGAAAGGGGAAAATTCATTAAGGGCAGTCCCATCCTTAAATATTTAGAAGTCATGAATTAGGAATCAGATGTCTGAGGAACTGCTGTGAGTCAAAAAAAAAAAAAAAAAAAAAAAAAAAAAAAAAAAAAAAAAAAAAAAAAGTTGGAAACATTTTTATTTTTTCTAGGGTTTGTGGCTGTCTTTAGAATGCCCCTGGGTCATACTTTCAAACTTCTTTACAGTCTGAGGAGAAGAAACTGATTTCTATAAAAATGAAAACTGAGATTCTCACCTAATTAAATGTCTCCGGGAATGAGAAGTTACAGGGAAAAAAAACCTTCAAGTATCACGAGACCTGCGATAAAAATCACAGGATTTGGCAACACTGAATTCATCACGAGTTAGGAAGTGATAGCACTTGTTCTAGCTGAACAGCAAAAAACAAACAGGCATAAACCTTATTCAAAAATATTTTGCAGGCATGACTGCCAAGCTGACAGCCAACTTCAGTTGGCTGTGAGTGATGCTATTCATTATTTCAGAATATTCATATAGCCAGTAGGTATTTCTGGAAATCCTTGAGAATCCTGCATTTTCCATGATGCCAGAATGATTAATTTGTATTGAAAGTTTGTTACTTGCCAATTATCCATCTACTGCTTAAAAATCTGAGTCACACGCTCAGCAGCCAGAAACAATACCACGCTGTATGTTTAGACATCCGAGATGCATAACGAATATTCAAAGGAGAAAGTTTGCAATCAAACCGCAGGCTGAAAGTTATGTGCTGAAACTGTTCAGCTAAGAAGTAAGAATAATTAATACCTTCTCAAAAAAGCTAGACTGATTGCAAGAGAGTGTGTGTTACTTAGAAAGGCAATTACATTCACAGCAAATATTATTTAGAATTAATACTTGGATGACCACAAGATATTGGTTCTAACTACAAACAAACAAACAGAGATGCTCTTCTAGACAGAATATAAACAGATTCCCAGTTTCCATTGCAGGTTTCAGACCATCAGTTTAACTCTGCTTGTACAAAAAAATTGATGAAGCAGATGTACTTTTTACTCAGTCTGTTTTGGTCCACCTATGCAAAATTCCCAGTAGAGCTAGATTTGCAGTTCAGCATATACTCAAGGTAAACAGTGCACCGTATGATTTATATATGGGTTATCGTTCAGCCAAAGTCTGGCATTTCATTGATATGCCTGTTATTTAGATGTATTCAGAAGCCTTCCAATGCATATGAGTTTTTCCCTTACAGTCATTGTATTCTCAAAAGAGATGCAAGAGCCAGATCTTTTCTATTCCCCAAGGTTAAAGGGAAAAGTGAGATGTCCTTTGCTTTTTCAACTCTTTACCCATATAGAATAATTCATCTGCTGATATTCATAAGGTGACTTCCACCAGCAAATGTAAAGATGTCAGGAGGAGAATTTTTAAGCACATATGTAATTGTTTATGATTGGTATCTGCTTTTATTTAGCATACTTGCTAGTGCTCTCTTTCTGCTGCTAGTCTGTATGAATCTTCCTAGCCCAAGAAATCTGCTCTTTGGGGGACTATATTTCATGTCCTTTCACTCTTTGCAAGCTCTGCCATAATAGAATCAATGTATCAAATCAATCCCGCAAAGCAGCCAACGAGTCTAATGGCAAAAGTAGGAGACGGAGGTGTTTTCTAACGGAAATTTTGGCAGGAAGGGATTAATCTGTGTTTGCCTGTTTCCCATGCTTCTCTTTCCCTTCAAACACAGTGTGGGAGAAGCGAGACACGGAGAAACTGCCTCGTTTGATCCCTGACAGTATTTTTTTAAAAAATTTTACCCCAGAAAGTCTCGCAGAGAAAACCCTCTGAGATTCTTGAAATCACACATTGTTGCAGCTAAGTCTCCTTGATAAATAAAATATTTAGGAACGTTCTTTGCATCTCCGTAGGTCTTGCACTTACTTACAACACAGAGCAAGGATAAAAGGTCAGGGGGTGCCAGCAGAGCGCCCCAAGGCTCCTCCAGCTCTCTCCTCCCGGGATGTACAACTTATAGTCCTGGGCACAGGCAAATGCAGTGGGGCACTTCTCTCCAAGCAGGGAGCTGGACAAGGGGTCCATGGAGAAAACTTGTCGCCCTACGCCAAGTTCGCCACTGATGCAGGAAGGGAGGCGTCCCCATTTTCCACCCTGTGCCCCAGCCGCGGCGGTCGCTCGGGGTGGCGGCAGGGAGCGGAGCTGCCGCCGCTGAGGCCTGCGGCGGGAGGCAGGGCGCTGACAGGCAGGCGGCGAGCAGCGCGGCTTTCCCGGCGGGAGGATGGGATGGATGCTCGGGAGGGATCCAGGGCGGGATCCGCGCCCGGGCCCACAGCGCCCCCTCGGGGCCGCCCGCGGCACTGCGGCTGCTCCGGCCTCACCTGCGCCTCGCAGCCCGGGTTACCGGGAGAAAAAAAATAAAAATAAAGTAAAATAAAATCAACCTGGAGTGCAAAAGGGTAGCTCTCATGCCTCGCGCAGCTGCGCAGCTGTCCCAGAGCTGCCTTCTTGAGTTATGGCTCATAATTTTCGTGGAAAAGTTCTCACAGTTCGTGACCCAGGAGATCCCAAACATATGATTTAATCGGGCATTAGTCAATGTCGAATTTTTCCCTTCCCGACGCGTCCTCTGATCTGTACCACATTGTCAGCATCTCCCTGCAGCATGTGGGAGGCACAAGGCACCTTGCCAGAGGGGGAATCAATTTTTGGATTAGGAGCAAATGCAAAAGTGGACAGTTGTGGCCCTCAATGACATCGCACAGTCACCCTCAGCCTTTCGCTCCCATGGCCCGTAACATGTCTGTATTTATGGGAGATGACAATGGCTTGAGCCACCTTCCAGTGAACACATTTCAGCACACTGGCATTGCCTTTAAACTTTATTTTTATTCTCTTCTTCCAGTGAGCAAACTGCCACCCTCAAACTGCTACCTACTCACACGCTTACAAACCACCACCAAACTTCTGGTCTTATTTATGTGGATCCTCACTTGAGAGCTTTTACTTTTCATAAAACCCCCACCACAGCTCTTCGGGATGTTGAGTCCACATTTTTTGAGTAACACAAAAGGAGTGGGATAAAGCTATTACCTTATGGAAATGAATACTAAATATGCTGCTGACTTCAGAAAAGGTATGTCACCCTGATGTGTTTATGGACATTAGTTACCTGTACTACACGCTCCCTCCTCCTCATTGTAAAAAATGTTTGAATTATGATTTTATTTAGAAAACAAGTGCATTTATATGCTAATGACTTTTCACTATTCATTGGTTATTATTTTCTTCTCCAAAAATTTCAGGCAACCTATCAACCGGATTGGAAGGAAAACACTGTGCCAGATTTTTTTTTTAAGAGCAAAAGAGTATAGCTGTGTGATTGATTTCCACTAAGAACAAAACTTTATGCAATTTAGGCCACAAACCACTCCTCACAAACACCAAACAACTAACAGATGGAGTGGGTAGCCTGCTAACAAAGCAGAGGTTGAAATTGAATTCCCCCAAACGGTCTGGCAAAAATCTGTGGAAAACAGGATGTCTTTCTGAGTGATTTGCAAAAAGAAGAGAGGCCTGAATTAGGGAACAAATATGCTAATGCCCTAAGAAGATCTACATACTAGATAGTGTGGCATTGGTTTTCCTTGAAATTGCAAGTCTGGATAGACAATCCCAGATTTAGACCCAGGCAGGAGGTGTTACTCTGAAGAAAAAGCTTCCTCTTCCTTCTCCCTGCAGCTGCTCCATACAGACATAAGAAAAGGCAACATGAAGACTCTCCTAAACTTTTACCTATTAGAGTCTTGATGCATAGTAGGCCAAACCTCGTCTTGTGAGATGCCTCAGGTTAGTTCAAGAGCCTTTTTTCCTTTCCATTTCTTCACTCTAGAACCATGTAAAGATTAGAGAGAGATGAGGTTATGATTTGTCAGAATAACTTTACTACCAACCAGGTAGCTCGGTTCATGTGTTTATTCACATAATCATACTAGAAACAGTTCAATACTGAACTATCTTATTGTAAAAGATAACGAACAAGAGGCTTGAGCAGGAAAAATATACGCCAAGGGAGACATTGATATAGATTAATGATCTTTGACATTCAGATTATACCATGTTTGGTTGGTTGTTTTGGAGGTTTTTTGTAGGATGCTGTGGCTTTGGACAACAAGATATTCTGATTGCCTCCTGAAAGACCTGCAAAGTTGAGTCAATCTCTGTCAGAAAAGATTCTGGGATCCCTGGTATCCACTTGCTATTATGAAACATTCCTTCAGATCCACAGAAATAGCTATAATCTTCTGTGGTTAAAGCTACCTATTGGAAAATCAGCTGAGGGAAGTGATAGCAATCAAGAAAGGTCTTGGGAAATATGCAATGTGGTATGGTTGCTCCCCAGCAGAGTCTTCAGAACTGAAAGGTCAGGCATTCAAGGCTTTCAGTGAATCTTGTTTATGTAAGTTTTGTATGCTTGACCATGACTATGGTAAGAAATCTCAGTCAGGGGGATTTTATCTCAAGGAACTGTCTGACAAAAGTCAATGCTGCTTTTGTTATAATGCTTGGCTGAAGTGGCTCTTCAAGAATGTCATGCAGAAAGCTCTAGACAGCTAGGGCAGGCAAGAACTGTTCTCTCCACAGCCTGGATTAAACCTGCTCTAGGTGAAAGGACAGGCTGAAGGCATTCTGGAACCCCACAGCTGATGTCTCTGTGTTTCTCTTCTGCTCCATACCTCCCCACCCCTTGCTTCTAACCCAGTGGGAGAGAAGAAAGGGAAAGTAAGGCCCACTTTCTACTTCTCCTAAAAGATTAAAACTGATGCCCAAAAAAAAAAAAAAAAAACCAAACATGCTGCAGCTAAGAAAGCTTCCGTGGTCTTGCCTGGCACCATGAAACCAAAGGTGAAAGCTCTGATGGACAGCAACAATAGACGCTGCACAGCAGCTGGCTGTGGTTGTGATGACATAAAATCCTTCTTTCTTTTGTGACAAAATTAACACATCTCTTCATTAAAATACAAATCTGTTGTTTTTCCTAATGATTTTACCAGAAATACATAGTCTGGAATTGTATGGAATGCTGTTACCTTAAGAAATTTCTCAACAGGTCATCTCACACAATAAAATTTTGATGAGGACCTCTTACCAGTGTGATACCTTGGACTGTATTAACATGTCCTAACTGCTACATACAGACCCCCTGGCATCTAGAGTGCCCTTTTCAATGGGACCTATTAGGCTAAACAGTTTTGTAGTTTTGTCTGAACTTCAGCTATCTGGTCCTTAGTGCACCCAGCTCTCCCAAATAAACTCACAGCCATGACGGACCGTGCAAGAACTGAGACATTTCTTTCCAATTCCCTCATCTGAGCCCACAATTTATCCCACATTGCCTCCCCTGGCAGAATAATCAGGGACACCATCTACTAGTAACAACAGAGGAGGCAGAAAGACATAACAAGAAAGCTGTACCAAACACTTTATTCTGCCTGGGATGCAGAAATAAGACTTGACATAAAGAATAACTGCAATGAGCATATGATTTATTGTTTATACCATGTCATAAGACAAAGCTCTCAGATATTAGTGGCCTAATAAAGTGATATAATGCTTTCTATGTGTTTATCCATGTGGTAAATAGCACAATTGGCACTTGAAGCACTGTAAGAGGAGCAGTGGTTACAAAATCAGAACTCTGCCAGGTATTGGCAGAATTTATTGCTAATTCCATCCCTCAGGAAATAAGGAAACATTACTCTCCAGTAATATTCAAATATCTGGTGAATTAAAATATTATTGATGACAACATTCCAATATTGCTCCCCTTTCCTCCATCTTTCCTCTACCAGGAGAGCAGGACAAGCACTACAGGATTTGCAGCCTGACATAAAATTCTTGCAGCATCTCAACACAGAAGAGGTTCAAACCTAGAAATTCCATTTTACGAAGAGGATGAGAATGAGACATTGTTTCTGATGCAGAGGGAAATGCTTTCACACCAAAACAGCTCCCAGTGCCACCACTGTGATTCCCGCATCAGCCAGCATCGCCCAAGGAGGTGGCTCCAGCAGAGTGCAGTATGACCATCTGCATCTCCTCTCCATGATAGCACCCTATGAACAACACTACTGCCTTAATGAGATGGAGAGGGCTGTTGGACACTACACTCTGAGTAGGATAATCTTCTGGACACTGAGTTGGACACTACACTCTGGAGTAGGATAATCTTCTGGATAGAGGTATTTGAGAATTTCTGGTAAATGTGAACATCATAAAAAATATCCCAAACTCTAGTGGCTATACCCCATGACAAGCCAAGCCTTCTAGCATCCAGGTGGCATCAAATATATTTTCAAATTCAGAACTCTCAGGCCACGCTCTTGGGGGATCATGTGAACCGAAGTCATCAGTTTGTCTTCAGTGAGAAAATGTTCAGCACAGTTCCTTCCCCAGCCCTTATGTTTGGGTATCTTGTTTGAGATTGTTGTCTACACTCTGATCCTTCACAAAGAGTAATGCAAACATGAGGCTACAGGGGGATTAAAGCTTACTCTCAAAGAGCAAGAATGGCATAATTGGGAAGCATGCATATTAGAGGTGAACAATGTCATCTTGACTCATTTTAGCAAAGAGGAAATCCAATCAATATGTCCAAGTTTTCCAGAGCACAGTCATGAAAACATTGTTGGACAAACTACAGAATTCTTCTGTCTCATGGATCATCTATTTGTATAGGAAATAAATCCCCTTGACACTGCAAGAGCCCCAGTCTAGCTTCTATTCTTCTTCATATCCATAAAGCCCTCTAAGTCAAGTGGTAATTTTGCAGACTTAAAGTTGCCCTAAGTAATACTTCTTCATATCATAGGGAGACAGTAATACCTCTGCTCAGCAAGTGCAAATTGGCAATAGTCTCTCCTACCAAGAGGCACAGCCTGCTTGTTCTTTCACTGCAATATTTATGTCTGTCTCTGTAACAGTTCCTTTAGCTAGGAGCAAAACCCTAGTTAGGCAAAGCGCTGGGAAACTGCCACATGCTCCTGCATCTATATGTTGCCATAAAATAATTCAAACACACTATTAGAGTGTGTAATTTAGCTCATATGTAGTTAGAATATGCAGAGTTTGCCAAGTGACTGCATCCAGCTGGAAAATCAATTTATATATGCTAGTTTAATAAAACCTGAAAGTCTTCCGCAATACATGAAGAAATGTTAGACAACGTTGAAATTGTACATTATGAAAAACCAAACATAGCTGTAAATTACAGGCTGAGTGTGAAGGATCATTCGTCTCCAGCCAAAATTCATATAAACGGTCACCAATTTGGGGATGGAGGGGGAAACATACCATAATAAAATGAAACTTTGTACAATGCCAAGTACAAGATTCCAGGGCCAAATTTTTGGTAGAAGAAACTTTAAAACAAAATTGACTTTGGACTTGAGCCATCTCTTACTGATTTAAATCTGCAGTAGTCAGGGGCTACACTGGTGCAAATGAAAACAGAAAACAGGTGACTTAATGGTGAAGAAGTCTTTCTATGTACTACAAGTGAGCCCTGAGCTCCCAATCTGGCCTAACCACACTGTTTGCCTTTGGAGTTCCCCCTTCATTCTCACTTTAGAAAGCACTATTTTCTTGTCCACGAGGTGTGTACTCTATTGCCCTGTGTGTATAAATCCAGCCCAGGAAGTATCTAGGTTATCTGTTCCCTTGCCTGGGCTTTGCTGGTGGCACCTGAGCATCTCGTTAGGAAGAGTAAGATGCTGCCTTGAGACTGCCATTGTGATGTTCAGGTGCAAAGCACTGGGTGTTACCAGTCCTGGCCCGGAGAGACAGAGAGCAGCATTGCAAACCCCACAGTGTGGATGGTGCTAATTACCAGTCTTGCTTCCGCTCTCAGCAGGGGGATGAATAGTGAAGTTGCACACAGATACTAGGGAGAAGCACTTCCTCCTGTCCCTAGTTTCTTTCTTGAAGCTGTATAGGATGAGTTGGGAATGCCTGTGTTCAGGCAGGAGAAAAACATGGGACTTCAGTTTTCAGACCTATCTCTTAACATCTTTTACTAACACCAGCAAACAAGCTCTCATTAGTACTAGGGAACACAAAAAACTGCAGAAGTGAGCCAGACTTTATTGCAGAGTTGGTTACTCTGTTTTCTGGACAAACAACACAAGGTATGAAAAACAACATTCATCTGCAAAACAATGTTCGTCTAATCCTCTTCCCACACAGGTGGTCATATCTAAAATAACTATTTAGATTAAATTAAATCCTCATCTGCATTTGTATAAAGGTTTCTCTGCAGAGGTAAGGTGAGTACAACAGGTATTTAGTGCACATTGCTTGCACACTGTCAACACCACCCTGACTAGGTCTTCCTTTCAGGGTGCTCTTGCTGCAGTGTGACCAAGAGTGGCCAGACAGAAAATGTTTACGGAGCAGCTAATGTAAATTTGTGCTCTTCTAGTGAATCACTCTGACTTTGCTCTGGTCCCAAAATAAGACAAAGACTCATTTAACACTTAGTATCTCAAGGATCAGTTATGTTCATTGTAGCATTACAAAAACCCCAAGGAAACTCCATTTAGACCAATAGCTACATCAACAAAATCCTGGAAACTGAACTTGGCCCAGTTTCTAACATTTGCATCCTAAAAGATTTTCCAGCTTGTGGACATTGGATGGAGAAATTTTCAGATACTCTGATTATGAAGGCAATCCTCCAGCCTTTCAGATGAATCAAATTTATCTTAGCAAACTGTTTCATCCAAGGTTGTAGGAATCACTCCTTACTCACATTGACTAGGTCTTACCTTGCACCTTAACCTGCAAATCCCCTCACCAGTCTCTCATTCACCCTCGCTTAGGGCATGTTGTTTGTTGGCAGGGAGTATTGGCACGAGTCTTTGTTTTCACAGAATATAGTTTCACCGTGGATTAGCACTTGACATCCCAGTATCAATGCAGCCACTCACAGAAGTAAAGGTCATTGATTTAAACCACAAGTATTCAAGATTACTTTTTTACGATCGCCACTGTCCAACATACAATTAGGCTTTCATGTGCAGAATGTGTTTCAAGAACTGCCAGTAATTTTCATTCCATATACAGTAGTTTTTATGCCAATACATGTGCTTTATATCTGATGGCAAGAATATTTAAGAGAGTGGAAGGTCAATCTTTTATAGACAATCCAAAAAATAAAAACTGAGAAAGATATGGAACATGTATACTCAGCAAGAACCCTAGCAGGAAAAGCTTTCTAGGTGATTAAATACAAAAATGAGTGTTGTCCAATTGGTAAACCCATTGCAAGATGTGTGCACACCAGTCACAGAAGTGCCTGGAATGCAGAGCCATTCAAGCTCAGCTTTTAACAAGGCAGTTGTGGACCTGGACACAGGCCAGATATAAAAGCCCTGGGCCCAGCATGGGCTAATTTACCGAGCTCTTATGATGGCGATCTAATCTAACCAAGTTTAATGGCTTTGAAACAAACTGGGAACACTCACACAGCCAGTAACTATTTGTCAGCTGGGGAAGCAGCAGTGGAGAGGTGAGCACAAAAAGGTAGACTAGCTGACTTTTCTAATTCTTCTGCCCAGGGCACTCCTGACTGTCACCTTATACCCCAAAAAAAGAGAAATATATACAAGACACCTAGTACAACTATCTTTCCAGGTGCACCAATGCCAGTTTAAAGACTGTTCACCCACAACTAGTTCTTCTTCACTGAAATACAACTATTGATAAAATACATAAAGCAATATTACACTTTGGTTTGAAATAGTCATATTGGCACAGGAGAAAAATTAGGAGTTATTGTATCATTTTACTTATATCAGTATGATTAAAGCAATGCAACTTATGCATGCAGATAAATTTCAGACTACCATACAAGGTAAAAATGACAGCTATTGCTATGTACCAAACTTGATTTCATTACCTCTGAATGAACAGTTTCTAACCAGGCCACACTCAAGCTTTCTGATGGATGCAAACCACATAACATCACTGGAATTACTCCAGTTTACCTCAAAATGTAATTGGCTCTATGTAAGGAAGCCGAATCTATCTTCACTTTCGGGAAAAAAAAAAAATAGTAAGAAAATTCAACTTCCTTAAAGAGTACTGAAAAGCAGGAAGAAAAACTTTCAGAAAAATGTTTTCACTCCTAAATACCTAAATAAAGACCTCTCCGTGTATTGCACAGATTTCATGCTCAATTCAGATAAGCAATAAATGTGTGTTATTTTGTTTAGCTTGATTTTGCCTTCAATTTGGTGAGTTTATGTTTAAAAAGGAGGAAAGTAAATCTACCATTGTTAATAACAAAAAATAAGGCTTGCCTTTTAAACCAGAGGATAATAATGCTTTTGAGATTTGAATCACACAGTTCTTCAACTTCTACTCTTGAGCAAATCCAGAGAGACAGAAATATGAGTCAATCTTTATGAAACAGACCAAAAACTAGCGTTCAGTAAGAAAGCAAGCCCCTAGATTTTCATCTTGAGGGTTAAAGGAGCCTCCTTGCTCCCTAGTCTGCCAGGTTTTATTGCTACTGGCAGGAATTGTGTGCTTAATCCTCAACTCCCTACTTGGATGCAACCCTAACAAGAAGTGAAATATAGTTTTATCATGAGGGAGTATTACACCACCAGTCCCCAAAAATACGAATCACTCAAGAGTGTTTTGAGGATGTAGCACTTGATTTCAGTGGGATAATTTTATCTTTAGCCCTGGGAAGACCCACAAGACAGTTCTGTCACTAGCTCTAATGAGAGACACAGATCAGTCACTCAACACATGAGGTTCAAGCAAGGGTGAGGGCCTTCCCTTTATTTTAAAGACCCTCACAAGAAATTTTCAGCTGAGTTTCCAAAAATCAAGTCTGAAAGAGACACCAGTCATGATCCACTAGTGTGGAACAGAACAAGATGGTGAGGAGACAATCCAAGTTTCTATGGACAAAGAAAAAGATGTGAGATTTTTAAAAACCTGTTGATTAATAGGAGAGGTACAGCTGAAAAACTATGGTTTTCCAGTTCTGAAGTAGCTTCCTCCAAAAAGAGGTTTTGACCCAAAAGAAGGAATAGCAGATAAGGCATTTGCTCTTGCCATAAATATATTTTGAGGTGAAAGAGAATGAGGTCAGGTATCTGCATCACTTACATTTTTATGATGATTTCCAGAGCATAAGCACTTCTGTCATCATACAATAATTTTAGTGAAAGCATCTAACACAGAAAACAGTATTTCAGATCCATTTTTATTGCAGATTTAGTTTCTAAGCAACAAATTACTAACATTTCAAGGGGGCTGCATTTAGTTGAAAACTGACAGTCATATAAATTATCTATGTATATTTGGCAGAAGAGAATGTGGGAGAAAATTCTGGAGCTTACTTTTACTGAAATAACTTCATTGAATAAAAAAAGGAAGAAAGAAAAGTTGAAAGCCATTTTGTATTGTGAAGATATTGACACTTTTGAAATGGAAAGGGCATATAGGTCTCCAGTTCCAGGTCCATTCGTTGAAGAATCTTGTTGGGCTGTAATAATCAAACTTTTAAGATTTAAAGAAAAGGAGATAATTCTGATAAAGGCAATACAATACCCTAAAGAAAAAAAGCAGAGGATATAGAAAGGTGAGAGAGAGTTCATATTTTTGCCTGTTCTACCCTAAAAGAAAAGAGAAGAAAGGAACAGTTGAATTTGAGTCTTTAATGCCAGGAGGGGAAAAAAAAGTGAGACATGAAATTTCGCAACCTACAACCCCCATAATAACAGCAGGAACCATGACCATCTAGCAGAGGCAGTTGAACAGTTTGTCAAGGAGATTTTTCCTTCTGCCATGGATTTCACTGTTGTAGCAGTGCATAGGCTTTTCCATGTTACTTGGCCCTATTCCATGGCTTTTATTGAAGATTAAGGCTTGAAAGAGAAAAGAAAGCAAACAGAAAACAAGTACAGGCTCAACATCTTGATAGAAGTTTATACTGTGGGTCTGCCTTGTTGCTTTAAACACAATTGTTTTAGCTGCAGGCATTTCAGTTTCAAACTGTGATTAGTTTAAAGGCTTACTGAATGATTTTATGGAGACATTAAGTGTTTTAATTTCCATGCTTATTTCCAATTCATCATATACCATCCTTAAAAGGAAAAACAGCCCAACACATTTTCATGTTTCTCGGAAGGTATGAGTTCCAGTAAAATATGCAAGTGGAGGGTATAAATGGGAAGTGGGAAACTGTCTTTGGTCAAGTCAAGTAGCAGAAGCATGAGTTTGTACATAATTACTTGTAATACTATGTGGAAACCTGGAACTGATGAAGATCTGATTTTCAGAGTGCTAAGTTTTCCAAGCTCTACTTTATCATGTTGAGTTTGCAGATGCTCAGCCCTATTTAGAAGGTAAGTAAGGCAGTAAGTTATAAACTCTTTTTGTCATGGAGAGATGTCCAAATGTAAACCAGTGCACTGAGTCAGCTCCTGGGCTGCCCATGTGCTCCCTCCCCACCCAGAGTATTCTCTAACGTGCAAAGAGATGTGGCTCACATCTGTACTCTGGAATCTCAAATGCCAAATATGATTATCACATGACACCAGGTTGTAAGAGGAGCAATATCTTCCAGGATTTGGGATCTCACAGCAGGGTGGAGAATCCTGCACAGACTGCTTGCTTCTGCCTCATCCTGCTGCATAAGCCCAGGCAGGGAACTAGCTGCCCTGTGCTCCTCCTTTCTCCCCTCTCCACTATTTGTCTGTCCTGGCCCTTCATGCTCTCCACTGCTGGGGTTTGTAACCAGAGGGGCACTACCAAAGCAGAAAAGAGATGCCTTCTCCAAGTGGTGCATCCTGCATCCAACCTTCAGGCTCTCAAGTTCCCACCAAGGAATTCCTGCAGTGCCTGGCTGCAGCAATGGCATCCCAGAGTAGAGAATTTGTAACATCCCAGGCCTGTGAAAGGACTGGCATCAACTTTAACCCTCTAAGGGCATCTCAAGCCCACACCTCCCAGCATTAAGGAGGGCCTGCAGGAACATTTTCAATCTGACCCACCACAGCTGTTACCCCTCACACAATATCCCAGGTGGTGGGACTAAGGAGAGCAAGGCAGGGAGCATGACTGCAGCCAGGGCAGTCACCTGGAGGGGAAGCAGGTATCCTTCCCTGTGAACACAGTATATTTTTTAACTGCTGGGCGTGTAGTGTGAAGAGCAGGAAGCAGAAACAGCGACCCGAGTCCCCTGTGGATCCAACCCTCTGTTTTATTACGTGCATGTGCAGCAGTGTTATACAGCAGACCTCTGGTCTGGTTTTGTGTCTTCAGGCTGCAGTTTAATGATGAATAATTAGGTTTTGGACAGCTCTTGGCAAAGGCTGCCACTGAATACTTTATGCTGTAATGGATGTTAATCTGAAAATTGTGTTTGCAGTTCTGTTTGATCTCTGTAATGAAAGTGGTCAAATTGTAATTTGGTCTTACTAAAAAAAATATAAATAAATCGCCAAGCCTATTTCAAATCTTTCTCTTGCCTTAGACCAGTAAAAACAAGCAAGAATTCTGTTACATCCAATGGTTTTACAGAACGAGAGATGAAAAAAAGGTTTTCAAAAATAATTTGAAAGAGTTAAAGGTTCAACTGAATCATCAAATTGTGGAAATTTGAGGTTTTCTACACAGGGAGCTAGAGCTCTATCATCACAACATACCAAGCTAAAAAAAATATAAATGCTAAGTTGTATTAAATATTTAAAAACATTCAATCTTCCAAGGTATTTAATTTTGCATTTGACTCTGCTGGGAACCTTATTGCAAGTGTTTTTCTCAAAAATGGCAAGATACAAGAGAGTGTCAAAGAATAAATGGTACCCATGTGTCAAACATTGCTTCCACATCTTGTGACTGATATGAGACACTCTTAGCACTTGCTATGAAACACAGACTGAATTGGCTGAAACACTGATGAAAATATATCCACAAGTGATTTCACCTTATGAGCGAAACCTTCACCTAGAAAAGTGTGTGAAATTCAGAGTAGTTCCTGACTATATCAGGATGGATGAGAAAGGACATGGCATCAGAACCAGATGGTGTGACACAGTCAATGTGACCCAGTGAGGAAGTGGCAGAAACACAAATTACAGTACAACCACAAAATATTCGTGAAACCTTCATACAGATAATAGCTGCACGATTAATCAGTGACTGCAACTTTTAAAACAGGAACTTTCAACAATGTTGAAGTGAGAGCTGACAAAATAGGGCAAACCTCTTCCCAAGAATGCCATGTTGCTCATGCAGTGTCCATGCCTCTGTGACAGTGTTATGATGGGAGTCTGAGTGATGCTGGCCTGCAAGGCTGAAATAAAGTAGATTGAATCCTGAAGTCTTCATGGGCATACATTGATTTTAATGAATCAGAGACAGGCTAGAGCCAATGGGAGTTAAGTCTGGATAAGGAAGGAGACACAGATGAATAAAGATTTCAGCATTTGGCTTTACCTTTGTAAAGAAATAATAAAAATATATTGCACAAGTTGCATATCTGTCAGCTAAATTCATTTTATCTACAACACTTTATTGGTCTCTTGCAGCTCTAGAGAACAATTGAAATCTCAAATTACAAAACCACCTAGTTTAAGTCTTGATCAGTACTGAAGCCCTCAGACCCTGAAATACAGTCTCCAAGTTCCCATTCAAATTGTCATCAAAGCTATACTCCAACATTAAGTCCATGTCAGCCTTAGTGGAAGCAGATGAGGACTACAGCTGCATCTGGTTTGACTTCCCTTTAATAACTACAGCCAATTGAGCCATATCAAAGAAAATGTAAGTATTTTCTTAAAAGGCAACTTTTTTTTCTTTCAAGAAAATAATTGCAAAAAAATGTTAATTAAATATTTAATAAGTCTTATTTTAAAACATAAGACTAAAATATCTACTGGACTAGAACAGGCCAAAAATATCACAGAGCAAGTTACAACATTCTCCCCTTTCAATAAATTTATTCCTGCATAAGAAGAAAAATATTTGAAAAACTCAGCTTCTGTGACCAAAGATAAATTTAAACTTAAATCCAAGCTCTTCGAAGACTCACTTAATCCAAAGACTCCCACACATCCCTGTACAAAAGAATGGCCCATGCAGGTTCTTCACAAGCTCTAGCTCTTGCTCACTCTGTGATGCAGACACTTCTGCTCTGCCTCTACCTGCTAGAAAACTAAACCTTCAACAAAATGCAGTTGGAGAGATTTTGCTGTTACTCCTGATGAAACCAGTGACACTGGCATGCAACAGAAAGGTACCTCCAGGCACTCAGGAAAATATATTAAACATATTTTCCACTAGCTTTAGTAATTTCCTTAGGTCTTTGACAAATATTTAAAGCACTTCTCAATTGCTTATCTAATATCATGGTCATTGTAATGTTAATAAGTGTCTCAGTCACTGATGTCCATGTTCTTGCTTTTCTTGTCACAGACAGGAATATTTTATTGTCCTAAAACTGGAGGCCTATGGCACACAAAAATTAAATCTCAGCTAGATTTTAAATTTTTAGAGTTCCTTCTCAATAAAAAGATACCAGTTTTCTTTAGTTCTTTTGCAGGCCAACCACATCTTACACATCTCTAAATCATCCTTCGTTAGACATTCACATGCCAAAAATCAATTAAGTGGCTCTTTCAGAGGAGAATTTCTCATTGCATCTATTGGTAAGTTCTAACACAGGCAGACATGGCTGGAAAGCTGTGACCTGAACCCCTAGATTGTAGTTTACTGATACAGGTATTATATATGTTCTCTGCTCTTAACTTCTTTCAACCCCTTCTCTGAGCTATGGCTATAAGTCAGGCACCCAGCTGGGTGGATAGAAGTAAATTAAAATTCCACAGTGCTCACAAAGCACAGACACAAATGTAAATCTGACAGACGCATACCAATAAAAAATTTATCTTGATTTTTTTGTTATGACAAAACATTGAAGTGTTTAAAAACATCTGGAAGACAAAAAAAGGGGCTACCAACCACAATTTTCCTTTAGAAACATGTTGTCGTGGTTTGAAAGCAAAACAAGTGAGAGGCTCCAAGTCAGAAATATAATTTAATAAGAAGAAAGGTAAAAAGGTAAAAATAAAATAAAAAATTGCAATAACACAAAGGACCACTGACAGAGTCAGAATACAACCTGAGCAGGATGGTGGAAGCAGTCCAGATGAAGTGCTCTTCCTGAAGCAGTGATCCTGTAGAAAGGTCTGGTAGCTCTGGTCCTCTGGGAATCCAGTAGGTAAGGGCTGCTTGCCCTGTTCCAAATGCCAGATTATATCCAGGTGAAAATGCTTGGCTCCTCCCCCTGGGTGGAGAATCTCACAATGGGATGATGAGTCATGAAGTGGGTCCTTGATGGCCCATTAAACAGAGATAACTCCTGGAGGGAGTTACCTGTGAGTCATGGGCAAGGCGTTGATGGGCCATTAGCAGAAGACAGCCCAACACTAGAGCACTGCCCCACTTGGTTTCAGCAGTTCATGAAGATGGTGATAGAATAAATACTTTGTGTACATCCTACACTGCAACCCAGGACACATGTTTAAGGGGACTTCCTCTTTGACATAAGCACATATTAAGTGTGATTCTTATTGCATGTGACCATTGCCTCCATCACAGATGTGGACTAGTAAATTTAGCAGAGATTTTGTAATTGATGTGTTACCAGCTAAAATAACAAATTTTGTTTCTTTGGTAAACATTTGTATGATTCATATCACTAATATCTGAAAATATCTCAAGTGTAGCAGAGGGAGAAAAACCATCTTTTAAAAGAGAACATTTCCTATTTATTTAAAAAACTAAAAATCAAAATTTCCCATGTAAGCATTAATGGGTCTGTTGTATTTTGGGGGTCCAGGGGTGATGGGAGTTTAGGGGGAGGGTGTTGGTCTAGGGTATTCATACTATTTTTTTGTTCACAGATGAAACTAGGGAAAATTCCCTGGTTATACACGAGTATTTGCCGTTAAAAAATTAAAAGTCACTTTTTAACCTAAAAAAAAAATATTAACAAAAAAATCATCAGGAGAACAAATTTTTATGCTTGCCTCTTTTTTTTCCATAAAAAAGCCCAGAAATTTAAAACTAATTAAAATTTTCTGCCAAAACTCTCTTATTTTCAGTCTTCAAAGACCTTTTTAATTAAAATATAAATCCAGCTATAAAAATTCTACAAGTTTTCCACTAGTACTTACAAATTGGAAACAATCTTTCATCTTTCCCACACTGGGTAGAAAAAGCTTACATTTAAATTGAAGAGGTGACGATTGCATAAGTCTTTGTGTGAAGAAATCACTGAAAAACTCTGAGAAATGTATTTAAAATTTGAAAGTAATTTTTTAATTTAAGAGATTTTTTTGCCTTTTACAGGAGAAGTGCTGTAATCCATCTGATCCTTGTCGGGAATGTACCCATTATGTGTTCCTCCCAGTGGTCAGCAGTTTCCACTGGTTCAATTTTCAAAGAAACTTTTAGGCTTGAAGGAGAAAAACCAGAAAAATGTTGCTGATCCCTTTTTCAGAAAAAATATTTAATCCAAAAATGTTGGTTAGGGCTCATGGATATTTGAAACACCCAGGACAGCAGCAGCACTGCTGAGCAGGAGCCACACATGGGTTTGCTGAGGTTTAACTTTATAACTTTGCTCACTTCAGCTAGACTTCCTTGAAAACAGGCAAAATCTCAGGCCACTAGTGACTCCTCCAAGGAGAGTTCTCAGTACTAGGGAGAACACAGATGGTGAACTTCAAGAGCAGGAAGTCTACAGGGTGAGAAAAGCTCTAAGGTACTGTGTACTTGACAAGTTATTTGGATAAACAGTTAGGTTTGTTTGGTTTGGATTACGCAGAAGTTTTCCTATATATGCCATATCTTTGCTTACTGAAATATTTACTATTTAATGGTTTGCAAGTTCTAGAAACACACTTTTCCAAATATGCATGCCAAGTGCTCTTCCATAGCACTATGTGCTAACAGTATAGTGGTTTATTTGAACAGAAAAATATCTGGCTTGAATCTATCCCCAAAAATTTTTGATGTTTGGTGAAATAGTTGGATTCATTTATCCCTGCACAAACCATCAGGATGAATGCCATTATCATCAGAAAGTGACACAACTCACTCTTGATTTTACTGATGATGGAGAGTAAGGGTAAAATGCTAAATTAGAGTCCCAGCTTGCCTACCAAATCTTTCATGTTTTCACATGAGCTGATTCTCTTCTTTCAGCTCTAACCATGGTGCAGCTTTGTTCTCACCACTTTTGCCAGCATTTCCAGGAGCTCAGCTACCACCCCAATAGTTTGTGCTTCATCATCATAGAATCAGGGTAACAGAGCAGTGACACAAGATCACTGGCATAAATTTGCCCTCACAAAACAAAACAAAACAAAACAAAACAAAACAAAACAAAACAAAACATACCAAATAACAACAACAACAACAAACCAAAAACAAAAACCAAAACCAAACAAACAAAAAGAACACCAAAACCCAAAACCATAAGCAGGACAATTCAAAGCATTTAAGTCAGGTGGAAGAAATTCCAACAAAAAGGAATCAAGAGAGTGTAAAATGAAAGTGTGAATACATTCCAATGGCAGGCAACAGTGCTAGCCTGGGCTGACACAGTGAAATTCAGCAAGGCACTTCTGCATCAATGCCACAAGCATTACAGGCCTGCACAGGCTGTGTGACTACCTAGGGCAAAGCTGGCAACCTAGGTAGTTTACTAATAATGAACTCCTAATACACATTACTTCAAACCAAAATGCACATGAAAATGATAAAACACTGTGTTCATGCTGTTTTGTGTAAGAGTCCAGACTGGTTGCAAGTTATTAGATCTTTATGCTTCTATGTGCCAGTTCAAGCAAAGCCTAATGGGAGCATGTGCTCACATCCTTCTCAATCCTCCTGTGACCAAGCATGGGCCTCTCTCAGCCAGGAAGCCTCTTTAGCTACCCTAGGAATTGCAGCAAAATCAGATCTCTTCAGAGGAATGTATAGGCACAGATAATTCCTTGTGGCACACTGCACAAAGCACTGCACCTGTGCTCAGTGCACCACTCTATGTGCTCCAGCCTGGGATGTAACTTACACCACTGTGAGCTGTAGCCACACATTTTAAACTGCAAAGGGCAACTTCTGCTGATGGCAACATCATTCTAACCTTACTAATTTCAGTGTTGTATTGCACTGGGTTAAATCAGAGATGAATGCAATCTAAGTCTTCTGGTTTCCTTTATAGCATCAGTGCACTGCCATTTTCAATTCTCTCCTGAGCAGTTGATTCAGAGAATTCAGGACTGCTGAAAGGTTCTGCAAAAAAATGACTGAAATAGTTTATAAATCCTAGGAGGGAGCATAACTGCACAACATTTGTAGGACAAGGAACATTCTTTACAGCAGTTATTTTATCCTGTGATTTATACTGGTCTCCTCCATCTATCACATGGCTACAGCATTCAGTCCTGCCTTGTAGGAATTCACTTTTGGCCTCATGCTACACTCTCTCTGCCAAAGGAAAACTTTTCTCTTGCTTGTGGAAGCTTTCTACATTTGTTTTCTGTGTGATGATGTCAACTAACAGCATTAAATTCTGTGGATGCATTTGTTCTGTGGCCCTTGGTGATAAGACAGGGATTAATACCATTTCAGCGAGAAACTGAAAGCATCCCATGATAGTCTGAACTCTAATTCAGAGGCTTCAGGTATAACTCAACAGGAAAGTTTGAATCTAATCTCCCTCAATATTTACCCAACTGCTTCAATGAAAACAGCCACAAGAAGAGGAACTTCCATGATCCAAGGACTGAGACACCTCCTCACATGGGTTCAAATCCTGAATTTGATGGTTCATGAGCTTTAAGGGCATTTATAATTCACATACAGTTGAGTCTTTTGGAAATCATCCACCTTAGCTTTTCATAGAATTCAAGTCTTGGCTATTAAGTTTCTATGATAAAGATAAATAGATTAAAAAAAAAATTAAGATACTCCTACATTTAGTTTGTTTGATTTTAAGTACCTGCCCAAAATCTTTATATTGCACACTTCTTCCTCTTTGACCAGGGTCAAAACTGGGTCTTCAAATATATTTCCCGGCATTGCTTCAAGCAGAAGGCTGAGCCAAGCCTCTGTCTTATAGCACAGGCAGGTGGGAAGGATCACTTGCACCTTCCCTCTAAATACCAAAAAACCCACACAGGTCTTCCCAGGAACAGCGTCACACAGACACTCACTTTCATGATATTATGACCGCTTACTTTAATTCTATGGCTACAGAAATATAGATTTAAACTACAATTAATAGTTTGGATTCTGCAGTTCATAGACCTTCATAAACAGTATTTTAACTTTCCATCACAGCACTTCCTCAGTTCTGTGCACAGTCACTACGCATTAAGTGCAACAGGAATTTGCTGCCAGTAATAAGCAGACCATCACACATTCACAGTCCCTCAGATGGGAAAGTCCCTCAGGAGGTCTCTGTTTGCCATTCCTGATCTTCTCTAATCCCTGCCCAAAATTATTTTCAGGTTTAAGAATGTTGCAATGGCATAGAAAACAGTGGCTGTAAAGAAAGTCAGGAAATTTTCCCTGCAGAAGGGTGGCAAGATAACACAACACTTCAGTTCACTGCAGTGACATCAAGAGATGTCTCTGCAGAAAGAAGCCTATGATAGGTAATACAGGTGTGACAAACTTGAAGCAATTGCTCCAGGCTAACCTGTAGCCACCTGAGGGTGAGCAGCTTCTTCATCCACTGGAAAAGTCTGATCAGTCAAGTTTCTTCACAAATCAACTCAGGATGTGAAATATTAAAGGAGTTCCATCTTTCAGTAGAAATAAAATCTGAGAGCATCTTTCTCCTTAACCCCAAACCGACAAAAGCCACCCAAATTATTTCCTCCGCAGGAAGTCCTTTTAGGGATAAAAGAAGCCATACAGGATTTGGATCACTTCCTGGATTTGTGTGCATCTATCAAATGACAAACAGCAGCAAAGCCAACAGCACCCTATGTCTACTTCAAAGTACAATCCAAGAGAAAGGAAAGAGAGATTCTGAACTAAGAGATCTGGATTGCCTTCTTCACTGTTCACAAGGTTTACTTGATATGTAGGCCAGCAAAAGGTCCCCTTTCCTTCACCTAGAAAGACCCATCCTGCTAACACAAACAAAGGAGGAGACAGAAGCTGCAATTCATATTGAAAGTAACAGAGAGACAGACACAGAGGGTAGAGATTTGATAATGCAGACAGAGGGGGGAAAAAAAGAAAGAAAGAAAAAGAACTTCTTAAGATTCTTTCTAAGAAAAATGAATCTTCACTGCACTGGTGCTTTTGTTAGAACACCTCATGCTTTTTTCTTGCTCTCTCTTCTTGACACAGTAAGTTATGTTCAAGCTGCCTGAGACTTTGTGAGGGCACCCCATTGTTCTTCTCCCAGACAGCTCCCTCACGACTCCAGCATGCAGCAACAGTGCTCCAGGGGCAAGTGCAACCACACCTCCAAGGGCTGAGGATGCTCACCCTCAGAGTGGTGATCAGAAACAATCATCTGCAACAGGACTCAGTGCACATGCCTTTACAAAATCAAGAGAATGGACACAAAGCAAATCTGATGTAAAATGAAGTGGAGCAAAGAAAGTATCAAACTCTTTATTGAGAAAGTTCTCTTACTCAAGGTAGTCTATCAGAGGCAGAAGAGGCACCTCTCGTTTTGGAGCTTCAGATACCTTGAAGTGTGCCAAAATTTAGCATGCAAGTGAAGAGTTCACAGCAATTTAGCTTTTTTTTTTTTTTTCTTTTTTTAGCAAGGTTTTTCCAGGTAATGGCCACTTTATTGAACCCATAGTGTTACAGCAGCAATTTAAAACACTGTAGTGGCATCGTTAATAGATAGTGCAGAAAATCACATCTGTCCTAAGATACTTGCAGTGAGAGATAAAACAGACAAAATGCAAAAAACAAGTATAATCTACATTCTGCAGGAGGTACAGGAAAGCATACAGCAGGTTTGATCTATGTTTCACCAATGGAGACCTGAGCCCAGGTCTCTGCAGACTTGATGCTAAGCCTCAGCAAGGGAGCAAGTTTTCCCTTGGAGAAGGCATGGAGGTGGTGTGCCTGCAATACTGAATGCAGCTGATGTTATCAGCAGATAATCACAGTCTGTCTAGAAGAAAAGTCACAATCCACATGCCCTAAAAAGTAATACCTACATGACTTTTAAAAACAAAGTCATTCTGTGGAAAAAGCACAACTTCTATCGCAAGGTAAGACTTCTTCAGTTTCAGGATTCTTGAACTGGGTTAACAAAATGTAACTTGGCCCATTTTTATTTTAATTTATTCCTTTGAAAATAGAACTTGCATGAGACACATTGCACATCTAACATTTCCAATCTTGAGACAGAAAGTAGCACAGGGGTGAAATATATTGCTTACCTTTTCCTGACAAAGTGGGGATAGGCACTTAACTAAGAGTTCTGATGATCCTAACACTCTGGACGAAGTAATATGACTTGAGAAGCTCAAAGTTAAAAGATACAGCTCCCCACTGAAATAATGATCCATCCTGGTCTAGAAAACTGCATGTCCAAAATCTCAATACTGCACAAGCCTGAAGTTTTAATCTAGTTTAATGTTTCCGGTCCAGGATGAGGTTAATAAATTGATGAGTTCTTTCAAACATTTGAATCTCGATTGTGAACATCAGGCTGAAATATCATCTTTTCATGTACTTACAAGGACAAATGGAAGTATTGCCAAATGTCATGCGTATACAGGAAAAAAAGTGTACACTTCTGTACTTCAGAGACATTTGAATTCCAGCGATTCTGAAGTCTAAGAGGTACTACAGTCTCTTGAAGAAAATCAGGTCAATCATCATATGTCATCTGCTTGATTGCTACCCCAACCAGGTGTGATCTTGAGTTGCACATCAAAGGAAGATTGGGATTTGCTCTCTCTGGAAGGATGGAGACTTTCCACAATTCAATATGGTACTGAACTATTGTCCTGGTTTAGGGCAAATTTGGGAGGAAACCTCTGAATGAGGTTCCTCTGGAGAGAAAACCCTAATGGGCTCCTCACCCCAGCTGGTCCGGGAAAAGAACTTCCTCAGAGAAAAGTGGAAAAAACTATTCATTTGCCAAACAAACTGCCCACAAGCATAAGGAATGAATAATATGAAATGAAACAATAAAACCTCTTGCCACTCCAAAGAGAGATGGCGGAACTGAGAGAAGTCCTTGCCGTGAGTAGCTCAGCTCTTTCAGCTCTATCAGTCCCAGTCCCTTTGGTGCTGGAAAATGCCGAGGTCCAGGCCTGGTGGGCCACAGGTGAAGCTCCTGGTGCTACTCTGGGTTTTTCAGTCCAGAGCAGATTTAAACAGCCCCAAGAAAAAGGGAAAAAACCCCACAATCCAGGAAGCTTCTTTGCCTCAGCTAGCTAGACTAACTAAAAGGGAAAAAAAACAACTCTCTGGCCACTGTCCGTGCATCCAACAAACACACCGTCCGGAGGAAGAAGAGGAAAATGCAGAGGAGTGAACACTGTTTTTCAAAACAAAGTACCCACTTCTTCTTTCCCTGCTTCACTCTCAGAACCAGTCTTAAAGGTACAGAATACAACATACAGCGCACAGAGAACAGACAATTGGGGATACAACCATCATAGTCACATCCTAGGACAACTATTTACCACCATTAGTGAGGCAAATAATAAACTTTGCTCACTGGATGAAAGATTGGACTCCAGCAATGCACACAGTTTAAACAGATACAGACAGACCAAAAACTGCCCGCCTATATTGGCATTCAAAATATTTTGGCACTTGAAAAAAAAGACAGCTAACAGCACCACACTAGAAAACTGTCCCCAAAACAAGAACTGCAAGCTGACAACATCAAAAGTTAAAATTGCATTTAAAAGAAATTCTTCTGTTTTGAAGAAGAAATACACACAAGCAGCAATGTTCCTAATTAAAGCCCTCTGCAAAGTCCACGGCCCCCAGGTCCTCCATGGAGAAGGGAAGTCTTTTGCTGGCAAATGAGTCAGCAAATCTGTAACTGAGCCTTCAATGAGCTCCAATGAGCTCACCTTGCACACTGCTGACCTGCCTCTCACAGCAAATGTTTAGGAAAGAGCCTGATGACAGTGGCAGACAGGTAGAAAAAGTCACCACCTAAGGAGATACAGGCAAAACGGGCAGTAATATCAGCTCAGCCCAGATCAGGCAAAAGAGTCAATGGATTCCCACTGAGAACCCCATCAGAAATACCCATGCAAATGGCAGCAAAACTGCAGGATGAACACTGGGAGATGCTGCCATGTAGATCAGAGACTGGCTCTAAGGCTGGGCGTGGATGGGAGCCACAGCAGGGTCAGCCAGACAACAAGCAATCAGAGTTATCTGCCCTGCTCTCTCACAGAGGACAGACTCAGAAGCACAGCAGGGCGCCTTGTGCTGCCCCAGTGATGTGCCTCACATGCTCTCTAAATAGTTGTGAGATGAGGAAATAGAAAGGGCCTCAGGGCTTGTCCACTGAAATATTCAACTCTTGGGGTTGTGACATCAATCCTGTTTTGAAAAACTTGAGGATGAAAATCTTTTGTTACAAAGTTTATGGAAGTTGTCGGTTCATCAGCAAATAACTGAAGCAGATTATTAATGGAGGCATAAATCAGTGTAGCTGTACAAATCTGTACTTGCTGGGGACTTGTTTTCTTGGTTTTATTGAGATGCTTTTCATGAGAAGTAGAGGTAAAGGCATCAGCCCAATGCTTTCCAGGCAGAGGTGGTTCTCCAGTGCATCCAGAGCTAAGATAAGGTATCATGTAGAATTGTGGGTGTTTGCTGGAAATCTTTTAGAAGTCATCGTGCCATTCACCTGTGAATACTCCTTCTGTACCTAAAGGCATAGTTAAGCCTATACCCATTTCATATGAACATGACTAAATTCAACTTTTGCAAGATTTACCAAGCTTTCCTTAAAGAACCAGACTGGAAAATCTTAAAGAAGCCATAAAAGGCTTCCTACTGGAAAGAAGCCACAGGATAAATCTTTAATCAAAAATGACCTTCTATTTGAATTTAGATCATTTGGCCCAATGTGGCAGAATTTTAACAGCTGTAGTAACTTTGAAAAACTCCTATATTAAGTGATTTCCAAAAAATATTTCAGTCAATCACATGGAGAAAATAATAATTTTTTTAAAAAGCAGGAAAATCATCATGTTGTGTATAATTTCCCTTTACTTTCCCGTAAGCTACATAAAAAGAAATTAATTGTGGGTATTTTTAGTAGTTGTTTTCTAACCAGTTATTTCTGTGTTCTGTTTGCATGAGAAACTGAAGGTAAGAAGTTTATGTGCAGATGCCACACTCCTCTGAGATCATCTGTTAAATGCCATGAGACAGAAAGCAGTTTCAGAAGACAGAAAAAACAGTCATTAGAGAACGTTTGACTCTGGCAGGAATATTTTTTTTCCTACCTCAGTTAAAATAACCCCTAGGCAAAACCAGGCAGAAGCATTGAAACATTTGCAACAAAACATGCAATTGCAAACATGCAACCACATACAATTGAGCTTTATTATAAACGTGAAAAGAGGTGCCAAACTGGGAGGAATGGTCCTTGTTACCTTGAATTGTGTAAGCAGAAAATTTTGCAAAATGGCTCCTTTTTCTCCAGATAGCAGTTCTGTTCCCAGATCTGAATGAGACAGGCTCACACATCTCTCTGATACCTAGCTGCAGATGGTGATTCCATCCAGCAGCACAAACAGATCCAGGAGACAAAGCAGCTCCATAGCCCATGTCAGATGCCTGAAGTTGGATAGTATAAACACTACTCCTTCTGCAAATGGTCAGGACAGAATCTGAGAAATATCGACTAGGCATCCTGAGTTTCATTTTTAGCATGTTGCAGGGCATAGCTGAATAAGGAATTGAAACTGGATGCAAGGATTCATGAGCGTGTCTTCCAGTGAAGGGGACATCTCTGCCCTGAAAAGGTCCAAGGATACTGTTGTGTCTTAGCACTGATTTTGTCATCACTGCCTTCTTTGAAAAGCAAAACCATAAAGAGCAGAAACTAGTTAATTTGTCTGTGTGACAAGAATAAAATTAAGTCATTTGGTCAATAGGTAGGATCTAAATCAATAGAGTCTCTCACAGCACTGCTGAAATGTAAGCATTTTGCTGCAAACAGTGGGAAAGACTAGGCCTGGCAGAACAAATCCTGGCTTTTATGCCCAGCAACTATTAGCATCCATTCAGACAGAGCAGCCAAGTCATGGATGTGCTAAGGTTTTCCACCAGAAATCATATAAATCAACATCTCCACATGATGAAAGGCTTGGGTTAAATATATCCAGGATTTGAACTCATGACTCCAAAAAGTCAAGACTTCAAGAGTCTCTTACTCTGGTTTGTTAAGCTATACCTGAAAAAAGTTTATTTAGTGTTCAGGAAGAAAGAGATACACTGACAAAATTAATCTCAGAAGAATCTGTGAATAGAGCCTGAGCTTTAACATACTTCAACATTATATATCTAACAAAGAGAGGGAAGGCTTAAGTCTGCAAACTGAGAAAAGAGGATCCTGGAAAAGCAGGTTTTGAGGGAGTGTAAAACTCTCCTGAGGCAGCTGGACTGGCAACCAAGAGGCAACCTCCTCCATTTTGGCAATTTCAGTTCGTAAGGAAAGGTGAAAGGACAGTGAGATGCAAAAATTTAAAAGCAGCATCTTTTTTGCAGATGAGAAATAGTGACCAAACACGATAGAGCCTACTGATACTCATATCTAGTCACAAAGAGAGCACCAGAGGGTCTTTGATAGCCTCTAAGTCACTGCTCCCATCCCTAATGTGCACAGTGTGTATCAATATATTTCATACATTTTCCTTGGCAAGTTTAATGGAAACAGAGGCTTTCAATAAAAAGGCTAAATAAGCCAAAACTCACAAATACCCAGCTATACTGTCTACATGCACTTTTATTTCCCCCGCCCTCCTAATCCCCCTTCAATGAAAGAGCATTTAAGTGATATTTTTTTCCACTTGGCTCATGTGGAAGGTGAGCTGATCTGCACTGTGAAGTCGTATATTGGTTCCTCTTTCATTTTTTGGAGACCAAAAAGGGAAGGAATAGAAAACAGCCTCTTTAAATGAAATATGCCCTTGTCAAAACAATTTAACAAATGGAAAAGGCATGCCCATTATGCTAGTTTTCCAGAAGTTCATCAACCTCACTGTTAAACCTTAGCATGTAAGAAAAATTACTCTATTTGTTCTTTATGGTTTGTTCCCAAGATCAAAGTGCTGTGGGCTGGAGGGTGTTTGACATCCAAGAAACACTCATTGCTCCAGTATTGTCTGTAGTGCCTTTTGTTAGTTTTGTTTCTTTATAAGGCTTTAAAGAACAGCAGTCAACACTTGCAGCACACTGGTATCCCATCAGATGCCAAACTCATCCTTTCAGAGCACATGTGAGGATAATGTTTTTATGACTCTTACTGTGGTTTTCTCCTTTCACTAGGTTCTCTGATAAAAGCAACTGGAAATTGTCTTGCATCCCAATCTCCTCTCACTTGCAAAAGATTTGTCCAACAGAGAAGTTAACACTATTAATCCTTTATTTTAAAGAGCATTAGAGCCTTATATAGATAATACCAGCAGTTCATGTTGAACCAATCTATAAATCATTAGAAGTTTCATTTTGGTTTGGTTTTGGGTTTTGCTTTGATTTGGTTTTGTTTTTAAATGGAACTTGTTGTCCAATGCAATTTTTGAGTGTTTTATTTAGCTCCTATCAGATGGTGGATGATATTCAAAGGGCTGAAAATGTATGTCAGTGACATAAAACTGCTTTGTTTAACCAAACCAGTTCAACTGACTGAATTAGCTGACATACACTGTTTCAGTAGAAAGATTTCAACACCTCTGTCTCAATTTCAGAAGAGCAGGGTTTGAGTCAAGTTCAGTTAGCTTAGCTGAGCTAATGTGATTTAAAAAGCAACTGCTCCAAACCCCACATCACTGTAAGGATGGAAACTTTGTTTACTTCTAGAGGGTAACCACAGTTACAAACACATCCTTCTCTCTGCAAATGGTGAGTTTATTTGAAACAATGAATGAAGTGCAAGTGTCTTTTCTACAGATAAAGAAAAATATATTTATTATTAAAAAATTTATAACTTTATATGTTCTAAGGGCCATAGGTCTAGAACGATCATCTAGCTCAGGTAGTCTAATCCCTGGCTTTCAGGAGCAGCTTTTTTACAGATAATCCCCTTTATAAAATTACTGACCTTTGTGTTCTACTGTGTTCTGTGCTTGGACTGTTCCCATGGAATAGTCACATTTCTGAGCTCAGACACTTTAATAGTTAGGAACTTCTTTCTTAACCCCAACCAAAATACACTCTTGGCCAGTTTACCCTTCTGTTCCTTTGCCAGCATTGCCCTTCAGATTAAGAATTATTTTCTGCCATGATGTATTTAAAGACAAAAAATTTACATGCTCTCCCAGGTTTTGTCTTGCCAGTTTAAACAACCAACCTCTCCTAACTCCTGTTTGTAAAACAAATTCTCCATTTCCTTGGCCATCCCTATGGCCTTGTCTATGCAAACTTCAGTGTCAGATCATCTTTCTTGAACATTGTTAGTCAAAACCATATGTGGTATCTTAAATGAGGTTGCATTAACGATTCCTCTATGCAGTTATCCTTCCTGAGACATCCCAGGATTGCATCTACCTCATTCATACTTCCACAGCTTACAGTCAGCTTCTGACAGAGTGAGTACTGTATGTTTCTTGGTTGTTTCCAGCTGCTGACCTCCAGCTTAGAGGAGTGGGTTTCAGTAAGAGCCCCCAAATGCATGATGTTATCTTCTGCATTCAGAAATTCTATCCCATTTGTAGTCCTCAGCATTCTCCAGCTTCTTCTGTGTGCTATCTCAAACTCCGTTTGTTCTTCTGTCCCAAACTCCCTTTGTACTGTTGGTGCATCCCAGCTTTGTGTCCCTGATTAAAGAAATACACAGAAGCAGTTCTCCAGGATGAACTTTTTAGAATATAATTAGCAAATAATTAAAAAAACCCAACTTGTTTCTGAGCACCAGATACAACATACCCTAGGTACTTTTCAACACAGTAAGAAAGCCAGATGAGTAAATTGAAGTTGGGGGAAGATGGAAAGCTACAACCAGCATAATCACACCACTGCTTTAATGGCATGCTGATCAATTTTCCCTTAAGACAGCACAGTAGAGATGAATGTAACAGGGTAGGCTTCAGCAGGACAAAGGGCAGAGCTGCTTATGTGCTCTGGAAGGCTACTCTATAAAAGGCAGTGTGAAAGATGGCATGGGCCAAGCTTGTGCAAGAAAATAAAAAAATCAACAAATTGCTTTGATTACCTGATTGAAAAAGCAACTTAAACAGGCAAAGTCAAGTAGGCGGGAGCAAAGAGACATCAATTTTGATACATGGGAGAGTTTCAACTAAACACTGCTGAAATTCAGGAAACTAAATGAAAGGTATTACATAATCTAAACCACAAACACAAACTATGATTATTTCTAGCAAAATCACATTCGCAATGAAATGTGTTCAAGTGAGAAGACAACTGAATCCAAGGAAGTACAAGGAGGAGGGATCTCCTCACTAGGAGAGATTCATATTGTTAAAGCAATTTTAAAAGATTAAAGAGAATTTTTGTATTTACTGTCCAAGAGAGAAAGACATTAAATCTTTTTAAAAAGCAATTGAAGATTCACAAGATAAAAAAACTCTTCAGTTGACTTGAGAAACTTTTGCAAACAGAAATTTTCAGGGGGAGAGGAAACCAATGACAGGTTAAAGCAAATAATGAATGATTTCCTTTCACCTTCACCAAAAGTCCTTTTTTCTTCTTCACAGCTAACCTACCTTCTCCCGACTTCCTCCTACTGTAACAAACAAATTCTTCATTTGGCAGAAACTATTCCACCTTATACAATGCCTAAGAAAACTGGTGTCAAACAGTAGAGTCTGCTGAAATTACTGATGTTAAATCAACCACCAAACAATTACATTTGAAGCCTGCTGTCAGCTCACCTGACAAAAAAGCTGTGACTTGCTAAATATGCTCGTCATTTTCCTTCAAACAGAATTCCCAAAACATGTGTGTTTTAAAACTGCGTACTAGAATAATGACACAGGGACTTCTGCATGAAAATCAACAGTGCCAGAAGCCTATAATGTTTTCTCAAGTAAAGAGCAGAGAAACAACCTAGCAGTCCCTTGAGAACTACAGGATCCAAATCTTCCAGCTGAATAGCTGAGAGCTCAAACGTGCATTCAGGCTCTTATATATGGAACTGGAAGGTGGTCACCTGGGCTGCACGGACACGGTTCTCTTGTCTACACGAAGGATAACCCAAAGTCAAAGAAATGTTAATAAGAACAAACAGAAACAAAACACAAACAAGACTGCTTCTTTTTCCCTCTAGGGAAACTTGCTTAGTGATTGTGAACTTAACACTTAATGCATATAAATGGCTTTCTCTGCGGTAGCCTTCTTAAGTCAAATAAAGAAAATAATAATAACTTTCCTTTTCTCTTAATAACTCTCTTGTTTGGGACAACGCCAAGTGGGCAAAGAGATTAAATTAATATATATTGCAAATAATTGTGTGCAATATACATCTATTTGAAAATACTAATATGTACTTTAATCATACATAAAATTTTCCCAAGGTTTATTGAAATAGTCCATAGAACATAATGTGGAACATAATATAATATAAAAAAGTAAATATTATTTAATTTAATCTCTTTTACGGGCACACACATTTCTATACATACACACACACTTTTTAGGAGAAATTTATACTACAGTTAGACTGCTCTTTTTGTATTTTTCTGCATCTTTACAATGCCATTATAAATAAACAATGAGATGCTGAAAGTGAATGAAATAGTTCATACTCTACAGCTCCTCAAGGTGTTAAGGACAGCAGAGTCAGGAAATGAGCTAAGAAAAGCCCACTCTAGCATTTAAATACTGGTAATAGCAGCACATAACATTAAAAACTTCAAGTAGAAGAAAAACCAATGGGAACATAATTAATAACTCATCTAGAGAAAAAAAATAGAAGCATGTAAGCAGTTTTAGAATTTCTCTTTTACAAAACATCACAAATTTCAGATGTAACTCACTCCCCACTGGTTTTCTAAATGTTGAGCCAAACAGAGGAAAAACTCCGAATGATTTCTTGGAAAGCAATAGTTTATCTAGAACATACAATAAGCTAGGGAAACACCTAATTTCCCTTTGCAAGACAGAATATTGCTCAATTAGCAGTTTGCCACCTAAAGTCTCCTTCTACACCCATTTTGTAGGTAAACAGCATTAATTTATTTCTTGCACTGAGTGAAGCTTGTCGCAACTTGCCTGAAGTTCAAAAAGTCATCTTATTTTTGCCCAGACAGCACAGCATGGACTTGATCGTTTTCTCCTGTCCAGCTGCAGGCAAAGAACCCACTTCTTCCATTTGTTTCATGCCTGCTGCATCTCAAATCGCTGCAGTCCAAAATGCCTACTATACTCAGTGCAGAATTTTTCCTGAATTCCATCAGTGAATGTCAAAACACGGGACACACCTAACACCCATCTACTGCAGCAGCCCTAAGAAAGCAGCTCAAACATACAGTCCACTGTAATTCTTCCAAACACCACCCTGCACAACACATCTCAAGTGCCCACATTTTCACATTGAACTGCCCCCCACCTGTGGCAATTGTGTTCTCTAACATTCCACATCACCACAAATGGAGGGAAAAACATGGGTATGAAAGAAGACATAAAAAGGCAATTTAAAGAGGTAAGGGCCAAATTTTTAAAAAATTGGCATTTGTGCATCATGCTCAAAAAAAGACATTCCAATAGCATTTATTTCATGTCTTTTTTCTTCTGCACAGCTCAATGTGTTTAAAACAACCTAAAGAAATAAAATGGAAGGGAGGACAGCGTATAATCAAAATTAATTAGTGACCTAAAATAAAACTATTTTGTGCCCAAAATTTACCATTACATTCATCTAGTGTGAGTTCTGCACAAAACACAGACCACCAGATTCCACAAAGTGGCTCCAGAATTCAATCTTTAGAGGACTCTGTTGAAAAGCCTTACAGCCTGGAAGGTCTAAGCAACACATCAAACAAAGCCATTAGGTTTCTCTGATTGCAATTACAACCAACACCAGAGAATTTTATCTACAAACAGCCACTTTTAAACAAAAAAGAAATGCAAAGCTAGTGATCTGAATCCTGCTCACTGACATATGACTTGCAGTTTCATTCAGAACTTAAAGACTGATAAACAGTCACAAGTTACAAATTTCAGATCTTTTGGTGAATGCGTACCTTTATTCTTTTTTCTTCTCCTCTTCTGCCTTTTCATGAATCCTTATTCAAAAGTGACACATTTGTTCAGTTCAGGGAGATTCTTCTCTCTGGAGGGGAAATAATTTTTATCAGTAAGACTCCCTGGTGATCAGGTAGACTTGGAACTGCTGTTAATCAGCCTTTTTGACATGGTACCTTGAATAGCACTTCCCATGATGCTTTGTGTGCCTACCTTAATTCTTTCCTTTTGAACTCACCATGACTTATAGGTGTCTTTTTTTCCTTTTGTGTGTCTGAAGTTATCCCTCTATTAACTTTAATTGGAAAGGTACCTTTTGTTCCCCTAGAGTAGTCATATACTAACCACTGAACTCCCTAGGCTCAAATTTCTGGGGTAGCAAGAGTTCAGTTTTCTGACAACTCGTAAAAAAAAAAAATCCAGAGGAAAAAATTGATGTCTTTATTTTTATTAATAACATAAAGCATACTTACACTTAATATGAAGTGTTGCATCCATTTGTACCAGCAAATACAGAGGATTCTGCTGGAAGTCACAGTGAGTTCAAAAGAAAGGAATTAAGGGCAGATGCACAGAACATCACAGAACCTCGACCCTTGCCATCTGCAAATCCTACTGAAAAGCATGCTGCTAAAAATAAATAAATAAATAGCCTTTTTTCTGAGGCATTGGGAGAAATGTAGGTTCTTCCATAAAGGCAGAAGCAACAAAACTTTGTTTCCTGTAGACTTGTGCCTCTCCCTCACAGCAGCACTACTGGCAAGGGAGAGGGGACACGTCCAGGCCAGCCTGCACCTCCCTGCTCTCCAATTAGCTCCACAGGACACCTGCGTGGGATGGCCAGACCACTGCCAAGCACAATATGTTACAGCTGAGTTCCCATCTTTCTCTCAGTATTTGCTCTCATTTGGGGCCTGTCCACCAACCAAGTTTTTTACTATTAATTTGTCAGGGCTTCTGGGACCTGCTGCTCTTCTAGGTCTAGACAAAGCTGTGCAGAAGCCCTAAAAGTTTCTGTGAAGTGACAGGCATATACTTTGGATATAACACATTTCTCTAAGGAAGCAAAGTTAAAGTAAAATATCCTCTTGCACTTTATTGCCCTTTCAAGAGATTTGTTCTCACCTACTTCATAGCCTAGTCATGGTCACAAAATGCTAAAGAAAAAGATGTTCCACATTGGAACATCTGAATCAGAAGCTATGTTTGAGCCTTCTCAGAAAGCTGAGTTTCATCACCTTCGTGCTGTTCTGGTGTTTGTATCCACAGAATGTGACCCAATCCTCTTGATTTTCTTTGTTCCAGAAGAAGAATTTGGACTGAGGAGGGCCAGGGCAGCAATATATCCAATTCTGCTGTCCCACAGTTTCAGAAGACCCTGAGTTAAAGCAGCAACTACCACCCTGTATGTACTGACAGAAGAAAAAATCCCACCAGTTCTATGTCAAGGATTAGCACTTCCACCCTGACATGAAAGGGATGCCTTAGAGGAAAAACTGCTGGGGCATCCCCTTCCTGAAGGCCTGGCTAGCCCCATGCAGCAGCTACAGCAATGAATTCTGAAAGGGCAAGAAAATGAGATGGAAAAGTCTGTGGGTCAAGGACATCACTTCAGGACAAAAAGAGACTCAACTGGGGGAAAGTAATGTAATTTATGTATTTATAAATTAATATAATTTATTGCCAATTAAAATAGAGTTGGATGCTGAGACAAAGATTAAATTAACACCTTACCATCCACTCCTTTTCCCAGGCTCGTTTTCTCTCCCAGCTCCTCTACTCCCCTACCCCTGAGGGCTCCTGCAGTCAGCCCGGGGCTGTGCCCACCTGTGCCCACCACAGGGCAGCCCAGCCTTACCCCATCCGCACCCCTGTGGCCAGCACTAGAACCTGCCCCCAGCCCAGGGCCACTCTGAAGAGCAGCCTGAGAGCCAGCACCTTTTTGGGGCCAGCAGTATCATCAGGCCATCAGCCACTGACCCTGGGGAGCCACAGGGTGCCCGTCAGCCCCCAGCCAAGGCTGCTCCCAGCCCACCTCAGCCTGCCTCACGCTGGTCCTGGCACATGTGGTTAGTCTGCTGAGAGAAAGCAGCACAGGGACAGAAACTGCAGTCCATAGAACCACTGTGTAATTTTCTCTTCCTATCCAAAAAGGTAGTACAAATAAAGCTTTCCTTACCGTATAAACAAATTATTTTTTGGAGGGGAAAAATCCCAGGCAGCAGCTTTTCCCAGTGTGATTCAACTTGTTGGGGAAGTTTCTGGGAAAGCAGCCTTGCAAGAATTTTGGCCTTTAGGTCTGAAGTAACAGGCAGTAATAAAAAGTGAATTAAAATAACCATTGAGCTTAAAGAAGATTCTCCAAGCCACAGCACCAGCAGCCTTCTCTGTTAGGACTGCAAGGCTGCCTGGTACTGGCTTCAAAATTAGTTCATCTTCATCCCTCTGACTGCCAAATCGCCTCCCTTTTCAGCTGAGGCAGCACACCAAGGAGATGTGCACAGGGACTGCTTAAAAGCAAAGCCAGTCCTGGAAGCCTTTCCTCCAGCCCCAAGAGCAGCTGCCTGAGCACAAGCAAGGCCATGCACAGGGTGGAAATATTTCCTACATGCTCTTTGGACTCAAGGGGACATCAAGATCTGCCGCTGGGGGAGAAAGGGAAGCAAGCCCCTAGAAGAGGTCATTGACAGGACCTGTGCTGTCACACCCTGATGGCAGTGGTGTCATTTACAGCTCTGATCTGCACCAACCAGTTCCTCAGGTGCTAGTGGTGATCAGCCCAGCACCCAAGTGCTAACTGCTGCATCTGCTGGAAGTGTTTAAAAAACATGTGGATGTGGCACTTGGGGAACTGTTGGTGGCTTGGTGGGGCACATGGTGGTACTTGGCTAATGGTTGGACTCCATGACCTTAGAGGTCTTTTCCATACTTAATGAACCTGTGATTCTGCCTCCCCTCCCATCCCACCTTCATTACCAACTTGCAAGCCAAGCACCAAAGAAAAGACACCTAAATGCACAGGGTGATTGTCTAAAGAAGTCACAGAATGTCTCACAGGTACAAAAATCCTTACAGGCTGCTCTGCAGCACTGGCAGCCCCCACCCCCCTCCAGCTCCACAACTTGTCTTTGAAACAGCCTGATGACTGATTATGGGAATCTTCCCCATGCGGTACCCCCACACCATGACATCTCAATCATACTTCCATTTCTTTTTTAAAGTAAAAAATGTTTTTTCTGGCCCAGTATGTTTATCAGTTAGTCTGAGCCAGTTATCTGCACAGGTTTACGGTATGGAGCCTAGAACCATTAGATTTTTATCACGTCTTATGAAAATCATACACAGCTTACTCTTGTAGCTGTATATTACAAGGGAATCATGCACAGAGAGACTGGTTCTCCTTAGATTACTATCTCTGAATTGATGCTGTATGAAGCACAACTGCTTAAAAGGTTATAACTGATGTAATTTTTGCCATTACAGGTAATTTATGGCTCCTGTGTGTCTGACTTGTCAAATCTTCTTACAGAGATCAAACAGGATCTGTTTGTCACATGCATTTATCTAACACTTGCTCCTCTGCAAGCTTCAAAACGCAATAGTTATTCTTTTCTTGGGTGTCAATTTTCTCCTATACGTCTTGCCTCTTAGTCCTTGTAAATGCCCTCCTAATGCAAAATGCAGGGGTGCTTCAGCAGCAAATAAGAGCAATGACTTCTTCTCTAGAGGAATTTTTAAAAGAGATTTTTTTTTTCCTAAGCAGGGCTCCAGTCCTTCAGAGAAGTCTGAAGTCATGCACACAGATGTTTTGAACTCCAGCTGCGCTTCAAACCTTGCTGCATTATTTTCCCCTCAACTTTACGTAACTCTGAGCTAATCTCCGATGTTGTGAAAGAAATCCTTCAGGAAAACTCCTGGAGAACAAAATACTCTTTCATTGAATAAGAAAGGGGGATACACACGTGAGGTGTACATCCTCAGCTCCTGCCTCTACATCTGCCTCCACCTCAGGGCCAAACCTTCATATCCTGCCGTATCTTGTCTCACATTGCTGGAAGTCATATTCTGCCTTACATACTCGAGCCTGTACGCCAATCACTCACATCATGACAAAAGCTGTGCCATTTCCTTGTTTACTCTGCACAGATTTCACAGCAAATGGAGCTTGCTCCCCTTGCAGCAGCACAGTGCTCCCCAGCCCAGGGGACATGGTGCCAGCAATGCTGGGCAGTGGCCGCCCCACTATGCCATCACATCCCTGCGTGAAAAGGTGAGGAGCCCAGCAGCACTCAGATACACTCCTGTTCCACATTTATGGACCTTTACCCGTTCTGCTGTCAGAAGGGCTGCGTTTCTCAATGGCTATGAAGTGTGAAGTGTCTGGAAACACAACACGCTCACTATAGAGGAAAGAACTTCACAGAGCAGCTTTGCCAGCTTAACTCTACATTTGGTTTTCCCTTCCAGTCAGGTATGAAATGGCAGGACATGCTTAAGCAGGCAGTATGATAGGAATCCTAGAGAGAAATAAATTAAATACATGACTAGTAAACAAATAGATATAATTTATTTATTCAATAATAAATAATAAAATTTTATTTAAGTAATAATAATAAATAGAATTAGAAGAACTACACTTTGCTGAAGGTGAAGTCCTTTGAGTAAATTGACTGAAATTGGTATCTTCACTGACACATAATTTTTTTACAGGGTTTACAGTACAGAAGATTTGTGCAGCAAACCGGAAATATTCTGAAAAAGTACAAATAATTATTCAAACATATATATAGAACAGGCTATTTGTGCAAATACACACAAAATCTAGAGTTTTTAAGATCTGAGAATTTTGCCCAATAATACAATATATGTTTGAGAAAGGCTTGTCTTTGATTCAGAAACATCTAACGCTTTGCAAATAATGTTCCTAATATGAGGAGCGACTTTGGTCTTGCCAATTGCTTGACATGGTTTTAATGTCAGGTAGAATTAAAGACTGGCAATTAAATAGCAATAAACTGTAAATTGCTGATGCAATATACCGATGCTATACATGAGTTACGTGTATGACTACAGAAGCTGCAGAAACACATTAGTTGCAAAACAACACTAACAACCTCATAATAATTATGTAACTAGCATCCTGTTGGAAATATTGCCCAGTTCTGTGGACATTTTGCACCCACATTTTGAATCTTTCTAGACTGTTTGAAAAGTATTACAGTATATTTATTCAAAAATCATTAAAATCCTGATAAGTGTAATAATAAATAATTTGCTTCTTCAGATTAATTTTAACACTGACTTATTTTACCACGCTGATAAAATCTATCCCAATCTCAAATATTATTCAAACTGCCTCAGGATCTGCCATCTCTTTTTTTCCCCTAAGTTTGTTTTTAGTTTCTTTCTTTTCCTTCCAGTGTCTTAGATGAGGATCTCTCTTTATCTCTGCCGCAAGCTTTATGCTCTAACAGTGTTGAATGGCATATCAGAGTCTATTTCTGAGTACTGGAACAATGTCTCTGACAATATGTATTAGTGTTCTGGCACTTTCCTCTAGAAGAAATTTTTATATGCCTCAGACAATAGACAGTGTCAGGGGATTTGGACAGACATTAAAGAAGAAAAGTATTTAGTCAATCTTCTCGGAAACCACTCCATTACTGGACGCAGGAGTTGACAAGAAGCAGAAACACTGAGAGAGTCAACCACAAACTAAAAAGGAGTTCTAAGGCTGAAGATTTTATGAAACAGAGAGAATGCAGTACTCCCTCTGGATGGGCTGATCCATTCAACTAAATAAATGCCAAAAGAAACACAGGCCCAAAAATCATGGTTTTGAGCCGTTATAGTCAAGATATTGAAACCTGAAAAGAGTATGAAATAATTTCACTGCCTATATCTGCACAATGCCTGCCTTTACTGTAAGACATGAAAAAAAGAAGAAAGGAAAAAGATAAGAAAACCTTTTTCATTTATGAGCATAACTACATACTTACTAAGACTATCAACATGTGCTGGAAACACCTTCCTAAAATGAAAATATATGGTTTATAAAAACACACCAAAGAAGGAGCTAGTGCTCTCATTCAGAGAGGATTGATTGAAGGAAATCCATGTGTTATGCCAGACATATGCCAGTTCTGTGATAGTGAAGCACAACAGTCCTGGATAATGGGTTTCATGTGTATGGCAGAAATACTGACTGGAAATTATGCAGTTGATAACACTGACTTAAACTGACAGTATTAATTTCAGAAAAAATTTTCTGATGAGTTTTCATTCCAGAAAACTAATTGTAGGCTGTGTGCAATCTTACAGCCAGGTGCTGTGCTGTTTTCTGTTCAGGATATGACCATCAGAAAGACACTTTTAGATCTTTTACAGAAATCAACCATACAAGATATTGATAGAGAGCCTTAGTAGCATTTGCTATTCATAATGTGGATTTTTTGACAGCAACAACTTCAGAAGCAGAAAACCGTGTGCTTTATTACAAATAATTTTCTCTTATTCACCAGTGATACATTTACAATTTCTCACAGTTTGGCAGGCCCAAATAATTTATTCTCTAAGCTTCCTACAATTTAAAGAAATGTTTTGCACACTATTCAGTAATAGTTGAATAGTAGTAGTTCAGTAATATTCTTAATCCTTTGAGAAGCTGAACTTGAATTTAGGTTATAGATTTGGAGGAATTTCAGCTGCCTTATTCACTAGTAGTGGTGAGGTGTCATTTTCTCAAAATCATTTTCACAATAAAATCTGCTGGAAAAATACACATAACCTTCCTATGAACCAGCACATTTTTTTGTAAAAAACCTCAACAAGCATTTCCATGAATTAATCCACTCTGTGGAGGCTAAATACCTTACTCAGAAGGCACTTTTGTTTTAAATCAAGGTCTGTGCTCAATGGACTCATGAGGTCCAAGACAGTTGACTAAAATAAGTTATTTCAAATGTGCTTTGCAGAAATCTGTGTATGCAAAAGTTTATAATAGGAAATGTGTGAATCTGATAACCAAAGAGTAAAACCTACTGATCCATGCCATCAACTGGAAGTGTTAGTACATACTACAAATCAATGCTTTCACATTAGTGACTAACACTTCAAAAATAATTAACCAGTAAAAAAGACAGTGAAACCTCTGTCAACTCATTCTGGAATCATCTCGTGCATTAATACTACATGAGAATGGCACAATAGGAAATAAGGCAAAATGGCAATGAAAGGCAGTGTCCAACAGAAGATGTTCTCTCTGACCTAATCTCAGAACTGGAGAAGAAGGTAACAGGAGAATAAAAAGCAGTAAGAGCCACAGCACTCATGCTTCAAGGCAGAAGCATTCTGATTTTATTCATTAGGTGAACTGTGATCTGTAAAGAGTAGCAATAAATAATACCTTCCTTGCTAAAAAGACAAGCTACCCAAATATTAACAAGTAACTATCTGAAGTATTAGCACAACCTTGGAGGTTTCTAGTAAGGGGAAGAGAAAGAACACCTCTTTTAGCAGTCCTGTTACTCCTAGAGTCACATTGAAGGGACACGATGCAGTCCCTCGCTCAAGCTTTGCTCTCAGAAGTGCATGACCACCTTACCTCAGGATCCAACACGGGCAGTAAAACTCATCTGAACTAATTACAGCAGGTCTTCCTGCACCCTCCTGGTGCTGCACTATGCTCATTATACAGTGCAAGCACACCTAGATATATGCCACAGGGCAAATTTTGCCCCTGGACCAATACTGGCGGATCCCAAAATCTTTCCACCCAGTGCTATCAATCCAAACGTCATTTTACAGGGAAAAAGCAACAAGAAACTCTTTCAAAGCCCTCTCCCGTGGGAGAATTGTGCAAATGAGGAATTTAAACTTTGTCATACCACTTTTCTCCAAATCTAGCTTCTGAACAATAGCCTGTTTTCACTTCAGAGTGGTACATTTTCCACAAAAAACCTGTTGTCTCCTTGCATCTATTAAAGCTGGAAGAGGCATTATTTACACCAAGCAGACAAGCCTCGGGCATTTTAAATCCCCTCCACTCATCATGAGACTCCTGTTAAATGGTGCAGTTCGCATTAGAGGCTGGACAAGTTTCTCCCTACAATTAGCTACTTAACAATGACAGTTCTCCCCCTTCAACTTTAAAAAAAAAAAAAAAAAAAAAAGCCAATGCAGGGATCATGCAGAAACACCCTTGAAACTGAGAAAGTCCTTCCCTGACATGAAAGATAGAGGACCTAGAAGCTCACATATGAAATATCAGCTACTCGGTACCAAACTTTTATACAAGTATTTGCATTTCATATTAACAACAGCAAAAGAAAATCCCAATCATTGTGAGGGCTGTACTTCCTATATGGGAAAAAAAAAAAAAAAAAAAAAAAAAAAAAAAAAAAAAAAAAAAAAAAAAAAAAGAGAGAGAGAGAAAAAGGAAGGGAATATAAAAGGTGAATCTATTGTTAACCTACAGGTAAATACCCTGAGGATAGCTGTTTTTCCACCAACAGAATTTCAGATTGTTTCTATGAATTTGTTGCTTTGATACTTGGAGAGGAAAGCTTAAAGAAAACGGAGTGAAGTTTGCCCCTTTTGCCTCACAGTGAACAAAAGATATCACTGTCTGTCATCTTCTGTGTCTGGCTAATCATAGGCATCCAAGCATCAGGTTATAAACTGCAATAATCATGAAGCTAGCTTATAATCCACCTGACTTCCTAAATTTCAAGTACAATAAAAGTAAATTGGGTTGTCTGGATACCTATATTTTTAATTCTTATTCTTTTAATCTCTATGGTTCTTCACTTTTCAAGTTGTTCTTTGCAAGGCTGAAGACTAAACATTTCTTTAATAGATCTGGATATCTAAAAGACCAGCTTCCAGCAAGAGCTGCTTACCACTCAGTTAACCTGTATACAACTATCTCTCTTTCCTGGGTTGCATTTTTTTGCATTATACAGACTTGTGATCCTGCAAAGATTTATTATAACCCCTCTGTTCACTTCAAGTGCTCTAAATGGCTTGACTGAATTTCTCACTGGGGATTTCTCAGAGGGTATAAACAGAGTCTCTGCATGAGCAGTGGGAGCAGGGCTGTGCCATGGGGCACAGGTGACCCAGCACAGGCCATGCTCTCACTGGCAGAGTGGCAGTCCCACAGGGTCTGAGCATGGGGCACAGCCCAGGGGTCACAGCAATGAATCTCACCAGCAGCCTCTGACCAGACAAAGTAACCAGGCACTTCCAAGGTCCATCCAGCAGACAAGGGCAAGAGGTAGGACTGGGGACAGGACAGGGGTGCGTCCAGAAGGCAAGGCCAGAGATAAACATGCCCACAGCATAGTTCAGGCTATAGGACTGGGTGCCAAGCCCTGAGCTGATACTGATCTCCTGGAGAGAGGGGAGAAGCTGGTCAGGGTCAGTATGGTTCAATAGAGCTTGCCCCAAGGACTCTGAGAGCCATAAGCTCTGAGGAGAACCTCAGGCACAGCCCTGACCTCGTTGAAAATGAAAAATGTTCCATGAGGTCAGGATCCACCTCATGTGTTTCTTTTCTAGCTCCTGTGACGTACCTCAAATATCCTTGGGTCACATATCAAATAAATAGATAAGAGTGATAAAAGTTAACTAAAGCCATGCAACACGCAAAGCACCTCTCAGTCACAGCTGTTAAGGATATTAGCACTGTATCAACCACCAACAAAATAAAAATTGCTATTGTGTTTCTGGCCAGCACTGGAAAGTTTTGAAGTTTTTTTCTGAGGCAAGCTGCCAGTAGTGCCATGGGAGTGCTAACACACTGCCATTTCATTTCAAGGCTAATATTGAAAAACAGTAAAATTCTTCATTTAAACAGAGCTATAAGGGCTGAAGAAAAGATTCCTCTTGCTTTCAGCAAGTTTTGGACCAAGCAGCATACGAAGAGTTTTCATGTGTGCGAGTGATGTTGCCCTCTGCTGGGTAACCCACAACCCGAAAAAGCTCTGCTCTTCAGAGTCCCATCAGATTCAAGCAGAGGCAGCCTACATATTTTTGACACAAGAACCTTTCCAAATCGGAGGTGATTTAGGTTTTCTGTAACCCACAGAGGAGATAGGAGTACCCCGTTGGTCTCTTTTTCTAGGTGCAGAGGAAGGATGCAGTTTCAGTCCTCATCTCTTTGTGGAATATGGCCCATTGGTTTCCAGTGCAGAATTAGCCCCATCCAATTTTTCCAAGGTCATCTGGAAAATCTGTAGGAAAGTCAAACAAAAAGAAATAATGAAAATTAAAGACTGTATGTTTCATGACTCTCAAGTTTTAAGCACATGACAGAAAGAAAAAAGATCCCTCAAATACATTCAGTCCTTAAAACCTCTAGATGCCAATAATATACTGCAGGATATGTCTACATTAATTCTCACCTATATTCATTTATTTGTTTTTCCTCCTTTCACAAAATCAGATTTAATTTTTCTTAAGTAACAGATAAATTACTAGTGTCTATATTATCAGCACTCTATTAAGAGCAGGAATCCAGCTCGATGCCACTAGGACGTTGTAACATTCCTATCTCATCAGTGATCAGACTAAGGTCTAGGGAGTGAAATTTATCAAATGCCATTGTACAGTGTATCTGGAAGGATGATAAACATGATTAAAATTCATTTCACCAACACAGTTGCTCATATATATTTGATGTCCTTTTCCTTGGAATGGTTAGACAAATTGCACAGTTCCCTAAAATGAAATTCAGTCTTGGATTTTATACAATGTGCCCTGATAATACAAATCAATATTTTGACAAAAACACATTTTTGCCTGAAGATGAAGTATAATGTGTAATAAAATACATTAAAGTACTTTATAATTTATCCTGAGACCACAATGCATTTGACCAAATGTCGTACATCATTGCATAGAAGACTAGGTGGAATATAGAATCTATACTCCTTTAAGAAGCAACTGCATTGAGAGAGCACACAATTAAACACTAAATATTCAGAAAATTTTCAAATTAAGGATCTATGTGAAACCTCTTGAAGGTATGTATTTTTCTACACAATTCAAGATCACAGTTTTTCCTCAAATGTAGTATCATATTCTCTAATTACTTTCACTTTTAAGATAGTGTACATTCTCTTCTGTGTGCCAATTTGCTTTTGCCATTAACCACACAAACCCTGTTTATGCATGTAATATAAGGGGAGCCAAAAAACACCCCAAAAAGTCTCTGTGGACCTTCTGCATGCTCTGTGGCTCTTGCCCAATATCTCTAATGAATTAGACGGTTTCCTCAGAATTTCCATGTCCTAGACCCATTTGGCTAGTCATCCTCCAAGCCCTCTCCCCCTATGGAGCACATAGCAAAAAATTTCATGAGCTAGAGTGGCACAGATAGAAATTTAAAAGTTGATAACATGGGCCAGTTCCTAAATCCAGTGCAGTCCAAAGGCATCAAGAACATAGGAGCTGAATTTGCCTTCATTTTACAGGAAAATATGAAACTCTACATATCTTAATGGGTCTTGGCACCAAGTACCATGTTCATTGTCAGGTAGATACATGAGTAGGGATTTAGCCTTTGACTGAAGTATGAGCCATATGAGGGAGTATTTAATGGGAAGACTAACTCACCAGACCAGACTCACAGATAGAGGAAATAAAACCTGTGTATTTTGCCTACTAAGGTTTGCCCTATACAATAATACATCTTATTGCAGTCTCATTTACTGCTCTCTTGCCCAAAGCAGCCTGGCATTTGGTCTTTACAAGGACTTTATCAGAATTCAAGACCTAAGTGCCTGGACCATAATCATCACACATGGATTGTTTTCACTGAGGCCAAGACATGAGCACGTTCAGGCAGTACACAAAGATCTTGTTGCTAAAACATTTCCCACTTGAATGTAATTGTTCTCCAGTAAGGAAGCAATCACTGAAAAGCAAAATCCTACAGATGACACGCTGAGTTTTACGTTCACAGGAGGTTAATATATTTTCCATCCACAGTGGAACTGTGTGTAATTTATAGGCAAAAATCCAGCCCTGGTGCAAGCAAGTGCAGCTCTTATTGATCTCAATAGTAGATGCACTCATTTATGGCAGGGCTGCTTTCGGCGTCATGTCTGTTTAGCACAGAATGAATAATATTACAAGGCAGGGCATAGGTTCACTGTGCGTGCTGAAAGCTTTTGCATTTGTGAATGTTAAAATAGCCTGCCTCCACAATAGCAACTATTTTGGGCTGGAGAACACAACATGTGCCAATCTTCAGTTGCATAATGCTTTCACATATCTCAGGATTCGCTACTCTGAATAGTTCCATACTGAATGGCTGCTTAATATCTCCTCTACTGCATGTAAGTCCTGTCTCTAACAGCACGGTGCAGCGTGTTGCTCAATAGATGAGCCCTGCATTCACTCACAAAAGCCCAAGCCAGTCTGCAGGACTGAGACTGAGGCAGAGCTGTGCTTGAAGAGCCCTGTGGCTTATGCTATTTCAGTATGAGTTTAAAGAAAAACACTCAAATTTTTTATACATTTGGTTTTCATTTGTTTGAAGCGGTTTTGTAGCCTAATAAAAAGACCTACAGTTTCATAAAAGGAAGTTAACTGGTTGTCTTTGGGCAGTAGGAGACTTTTTCATGTATTACTGGGTTATTTTAAGGGCATTAACTGCAGTCAGCCCATGAGCTCTGTTATAGAATTGATTTGATTTAAGTTTTTTTTAATTACACTGTGTTTTATTAAAAAATCAAACCCGAATGTCAGTGTGAAAAAACTGGATCCTTTCTTATTACACTGTTCTGCCCTGGATAGCTGAGCACTCCTTGTGTACTGGCTTGTAAGCCATTCCCATTGTCCACTGCCTGTCTGCCTCCTGGCTGGCAGCAGATTTACCCAACAGGAACAGAGGTTCAGGGTGCAGGTGTTCCCATCCAAGCTCTCCCTCCAGCAGCAGGAAGGGATCGAATTTACCAATACATTTTCACCTTCCAGCAGAAAGAAACATGACAGCCTGATCTCACCCTCGAGCACTCGGACCCAAGGGGAAGGTAATTTGACTGTCTAACCTTGTGCTTTGGCAGTGGGAAAGGAAGGGAAGTAACCTGACCACTACTGCCTTCTCACTGATAACGTGCAGACCTCAGGATGGCCATAATTTACCCAATCAGCCATAGTGCCTGCCATCCTCAAAATATACCCAGAAGACTTTTCTGGAATGGATAATCACAGTACAGGAGTAAAACACGTGTGTTTTTCTTTCTAAAGCTCAAGGAAATAGACACATAACTGTGCTCTAAACATATTTACATTACTGTCTTCTTCTAGACAGCACAAACAAGCCACTGTGTGTAAGCATAAAACACTGGCAGCTACCATTCATCTCAGAGGTATATATACAGGATAATAAATTTAATGAAAGTTTGATTTCCAAGAAGCTAGCCCATTCCTTTTTAATTAAACTTTTTCATATATTGTATACTATTTCAATACATCCCCTTTACATTTATGACTAGAATATGGCTATTCAATGTATTAATTCAACCTTACATCAAGGGACAAATTAGGATGAGGGCATAGTCCAGGTTAGTAGAGTAACAATCCTGGGTAGGTATATGGAAAGCTGAGGGTTTTGCTCAAGCTGAGAGGGAAGAGAAAGGAGAAAAAGAAAAGAGAAAATAGGGAAGAAAATAACATACAAAAAAAGGGGAAGATTTTTAAAAAAAAGGGAAATCTGTCTGGGGTCTCTTTAACAGGAAGTTTAACCACTGACTTCAGAGTCATGGATCTCTTTGCTCCTGCCTAATACAATGCATCTTCTGTCCTTCTTTCTCAAATCATGTCCTATCAGGCAAGGTCACTGTCACACCCTCTCTCAGTAAAAAAAATAATTTATTTCCTTGACAAAACTCATGCCTCTGAGTCACACTGGAGTTGAGTTTGGAGGAACAGTGTAGTAATGTGGGAGAACTATACAAACTGTGGAGCTACACCTACAGGAAGAAAAAAAAAAAAAAAAAAAAAAAAAAAAAAAAAAAAAGAGAGAGAGAGAAAAAGAAGCAAAAATATAAGCAACAGAACACTCTTAGTGGGTTGGACCTCAAACCTACTCTAAACTTGTTGTGCACAGCCAGAGTGATAGGACAAGCAGTAAACTCTAGAGATCTAAAAGCAAATATCTGCAGAGAGCCAAAATCTCAGTGGCTGGAAATTGAGATAACTTGGGGAACCAGCATTTCTGGACATTTGGGGCTGTTATGGGTAGGTTAAAGAGGGAGACTAGAGAACATTCCAAGTATCATATAGAGTATCAGAGGTCAAATGCTTCAACATGCTAGATTGGTCTTGCTCAGAGATAATTACTCATCATGAGGATCTGAGAGAAATTCCTGAATAAAAAGTCTGTGGTACTAAAGTGCCTGTTCCCTCTTCTATCAAAGACAACAGCAAACTCTACCAACTTCAGCCAAGCAAGAACCAGGTTGATAACTGCAAGGTTCCTTACAGCAGAGGAAAGTTTTGCTCTGAGTGAAAATAGAAATTTTCTATTTGATACACTAAGCATGGCACAAAAAAATTTGTTTTGCTTTGCAGGATAATAGAAGCCCTTCTTTTATAGGGGCTGAATTCTGTATTTGTTATGTCCAGCCAGAGTTTTTAAAAAACTCACACATGCATGTCAGTTATTGAATGATATTGTTTAAAGCTAGAAACTGTGAGCTGTTAGGCTTTAAAGAATAGGCAGACAGGCAAGAAATTCCACCAAGTGATTTATAAGCAGGTGGATGAGAAAGTGGAAACTTTTGTGAATCTTGGTCGTGATCCAATTGAGAGCCTTATTTTGATGGAGGGCTCCCTCTTCTGGATTTTGATTGAAGCATATTTCCCAAAGTCCAAACCAGTTTATTTATTTCCAATGCAATTGAAAGATGTTTTCAACTAGAAAACAGATCAGGGAGAGTCTCTATGCACTCTCATAGTCAAACAGTGCATCTGTCCAGATCATTGTGGAGATCTGCGCTTTGGGCAGCACAGCTGACTGCATCTGCCTCAGAGACGTGCTGCAGAGAAAGGGAGCTGACACCATGGATTTTAATTTTTAGATTTATATTTACAGATGTCCTAGGCACAAGGATAAGGGTTTACTTTAGTTTATGATTCTTTATTTTTCTTGCTATCTAAATGCAGGTTTTGGATAATTACATCATTAAGAAATAGTCTTTGTTGCAACAACTCCTAGGAACTCTACTTCTGAACAAGAATAGCTTCAAGTTAAGGAGCCCAAAAAGAAAAATATCTGTTTGGCTAGAAGTTCTCCAGTGACATGAAAAATAGCCTTTTAGCCCCTTACACAAATCAAAATAGTCTTACATGAAAAATCCTTCCTAATCTGTGGGGAATTTCCTCCCCCATAGGAATTTCATCTGAAAACAGACACTTCCTGAATGGCAGGTGGGACTGCAAGAAACTGAAACTGCAGCTTTGATTAATTTACATTTCTTAAAGCGAACAACCTTCTCAGGCAGAAACCTGCTTCAAGGCAGGTTTCTCTAATACAGCCTGAGTTTAATACCCCAGTACAAATGCATCTATAAGACTAATCTACAGACTGTGCTGCTGCTGCTGCCCACAAGACAGCATGCATCTAGACCAACCATCCCCTGGCTTTTTGCTTGCAGATTAGCAAATAACAATCAGCCCAGTCAACATTTGGGGCCCATAATCCTCAGAGGGCATTTACTGTGAGCTCTGAGACACACCCACAGGCCCTCGGAGCTCAGTTTGGGAACCACCAACTCACAAAGCCCGGCTGACACCAGGTGACTCCTCCCTGCCCTGGGTGATTTGAGGCTACACTGGAAGCAGGCACACCAGCCCCAACATTTGTCATTTGAAAAGATGAGATATGGGAGGGGTATGAGGAAGAACAGAAGGAAAGTGAGCTCTTAGTGCCAAGGAGCAGACTGGATGGAAAGCCAAGAACAGAGCACAGGCTTCTTAGGAACAAGCTCAGAGCTCTCTGCAGAGCTACAGCCCTTAAACTGAATCTACAGTCAAAGAAGGGACCATTAAAAAGTATCCTCTGGACATGGATACTTCAAGCTTATGTAGAAATTCATGTTTAGAATAAGAGGCCCCAGCAAATTCCAGCACTAAAAAAAAAAAAAAAAAAAAAAAAAAATAGAGCCAAGAACTGCCCTTCTGCTGAACTGGACAGCTATAGCTCTGCAATGACTTGCCCTGTAGTTTTGGGAGGGTGTTGCAATTTTTTTAATACTTACTATTGTCATAATATAGAGGGAGAAAAGTTGTGATGTATACTAAACTCCTATTACTTAATTTTGCCAGGAGAGAGATCACAGCAAATTTGACCACCATTATAAAAATATTCTTGATTCCAAGAGAACAATAATTAAAAAAAAAAAAAAAAAAAGTCCTACTGTTTTCTTACTTAAGTGCAGCAAATAAAGTAAGAAATTAATTTTCAAATTCATATAACTTGTTGGCATTACAACAGACTGCTGTTGAGAAACAAAAAGTTTTTCATCTCTTCTAGTGCACCCTAATTTATCTTTGGTAAGGCTTTGTGTTCATCTTTCCTTGAGGCAGAGTTGCTCAACAGTATCAACATTCCCCAGTGCTTCAGGCCATGGTCCTCCTGCATTTTAGTATCTGCCTGCGATATGTGAGCCCTGCACTTGGCTCCCTCCAGAGCTATGACAACTTTAAGTATTTGACAAGCCCTGTGACATAAAGCATTTTAAAAAAATCTCCAAGACTATTAAAAAACAATAGAACTGGCATAAGCCATGTTTAACTCTCCCACAGAGAAAATCTGAGCAGACAATCTGCATTTGTTTTCTCCCAAGTGTCCCAGGACATCTGCTTCCATCTGTATCTCAGGTCAGCCTGTCTGCTGGCTGTGCCTGGTAATATGCACCTTGCAATAGGAATCAAGGCAATTCTTAATATTCAATACTCTTCTCTGCTGGTAGATATGACTTCTGACCAAACTGAGCTTGCAACAAGAAACAAGGTTTTCAATAATAATACCCATCTCACATCACGTCTCTGGGAATACATTGTGCTGCTTTCCTCCTGCCCTTCCCACAAATAGCCAAGGCACTGACGTGACAAAATCCCATACCATATTCATCAGATTATTACTATAATTATTCCTCAGAAAAACACAGGAGCTTCATTCTGTTACATTCGGACAAATCTCATTCATGAATATGGTATCGGGCATTTCCGGGAAAAAAAACCCTTCAGGCTGGCAGAAAGGTCATATTAGCTGCATGAAGCACTGTTGAGCTGTGCCTTATTCCTTGCAAAGCTCCCATTACCTGTGACAACACGTGCCAGGGAGAGGTTGCTATTCCTTCCTAATCTTTTCACATATCCTCCTTCCTACAGCTATTAATGGTGACCTCCAATTCCACACATTTCTCCAGGTGGATTCCTGTACTATCCTTCTAAGACTTCCTTAATTTCTTCTGTTGTACCCTCCTACGACAACCCTTGCCAATAGTTCCTAATTTCCCACACTTCTCCCATCATCATCACCACCACCACCTCCTGGTACCCACTGGCCTGTGCCTTTGTCTTCTCTGTTGCTTAGAGACTCCTTTTTGCTCTTTCCTCATCAACTTCAGCAGGGTAGAGCAGACTACTGGGACAACAGAAAGACAGAGATCTGGGAAGACTTTGCCCTCTTCTGTGCCTACATACCTATCCCCACCAAAAGACACAATCCTCTGGACATCTGTCATACATCTGGACATCTATTATTGTGTCTATCATATACATAAAATTACATTCAAATATTGCTGTGAACATTGCATAGCCCACTACTCCACCTTTGGGAAGTGGCAGCTCTGATTTCCCATACAATATTTACAAGTCCTCAGAGCCACGTGCTGATATAACCTAAGTCTGTTGCTTCATCCAGAGTCCATGATGGATGACTTAACTAGGAAATAGATATTTAGTTTTAGCATTATTAATCACTTTATGGTATTAAGAGCATATCTTCCCCCTGCTGACCTAAGCACAGAATTACAAATCCTAACAGGCTTTTCCATAGTATTCATCACTTTTTTGTGGAGTCCTCTAGCATATCATGAACATACCTAAACACTTTTGCAACATGTCTGTTCATCTCAGTGCCACATGACCTCATGGCTGGCTGCATGGTTTGGCAAAAGCAGTCTCTGCCTTACCTGTGGGCTCCCAGGGTCTCCTGGGCACTGGCAAGCTTCCCTCTGTTTAGTTCTCTGAAGAGTTTCAGTAGAGGATCAGACACTCCTGCCTTAAGGCAAAGGTAGAAGAAACATGCCTCTGGTGATGGGAAACAGGGAAAGAAGGACTGCCCTTTTTGGGAGTAGTTGCATTTGCTTACAAACATCCTAACAGAGTTCCATTACATTGCCCACATGCTTGGGATATATTTTGTGAAATCAATAATGTAGGACAAATTCAAACTATATTTTAGAGAAATTTTAAATAGGGATTTTTGAGCTCTACTAGAATGCAAACTGTTTAACTGAGTCAAACAGCTCAGTAAGTTCTTCATCCAAAACTTCAGTTCCACTTCTAATTGGTTAACAAGCTTAATCTCTCTAGAGGTCAGCACAGTACCAGAAACAAGTGAAAACAGAACAAAACAAAACAAAATTAGTTTGACTGGAGTTTTACATTTCCTCTGGAACTTCTGAGAAGGAGATAGAGGAATTCATAATTTTCCAGGAGAGACAGGATTCACAGTATTTTAAGTATGTAAAATAATTGATGCCATCCACAAAATGGTAAAACTCAGGGAGTTCTCTGGAGTGCAGGCCACAGCTTGCTTTGGTACTTAATTCCTAATCAAGCAGTTGCTAAAAAATTGTAACAGATGTGGCCGGGACTGCCAAGTTTGAACCTAAGTGTCAGGCTGAGCCATGACACATGCACTCACTGTGTTACCTAAAGTATCATCCTTATAAACAACTTTAGACTGGTTTTTATGTTCGTGTGACCAAATCTAACTCAGCGTTGGTAGAGCAAATGCAAACAGCTTGGTCTTCCATTAAGGCAATCATATACACAGATGCAAAATCCAGGACTCTGAGACTTCATACAAATCTGAGAGTCCTTGGGGAATTTGGGTTTGATGAAAAATATACATAAATATTATAATCTGTGACAGATATAATCTTGCTGCAGTATTTTCCATTTTATTTAAAAAGAAAGCTACCTATTTGGTTCAGTCCCACAGTCTGGCATTTACAAAGATAAAAGGACCTTTCAACATGAGCAAACTGCAAAACGTATTTGAAAATAAATTCTTAATGACAATTGGCATTAAACAATTTATTTTCAAATACATTTTGCAGGCTGTTCATGCTGAAGGGTGCTTTAATCTTCTGAACTGGATGCTGCTAGGCTGAGCAGAGATGAAGTTTTCTCTTAACTCTTTCAGTACCTCACAGAGAGCAGATTCCATCAGGATTTTCTGATAAAGTACTTACACCTGCATTAGATGAACATTGCATTACAGGAGCTCAGTTCCTAGTCTCAAGATAAGAAGCAGATACAATATCTCTGCTAGCCAATCATCTTACACCTACTTCTAACTCAAAGAATATTTCTTCTTTAATATACTCCCTTTTTTTTTCCCCTCAACAGAAATCCCAGTTGCTGTGCTAACAGTGCCTTTTTGGCTGGCCACAAATCACCACAGCTTTACCTACTAAGAAGCAGGCACGCTTCACAAGACCAGAATTTCCCGTCTCCCAGGTGGGAGTCAGCATCCTGTGTTACAAATAGTTCCTTTGTTGACAAGGGAAAGGCAAGCTCTGCCTCCATTTCTGGCATCTGTTCTGCTTTGCGTGCCTCAACTTTCATTGTGACTCTGGTGCATTTAAAGTCACAAAATAAAGCCAGATCGCTGCTGAACAGTGTAGTGCATCCTCCACAGCTCTGCTCTGCTACAGTCATTACTGTGCTTTCCCTTTGGATATTCACACAGCTGCACCATGAACCAGGACCGGGAAAAAATCCAGCAGAAATCACCCTTTTTGTTTTGAGCCCTTTTTCAGCAAAATAGTACTCCTGGCTTGTCTAACTGTATAGCCAGACGAATGTCACAGAGGCAGGCTTAGAGGGTGGAAATAAGAAGCCAGGCTTGGGGATGTGCTGGAATTTATATTGCATTTAAAAAGTAACCACAGGCTAAACCAGAGGTATAAGAGAACTTTCAATATCAAATTCTAGGAACCTAAAGGAAGTTAGGAGGCATATACATTACCCAGTAGTATGAACCACCTAGGGGCTCCACCATGGTGCCAAGCTGACCATTATTTCCATCCCTTCAGTCTTCATGCTGTTATACAGGCAAACTAATATAACCAAACAATGGAGAACAAGTGCCTGGAGAAAGACAGACCCTTCTTGAAACCACTGGAATTTAGATCAGACTGTAGAAGGTAATCCTGCCTCTGTGAAAACTCCATTTCTATTTTTCTGTAGGCAGAATGAGGAAAAATGGAAATCATCTGAACACAGGACTTAAGTCATAAAAATGACTAGAGGAAGAAATCCTGAAACATTCATTTTTGCCCAGCTTGCTCTGTCTCAGGAAGGAGGTGGGTAAAGCAAAGGCTGGAAGTTATTTTGGATCACTGCATCCAACACTCAGTTATTCCCTTCAGATCACACAACCCCTTTACATTTGACTGGTTAAACATCCTTCATACTCATCCAGCTCACAAACAAAAACAGCACATGCCATAACTGCAAGCTGAGTTATATCCATGATTATCCAAGCCCACATCTAAGAGAATTATCAGAATGCTAAGGAAAGCTCTGGCTTGATCCAACAGCTGCTATCTCAAGGGCTATTGATATGGAAAGCTTATCAAGACTGATAACAATGAAGTTATGAAGTCAGAGAAAAGATACATACCAAAAAGGTATCCACAGACAATAAAAAGGATGGATGAACCCAATTTACTGGTATGATATTAACCTGAAGAGGAACATTCCAGGAGAGGAAGATGACTCCTTCACTCATATACAATTAAAAAATGCAGAAGATATGAGCTCTAGCACTCCTCAGAGCTGCTCTTATTGAAGTTGATAACACATCTTCTGCTAGTTTTAGAAATACTGAATCCTAAAGGAGAAAATACAATTCATTATAGAACATGCTTCCCTGGTACAAGAAAGATGCTCATGAAATCTACAACTTTATTATGATGCTCATAAACCATTTTCAAAGCACTCTCCCATTTTCCCAAAATCCTACTGGAATTAGGCTACTACAGTGGACACCCTTGATAGAATAGGTGAGCTCTGGTACTGGTACTGCTGGTGCTTGTTTTTTCATAAATCTTTACCTACACAAAGCACTCCATTTCAGAAAAGCTCCCATAGGCAATCGGAAGCCATGACATATGGAGTCAAATATGCTGCTTGGTAAACCAAAGTTTTCAACAGTTGAGTAGGGTCACATTATCTCTGAGTAAGCATCTTTGCCCTCTGGCAGAAAGCTGAGAGGTTGAAGTTTTACAGATAAGAAAAAGCTTCTATCCACTCCTTCCTGGCAAAGTTCAGGTGAGCTCCTTCCCTCCTGACCTCTTTCAGATGACCCTTCATGGAAGGGAGACTAAAGCTGTCTTATGAAACAGCGACAAACACGCATTTAGAGAAGAATGGCAGGGGAAACATATGCAGAAAGGAAAGACTGAAAGGATATGATGATGTTGTGACATGAAAGGACATGGAAGAAAAATACAAAGCTGAAAATATTGTCTTGATAAAAGCAAGCCTGCATCTCCTACTAAAAAAAACCTAGCAGGCAGATGTATCAACTAATCCCATTTGTCTGTCTTTTCTCAGCAGAGTACCACTGCAAACTGCACAGCTGCTTTGGTGGCCCATACACTCTTGCCTGGTCTCATATGTCAATCCCTATCACTGTTAGTAACTATGGACAAGGCTGGGGTGGCAGGAGAATTTCCATTAAAATCAACAAGGGCTGGGGGGAAGCCCAAAGTGCACTTCTGAGCCGTAGCACCCCAATCCACAGCCCTGCCTGGTGTTGCCAAGTTCACTAGTGCCAGAACTTGCATGGGGGCTCTTTTGAGACAGCTCTACTGTGTCTGGCCCAAAACTGCTACTGCCACATCATCTCCATTTGGACTAATTACTGCTAATTTGTTCTTAGATAGACAAAAAGTAATTTCAATCCACCATTTCTAGTTGTCTTTCAAGACTGTTATGAAAGTACTAGATGAGATCAGCTGAGGTGACCAGGAGCCACTGTTCTTGCCATGTGTTTCCACTGTTTCTCTCTGTCACCTTCAGTATTCACTTGACCTCTACTGAGGTATCTTAATTCTCCAGCATAGTAGGAAAAGAAAGTTTTCTGCCACATCAGCAGGTTGAATCAGCATCCCAGAAGGCAGTTAAGCACCACTGGTATCAGAAGAGAAAGCACACAGACAAAGAAGAAGAGGAGAGAGAATCAAGACTTCCTGGGTGACATTTCTGGTTTACTAGTTAAGCTGGTTGAGTAATCTTTTATCATTTTACTCAGGCTCAATTCATGCAAGTCATAATACAGCCTGATTTAAGTGATAAATTACACCTCTCAAAATGAAACAGGAGCTTCTGTAAAGCCTTTTATATCAAGTTCATATGCAAGAATTCAGATTAACATCCAAATTTACATGGCCAAAATCAGAGTACCCTCAATAAAGAGTGCAAAAAGTAAAGATTTACATGTTCTGTCTTTTCTTTCCTCCTTCAGTTGGTACACCTAACAGGATATCAAAGTGAAGTCCTTAAACAATGTAGAAACTTTCTCCAGAGGAACAAAGGGCTGCAGAGCTCCAGAGAGCTCCCAGTTTATGTTCTTATAAAGTGGAAGACTTGGCAGAAAAGACAAGATACAAATCCATCTCCTCAGTCCTTCCAGCTTTAGAGGAGCTGCCTCTTATTTATCTACAGTATTTTCATTACATTCACTTAATAACATCATATTATGTTACATTACCTAATGACTACCTGAGTGTTAAATAGAGAGCACAATTCTCTGGGGAATTTGCATTAATGACTCCTAGGAGATGACGATTTAAGCAAAACAGGATCAGATCATTCTCTTCAATAAAAATAAGTGTCTCAAAGCTGCCTTACTCAAGCAGTTGGATATTCTTCTTGCACAGTGAACCTGTGGGTTGATTTAGTCAGTCAAGAATCAAAGACAGTTCTGAAATGTATTTAGAAATGAAGACACATGAAACAAGGGACTTCTGAGCACTTTTCTGCAAAGATGCACTCTCCACCTTGCTATTTATCACACATAATGGATTAATTTCTCAATTATCATTCATTTTTCCATCACTAGCTTATGGAGAACACTGTCAACAGATTTAATAAGGCAAAACACATAACAGGATTCCAAAAGCACCTAATGTTACTGGAGAGAATGAGACAGCCCAAATAACACCCACAGTGAGCAGAAACAAACATGGGATTTAGGCCTTCCTAAGCACATAATTATTGACAGGAAGAAAGAAGGGATCTCTGTGGGAAAACTGTCCATTAACAGTTTATGAAATGGCTTCTTCACCCCCTCCCCTCCTCAATAAAAGTGGTTCTCAGCTTTGTGCAGGGCTCAACTGAGGACAGCAGGACCCGTTTCAACTTTACCATTCCTGAGTTATTCTACCAGCCTACAAAGAGCCCACACCCAAAACACCAATTCCTTCTGCCCTACCAAAGGGATCTTAACTTTCCATAACATCTTTCCCTCTCTCTTGACCTCCTTCACCTCCTCTTCATATTTCCTCCTTTCCTCCTGCCCCCATCTCTGGAAAACCTGAAATAAATACTTCATTTTGAGACATCCCTGAGAGGCAGCAGGTTATCATTCAGTCAGTCTGGTAGTCTTGTCTGTGCCTCAGTATGCCCGGCTGTGAAGTGATAAAACCTTATTTACCTTTATAACTACATTGGACTTCTGGGGCAAAAGTAAAACATCTGTATTCCAAGTAGTGCTGAAAGTCTGGTCTGAATAACAAAACGCTTGTATTTAGAGCTTCTGATATGTAACTTAGCATATCCTTACCTATACACAAAAGATCCTGACTTTATATTTTTTCTCAGATTCTCTAGAAAATGCCAACATTTTTTTTATTGGCAAACCAAACCAACCAATCAATCAATTAGCTCTGGAAACCCTTCTGAAACATTAAACACTAAGTGAAGTACAAAAACCTGTAGCCCTGGTTTCATGCCTGAGATGTTTTGGTTTCATGAAATTCTTTTCCCAGGGAATTTTCTGAAAACAAGAGAAGTGTTTTTGTAACTGTACTATGTTTTTCATTCCTTTTCCTAGGAGGGACTTCTTCTTGATGTCCCTCTGGTCTGACCAATGTGATTGAAGAAGTTTGTCATTGTTTCACCAATCAAATTGATCTGTGTAGAACAATATAAAAAGGAGACACATCCCAAAAATAAAAGAGAAATTTTCAGCCTTCTGAAGTCAGAGTCTTTGTCGTTGTGGTGTAAAACAGTGTCAAAAAACTCTTCTTTTTCTCCTGTAGAATTTGACTAGAATCTTTGACTTTCCTTTTCTCTCAAGCTAATCTCCATGAAAAAGAAGAGAACTCTTTGCAAAACAAAAATTAAGTACCTGAAGGGACAATACTTTTCCCAAAACATGAATAGTTATATCCACAATGAGATGCCCTAGGCATCAGCTCACAAGAAAAAAAAATGCACTAGTCTTTGGCATCCTTCACCTTTCCAGGAAGTCTGGTCCTTGCTGCTAACAAAACAATAGCTTGTTTTTAAAATAGTAGTTTCTGTCAAGTGTTGTGCAATCTAATATCATAGCTCCTTGGCACTGAGTCAACTTCTCTAAATTAAACAATTTTCCAAATGATCTCTTTTGGCAAGATGCAAAAATAAAAACAACCCAAAAAACCCCCAAACCAACCCTAAACCACAACATTATAAGAACTTGCTTATGGTTCAAACAGCAATGAAGATAGCCACTACATTTGTTTTTAAGTTTTCTGCAGCTGCTTCACAGACTCAAATTAGAATCAACACCCTGCCATCCCCTACACTAGTCCAAGAAAGGATAATGTTTAACATAACAGAGTGTAACCAAAGATCCACCTAACCTACTGCACTATTTGCAAAGCTGGCCACGAGTTGAAGCCCAGAGAAAAGTAAGAATTTAGAGAAAATCTTTATATTTTATGCATATAAACACATGTAATATGTCAGTCCCCAACTAATATTCTCTCACTTTCCAGCTATTTATGAAGGTTTCCAAAAGTCATGCTTACATAAGGATAAGAGGATAAGATTGTGAGGATAAGAGACAACAGGCAAAAGTTGAAACAAGGAATGTTCAGATGGAACATAGGGAAGCACTTTTTCCTATGAGGACTATCAAGCATAGGAGCAAGCTTCCCAGAGAGGTTATACAGATTCTGTCCTTGGAGGACTTCAGAACCAGACTGAATAAAGCTCCGAGTAAAATGGTAAAAGCCTGATGGCTCTGCTTCCAGTGGGACATCTGACTAGAGATCCCTTGCCCTGCATTCCCTTCCAAGCTGAATTAGCCTATGATTCTATTTTTCATCTTAGGGACTTTTGGGGTGGATGTTGCTTCCATGGTCCCAAGTTATTTACCCAGAGTTCTACTTTTATAAGCACTTCTCTCCTGAGCCTGTGCAAACTTCTGACAACTAGTTCCTCCACCATCTGACAAACAATGTCCCTTGCTTTGCTCGTAGCTTCACTGAGCTTCATTTTATGACTCTGGCTTGCTTTCAAATGCAAGAAATATAAAAAACATGTACAAAGGAAGAAAGGAAACAAGTTTTAAAAAGTTATTTTAGTAACATTTATTCACAACAATCTTAGGATGTGAAAACACTTTTAATAAATACCCTGCACTGTATTTCTGAATTTGGGGGTGAGGGGGAAGGGTGGTTACATATCACATGCAGCTACCATCACTTGCTGTCAAAACTTCCCAGCACTCTGCTTGACTTCACAGCACACCTTTGGAGCTCTTGCACTCAATCACTACAATGCAAGACAAGTTCCCACATCCAGTCATTTCACAGGCACAGAAGTGTATGAAGAAAGAATTTCTTGTCCCTCACCTGCTGGAGTCCCGGTTGCCAATCTCCATATCAACCAAGGCACCTGGACCAAATGGGTACTGAGAGCAAGTGAAGTTGTCCCTGCATGGAGATGGTTTGACACAGGGACATCACAACCTGTCACACTCCAGGTATCAGCAGAGGGTTTCAGTCACTATCAGGTTTCTATCAGAGATCCTTCAAAACTCTAATTCAGTTACCTTGGAGTTCACTCCTATTGTCCTGACTAGAGACAAGTGAACACTTTCCACCTTCTGCACTGGAGTGAGGCAGACACAGTGTATGAACAGTTTGGACAAACTGCCCATTTGTAACCAGAATGTTAAAGACGCTGTAACCTTCTTGCATTTTAACAGTGAGACTAAATGTCTTCCACCACCTCTCAGAGGAACATGGTGATCCATGTCGACAGGATTCGCTTCTTCCTATGAGTCCAAAATCAGTCTGGACAATTGAGACTCAAAAGTCACAGCCAAGAGGAACCATTAGATAATCATACCTAGAGGTTTTTTTAATCCTCTAGGTTTTTCAATATTGCTCAGTTCCCTCACAGTACATCCAGTGATTAATACCCAAATCATTAACTTTGCTTTGGCATCAAGACACTGTCTCTGGCTATGCCTCCATCCATGTCATTAATGACTGCTTTAGGACCTAGCTTTTTGGAGTTTCTTCCCCTTTTATGAAATGACAAAACATAAATCACTCCCATATCCTTCTTTTTCATAAAATAAACAGACTTTACATCTGAAAATATTTGTCCTTACACAGTGAGGATTTTTTTTCAACATTTATGGTTTATTTCTTTACCCTCTCTAGTTTGGTTATATTCTATAATGGATGTTAATATTTGGCCTGAGGGCCACATTTGAGAATCTGGGAACAGAAACAGTTGGAGCAAGACATTTCCACATGCAGCCTTCACTGCTTAAGTGTCGTATTTATTCCTTTATGCTGTACATGTAACTTGCATTGTTGGCCAGGGCACACTGAAAGAATTGTAGCTACAAGCAATAAACTTGTAACACACCTCTATCCTCACCATTACTTATTCCACAGGATTCTCATCTTATCTGATGATTCCTTCAGTAATGTTAACTGTATTTACCTTCAGATCACTGAAGATACTGAATAGTGACAAGCTCTGTATTAACTCTAAAAACAAACCTCAAACCCTCAAACAGTAAGAAATCCCTGTCAAAATATATCCCTTTGTTATTACTTTTTGAGATTTCCCCTTAACAATATGACTGGGAGCAGTGGAAAAATAGTGAAACCATCTTTATCTCTAGACAAATAACTAACCTGAAACCCTGCCTTAAATAACTAAATTCACTGCTTCAAGTTTTTAGAAACTATACCAATGAAAGTAACATAAGAACCTGGGAAGAGCAAGATGAGCAACTGTGTTCAATGAGCCTCATTAAAAGGGAAGATAAATATTTCAAAACTGAATTAGAGATCCAATGAGGGAGTAACACAGCAGTTCCTCTTTCCTTGTACAGTAGTAACCCATTAGAAGTAAAAAATTCTGCAACATATTTATTTATCCTTCCTTCAAAACTAGCAGGCCCACTACCTCATGAAAACTGTGTAGGAAAAACATTTTCAAGAATGAAAACCAAGAGTTCTTAGTCTACACTGAGGAACCTTGCTCATTGCAGATAGTTATCTGCAGATTTCTGATCTGTGCATCGTATTTTTATAGGCAAGTTGGCAACAAATTCTTCCATACTGAAGAAAAAGTCTTCCATATTTGAAAAAAAAAAATGATGTTACACATCAACATTCAGTTGAAACCAGTAGCACAGGAGAAATCTACTGCAGCAGCCATGTACCAGTAGGTGTTCATGGGCATCAGTATTTCTTTTTCTTTTCAAGAAAAAAATAAAATCCTTCTGTTGTAGCACAAAAAGCTTGATTAGAAGAATAATGCCTCGGGCAAACCCTAGAGGTAGAAGCAACTTGAAAGAAACACTGTACTCAAAAACTGAGTTGATGCAATATTAAACAAGTGAAATCAGGGAAACAGGGTGGGGGCAAATCTTACAGAGTCAGATTCTGAATTCTTTTACATTGATTTGACATTAACCTAATTCTGCTAATTACTGCAGAATTGCTAGTTGCAGCAATTACACCACTCACTCATACAAGTGTAATACACAGAGCTAGGCCCACAATTCTCTATCTGCAACACAGAGTTGCTCTCACAGCCCTGAGGTTCACTACTCCTTTGGCAGACCCCAAAACATAACCTACCTGGGTATAGTCGCCACAACCTCTGAGTGTCTGGTCATGACCCACTTCCCTGGATGGGGAAGGTCATGAAGAACTGAACTGCATGAACACAATCAGAGCAACTTCTCTGCATCAGAAATGGCCCATGGAATAATAATTATGTCTTTGCTGATCAAATCACACACAGGAGACATTCCTCCTTAGACTTTCTGGTTCTGTCCAAACCTTTCAAGTGCATCATTATGGGACTGAGAGATCACAGGCTGAACAACACACACAAACACACAAGTTTTCAACAATGAAAAAGGAAGTCTTTCCAATTAAATGGTTGACCAAAACAGCACAGTTATTCCACACTGCTCCTATTTCCTTACAACACAGAAGCCAGGTGCACATTTTTTAGTCACACCTTACCTTTCACCTGTTACCCATAAGGAATATGCAATCTGTCAAGTGTCATATCAAAGGATTTTTAAAGATCCTTATTCAAAACCAACAGGATCAATTGCTTGGAGAAACCAGCATTGCCAGAGGCACTATCAGTGCTAACTGCAGTTGGAGATGCTGCTGTCCCATGTCTCTGCCCCCAAAGTCCTTTACTGCTTGCAGCAAAGGTTATCTCACCCTGAAGCAAAGGGCAAGAATTGCCTGATCACAGTCTCTGACAGATCCTACACTCGTTTTGAGAATGTAATTTGATGTTGGTTTTGTAACCTGTTATTTTCAGGCAGATGTCAAAGCACACAGATGTAAGAGCTTGCCTTTAAATACCCGGGGCTTTTTGTCCACCACACATTTCAAGTTTTGCTCCAAAGGCTTGTTCTTTACTCAGCATTTAGGTGCCCATGCTGAAAAAGATGACAATCCTTTCAGTAGTGCTGATTCTGATCCTGGTTGATCAACTAAAGGCACAAGGTGAGTCAACAACATTGGCAAATCCACCTTTGTTAATTTAAGTAAGATTTCACATTCATATTGTACTTACTCCTGGAGTTACTTTTCTCCCTTTCCCTAAACTCCTACTTGGGATCTCTGATCCATAAATATAACTACACATGTTTTTGGATATCCCTAGAAATAATTTTTCGAACCATGCTCCTCATCCTGTAAATTCCTTTCACTTTATTTGTAGGTACCTCTGTTACCCCAGTGCTTGAGGCAACAAGTGTGGAGCAAAGCAGCAATCCCAGCACACAACCAAGCACAGAGCTGCCCCCGGACTACAGTGGAGACTCACACCAGGAGAATGGCACAGGCCAAGCTGGGAACAATGGAGTGCAAGAAGGTGAACAGACCCTTTGGGAGCTGAGTGGGGAGTCAAGTGCTGAGTCTACCCTTAAGCCCAGTGTGGAGCCAAGCCAAGAATCAACCCAGGAGTCATCCACTGAAATATCTGGTAAGACCCATTTCATCTTTCACTGTCTACATTATTGATAGCTCAGTTCTGTTACTCCAACCTCCCACCTTTCCTGCACTAAGGCAGCTGGATGAATTAAAAACGCTGCTTTTCCTTGTAGTCCGTTTTTGGCAGGATATATGGCATACCACATATCTAGCCTCTCCTAATTCCAAAAATACAAATAAATTGCTGCAACTGAGAGGAAGACAACAGTCCTTAAGACAAATTGTGTTATTATGGATGAGTGCATTTTACAACTGTATGTTGTAAAGAAGGCCAGAGCAAAGAGGTCAGACCTCCCCTGACCTGGAAGAAGTTTCTCTTGTGGATATAGTTAATGATGGCTTATAATGAACATTTCTAATGTGGGAAAAAACCCACAAACCCAGCCACACCTAAAATTAAAACATGGTCAAGTTCCATTGCTATGAAGTGCTGTGGTATGTCTGAGTGACATTTCACTCCAGTGAACACCATCTCAATAAAGATGGGCTGAATTAACCCCTATAGAAGAAACACCTCAGGAGGATTTTGGTACCTACACAGTATAAAGTTCTGTGGCCTTTATATCCATATTTCTCATTACCACACTGAGCTGCTTTATCATGTACTCAGTCTCATTAATAAATAAAGGGGTACAGCTTCATTATCAGATGTTAATTCTTTGGGGATTTTGTGGAGGTTTTCTTATTTTGTTGATTTGAGGTACGATTTGGGGTCTTTATATTATTTCATATTACATATTTCATTATATGTGAGGATCACTCACATTCCGCAAGAGACATTATAAGTGAGGATCATTTAAATATACACAATGGAATAATGAAGCTGTGAGGAGGGGGCTTTGTTTGCTTATTCCTTACAATAGTTTACGTAGGAACAATCTTAATTTCCATGGCATTCATAGGGAACAACTTGCAAAGCTCCAAAGTCACACTTCCAAGCAGTATAGTAGGAGGAGGAGGACGAGGAGGAATTTGATATTCACTCTCTCTATTTTTTTTTTTTTTTTTTTTTTTTTTTTTTTTTTTTTTTTTTTTGCTTTAGAGTAAATTGCAACATTAAAACTTAATGAAAAAGCAACACCCACCTACCTACAGAGGTGATTTCACCACTGAGAATACGTGAGTTGCCTGTTGCAAGCTAGATGGCAGAGCTATTCCCAGAACTACATCTTGCAGGAAAACTGTAACCATAGCCTTCAGTTCCGTAATCCCATCTAATTCTTGCTTACTTTACCAGATTAATTAGATAACAGCTGACCTGTGCTGTTTTGCTTGCATAATAACCTGAAATAAAAAATGTCATTGCATGTACATGCTTCGTCATTATTGTAAATCCTTTCCTTGCTCCACTTCAACAAAAAAAGATTAAAAACATTTTAGGGTGTTTTTGGTTTTGTTTTTGTTTTTCAATATCGCCTCTCGAACATATTCCATACAACTGATGCTTATGTTTTCTTGTTTTATTTCTCTAACGACCAAGCTTACTTTCAGTTTGTAGAAACTAGAAGCAGGGTTGTGAAAGCATTTTCAGACAGGCTCCAGCTGCCTTCAGCAGAATGCTTTACATCTGCTGAAGGTATCCTCAGGTGACAGGGGCGGTTTAAAACACAAACTACTATTTAAACAGCTGTGGTTACAAACATGCAAAAACTATCTCCGAGTGTTTTCATGGCTTGCAGATGCAATGGCAAATAAATTATTGATCTACAAGTTTTGTCAGCCAGAACAACAGCAAGTAAAGAACATATGCAAAAACATGAATGTACTAAAAATTTAACATAAATTTATTTCTCATATAATATCCAAGTGGTTCCTAATGCCCGGCATCAAATGCAGCATTCTTTGTTTGATATTCTTACTCTTGGAGCAAAGAGAGCAGGCTGTACAGAATAGAGATGTTGGCTCTTCTTAGAAACCATACAGAAATAATCTAAAATAAATTAGAAGTGTCAGAAGAAAAATGTTCCCTAAAAAAATTTAGAACTCCATCTTTCCCAAGGAACTTAATGCTGAAAACTTCCACTAAAAAAAATCCCCCAAAATAAATAGCAGCAAGTGAGACAGGTCCATATCCTCTAGTGCCTGGTGTAGTGTAGACAAAACAGTTGTGTGATGCTGGAAGAAAGGAAAGGCAGTCTTGGAATTCCATCTATTCAAACTAATTTCATATAAAATTTTCCATCTTCTAATGGCTCATTTGCAAAGCCATAAATAAGGGAAGTTCAACATCTAATCCCCTATTGGTAACATTAGGTAAAAGATATCTAAATGCACCAAACGAGAACACTGGTTTATATGAGCAAATCACCAATATATTCAAAGGCAATATAAAAGCAATATTACAATCAAAACACATTTTGTTTCCAAGCCAGCATTCTTTCACCTTATGAAAAAATTTTAGAGTCTGTCAGCAGTACATTTCTGTTTGACTTTTTTGATAAGCAAAAAAAAAGGGTGGAAAAAAAAAAAAAGAACATCCACATTCTGAGTTTTTCACTTGAAGATGCAACGGGGAGACCAAAAATAACAAAAAACCCTCAAGTTGCCCAGGGGCGTGTAGAAAGGGTTTAATATTCCTAAAATATTGCCTATATGATTGGCAGAAATTAGTAAAAGAAAGAAAATTGATTCAATAACAAATACCATGTTACTCAAAAAGGACTGGTAATGAAGAGAATCACCACACGATGGCTCCAGATACAGAGGCTTTTAGACAGAGTTGCACTTACTAGTCACACAAAAGCGTCACTGCAAAACAAGTCAGCCAGATTTGTAGCAGCAGCTGTGAAGGAATCTGCAAACAGAACTCACCCACTTCTGATCCCAGGAATACAGAGGTCACTTGCTTTTTACTGCTTGCTCTGGGTCACCTACCATGTTAAAATGCAGGCCACTGCCCTCTCACATCTGGCTTGGAGAAACTTTTTTAGAGGTTACTCAAGAGGATATTCAAGCAAGGAAAATGATGGAAACACATTTCTTCAGAGTCACAGCAAGAAGTGGAATGAAGCAGTTGTCTCCCTTTTACTCATTCAAAGCCCTCATCAGGGTAAAAATGCTGTGAGTATATTAACTTTAATACAAAGGATTGAAAGGCCATAATGAATTAGCAAAGCGTAAGTGCATTGTTACCATACACCTAGCTTTGACTATATCCTGTAATACTGTAAAACAGATTAATCAGTGAAAAATCACTGGCAAGGAGGAGGCATTGCCAGGAGCAGCCGAGGGAGATTTGAACAGCTCCAGGGAGCACAAGGGGCTGTTTGAATGGGCAGGGTGCAAAGGTAGAGCACAAAACTCAGGGAGTGAGTCATCACCTATCAAACTAGAAGAGGAATAAATATCATCAAACTAGAAGAGGAATAAATATGCCTTCAACTCAGTCAAAAGCCATTGGGAAAAGGAACTTGATGGACCAGGTGGACCTCAGAGAGCAGGAGATAACTGGAGCTGCCCAACCTGCTCTACAAATAAAGAAATTAACTAGTTCAATCAAGAAAAGGTGGCAGGTGATAGGAGTGGGTGATTCCACTTTATGAAGTACAGAGGCACTCATCTGTCAGCCTGACCCACTCTCAAGGGAGGTGTGCAGCCTTCCAGGAGCCTGGATCTGGGACATTATTGAGAAGCTCCCAAGCCTACTCAAATACAGACTATTACCCACTATTAGTGTTTCATGTGGGAGCCAGTGATACAGCTGGCACTAGTCTGGGAAGCATTAAGAGGGACTAAGGAGCCCTGGCAGAGATAGTAAAGGGCCCTGGAGGTCAAGTAGTTTTTTCATCAATCCTCCAGGTCAAAGGAGAGGGACTTGAAATATGCAGACACATTTGGTGGGTCAACAAATGGCTAGAGCAATGGTACCCTAGCCACAGTATTGGTTACTCAGACTCATAGGGCTCGCTTTGCCAAGCCTGGTTTACTGGGGCATGATAGCATCTATTTGACAAAGAAGGAAAAAAGTATCTTTGGTGCCATTACTGGACCTTGTGATCACCAAGAGGGAGGAGCTGGTGGGGAATGCAGTGCTTCAAGGCAGCCTTGGCTGCAGTGACCAGGAGATGGTGTTTACGATCCCGCGGATAGCAAGGAGGGCACACTGCAAGCCATGACCCTGGAATTCAGAAGGGCAGACTTTTGCCTCTCCAAGCCTCTCCTGTTTGGTAGAGTCCCATCGGATAAAGCCCTGCCTCTGGAAGGCAGAGGAGTTCAAGAACGATGGCTGAATTTCAAGGATCACCTCCTCCAAGCTCAGGAGCAAGGTAACTCAATAAGGAGGAGATTGAGCAAAAATGCCAAGAGGCCTCTACGGATAAGGAGCTGCTGTGAAAACTCAAAGTGAAAAAAAGAAGCTTTCAGAAAGTGGTCACGAGGACAGAGGGCCTGAAAAGAGCAGGGTAATTGTATGGGAAGCTGGGGACAAGGTTAGAGAAGCCAAGGCCCAGTTAGAACTGCATCTGGCCAGGGATATTTTGGATAACAAGAAGGGCTTCTATGGATACACTGCAAGCAAGAGAAAGATCGGGCTAATGTGGGCCCTTTCCAGAAGGAAAATGGAGATCTGACTACTCTGGAAAAAGAGGAGGCTGGGGTTCTCAATGACTTCTGTGCCTGTCTTCAATGGCAAGTGCAGTCACACCACCCAAGTCAAGAAAGGCAGATGGAGGGACCAGGATGATGAAGACCCCGAGCTGACTGTAGGAGAGGATCAGGTTTGAGACCATCTCAGGTTTGAGAATGTCCACAAGTCACGGGACCCAATGAGGCTCATCCATGGGTCCTGAGGGAGCTGGCAGAAAAGTTGCTGAGCCGCTAACTATCATTTCCAAAAAATCATGGCAGTCAGGTAAAGTCCCTGATGATGGGAAAAAGGGAAACGTAACCCCCATTTTTAAAAAGGGGAAAGCAAAAGACCCAGGAAACTACTGACCAGTCAGTTTCATCTCTGTGCCAGGCAAGGTCATGGAGCAGATTCTGATGGAAACTATGCTAAGGTACCTGGCCAACAAAGAGGTGACTAGCAACAGCCAAAATGGTTTTACAAGGGGAAAATCATGCCTGACAAATCTGCTGACCTTCCATGCCAGGGCTACAGCATTAGTGGACAGGTGGCAAGTGACAAAAAACTCCACACGAGCCAGCTGTGTGTGCTCACAGCCCAGAAAGCAAATCAAATCCTGAGCTGCATCCCAAGGTGCATGGCCAGGGGGTCAAAGAGGGTGATTCTGCCCCTCTACTCTGCTCATGGGAGATCCCACCTGGAGTACTGTGCACAGTTCTGTGTCTCCAACATAAAAAGGGCACGGAAATGTGCCCAGAGCAAGTCCAGAGGAGGCCACAAAGCTGATCAGAGAACTAGAGCCCCTTCCCTACGAACACAGGCTGAGAAAGTTGGGGCTATTCAGCCTGGAGAAGAGAAGGCTGTGTGGAAACCTCAGCAATCTTCCAGTGTCTGAAAGGGAGCTATAGGGAAGCTGGAGAGAGACTCCTCATCAGGAACTGGAATGACAGGACAAGGAGTAATGGGTACACATTGAAAGAGGGAAAATTCAGGTTAAATATTACGAAGGAATTTTTTACTGCAAGTGTGGTGAACAGACTGCCCAGGGAGGCTTTGGATGCCCCATCCCTGGCAGTGTTCAAGGCCAGGTTGGATAAAGCAACCTGGTGTAGTGGGAAGTGTCCCCACCCATGGTAGGTGGAGTTGGTTCTAGATGATCTTTAAGGACCATTCCATTCATTTTGTGACTCTATGAAATAGTAACCTGTCTTTTGGAACCTCAACTTTTACAGCTCTGAGCTGCGGACAAAAAGAACCTCTCTCCCAGGTTATTTATTCATAAATTATTAACTAGGAGGTTTCCTGTACCATTTTTCAGGACAAGTGATGCAAAACAGAAACACAGTTTTGAAATACACAGTTCTTTATCTTTTTTTCTTTAGACAGATGGCCACTCCAAGCCCTATTCCCACACCTACTGCAGAGGAAAGACATCACACAGGTGTCCAGACTAAGAGCTCTCGTGGCAGAAATGAAAGCTACTTTCCTTCCAGCTGCTTATAACACTTCACAGACATCTCTGGTTGTGTCTGGTAAATCCATCATGCCTTGATAGATTACTCCCTCTCTAAGCTCCCGCATGGTGAAGCTTGTGCTGTTAACTACTAAGGCGGACTTGCATTTCTGCAGCACAGCCAACATATTATTGCTTTATTGTGTTGGTCCTCCTTTCCCTTCAGAAGAACTTTCAAGAAAATTAATGGATACAGTGAGGGATGAATCCTGCCATGAGGTTTCATTGCACTGTGTTAGACTGTAAGAACAAGCTAGATGTTTTGTTAGAACTCACCAAGGAGGAACTGAGAAACTGGCAGGTAATACACTGGATGCTGAAGCAGCAAAACCCAAAATCCAGTTCCACCCATCTTAAACTTCATGAACTACTTCAGGGACCCACAGAAAATGGGAAGGGAAGCATAGAAAACAGACTGCCCTCCCCACATTGCTAAAATCTTCAGGTAAAGCTATGCAGTGTGTGGTTACTGGTGACAACTCCTAACATTTTACTCTACAGGCATAGTAAGAGGAGACCAAGAATCCCACCAACAAGCACACTTCTTTCTTCCCCTTGGGAGTTCACCTCACTCAGCTGAACAAGGCATACAGAGTGGTCTTGCTGGCATTCCAGTATCTTTGCATCACTGCTGGGGACCAGAAAGAAATGGTCTGAGCCTGCGGCTAAGGGCAACACTGCAGATACATTGTACTGTGTGAAGACATTTAGAGTGGAGTGGCAAGAGAATGTTCTTTGCCTGAACTATTAAGCTGCATAATAATGCAACTGTGTTGAACAACAGCCTATAAAATATTCAGTGGGTATCTCTTTCACTGACCTGATAAAAATGTATAACTTGGGGCTCAGAGCTTCACTCTGACATCTCAAAATTTTCCACTAGGAAACTGATGAAAATTAATACCAAACAGCAAGTGCTGTCATTATAGCATTCAGGAGAAAAAAACATGATAAAGATTCCTCCACAGCAAATCTCTCCTGGGCAAAGAAAAAAAAAAATACAACAGAAGAAATAGTTGTTGTTTATTCTACACTTTGAATTAAGAGAGTAATTACACCATAAGCGAAAAGGTTTCTCTCTACTACAGAGCAAACTATGATTTAAGAAAATACCCTGCAAATCTCCTCCATCACTCCCACACTGAAGGACCACACAAGGCTTTGTTTCAGATAATTCACAATGCAACAAAGCCAGATTCAAGTTCACCATGAGTCCCCAGCAAAGAGCATGCTAATATCAAAAACTACCTGGGTGCTGGCCCAGTTTCGGATTCTGTTATCTGAAGCTTTGAGCTGGGCTTTACATCCAGCAAGACTTCACTTTTGGACAAAGGCTAAGAGAAAAGTGAAGTGGATGTGCCTCCTTGGTCTGCTACCACTGGCTGTCCCGGTTTTTTTTTTTAATTTGCATTAATATGTTGTGCCCAAGAGCCACAATGTATTAATGCAAATAAGCTCCCAAGTTCAACTGGTTTTTCTGGGATTTTTAAAGCTGTTGCCCAATACAGTCAAACCATGGTATACATACAGAAGTTCCTTTCAGTAAGACAAGGAAGGCTTAAATTGGTTTCTATTTGGGGCTACATATCTTCACGCTCCCAGAAAGGCACAGGTCTCTCCACAAGGTCCCTCTGAATCAACCAAAAAATAAGATTGAGTAGAATAGGGGAAAGAAAGATTTAAGTTCCATGGAGGTCAAGCCAAAAGTTCATCTAAGATGATGACTTTCATCTCTCTGAAGAGGACAAAATACCAAGGGCACCTCAGTAACTGTGTTTTAACTGAATTTTTTAATGGGGATGGATACAATTAATACATTGCAAGACAATTAACAATTTTCATTGAATTCTTATTCTTCAGTGAATAAATTAATGGTCAGCTGGACAAAAAAATAACCTCAAGGAAGGAGTAAAGATATTACAAATCCCTTGAGGAGCTCTTCCACTGCTAGTTGCTGTCATCATTCATACACACCCGAAACTGTGTTGCTATGATTCTTCTGTTTCCCCAAATGCCTCCACTGCAGTACCTGCAGTACAGCCATTACTAACTCATTTAATGACTTATACTCCATTATCAGACAGGCAGCACTTTGGTAGAGGTGTGGCAAAAGATTCTTTGCTTTCTGTCAATGCTCGTGGCTGATGGACAAAAACACTGAATCTGACACCTTGGTTTGCTGCTGCCCTCACAAACCCACTATTTGCAGTCATGGTGATGGCTTTTAAAGTGTCTCCTGTCCCAAAAATGGCTAGAGAGCGGCTGTTGATCTTTGAACTAGCCACTAGTCCTAAGGCACGGTCAGAGGGCTGATCTGGCACCACGTTAATTCTTTCAACAAGCAATGCAGCTCGCTCTTTCTCTCCAGGTCCTCCCAGCGTCTCCAAGATGGACTGAAAATCTCTGACAGCAGACTCACAGGCAAAGAGCTCTTTTCCTTCCATGAACTCCTTCAGCTGAGGCAGGACTCTCTCCCTTCTTTCTTGGGCTGCTTGCTCTGTCAGCACTTTTTCTTTGAAAACAAAGTAGCAGCCACCATAGCTCAGCGCAGAGACGTAGGTTATTAAGGTAGTGATGTCCAAATTAACTCTATTGCAGACATTTACTTTGATCTCAGTAGGGAAAGCAATGCTGGCTACTAAGTTCTCCCGGTCTACTCTGGTCACCTGCAGGAGTTCAGGGCCTTCTTCATCTGAGTCACTGCTGTCAAGACGCTCGTTTTCTGCAGATGGTTCTACCATTGCGTTCACAGCAACAATGTCTCCTCTCACAGATATTCCCATCTCTTTGAGCCTTTCTGCCATAGGACTGGACACGCTGTTGTAGAAGGCAAAGATGATGTGGGGATTACTGTACTCCACTGGCTGCTGACGGCTTGCTTGCAGGAAGTCCTCTGCCTGCTCAATGACACTTTTGTCACCATACTGCCCTCTTCCCAGCCAGATGTTATGCAGGGCCTCAGCTTTACGACCGATGGCCTTCACCCATGTGTGACCTCCGTTTGCAACAACATCTACCACCAGCGTCTGCTTGTCTCCAAACCTGTCCTCGTAAGCAAAGACATGGAGGACACTGACAACATCCTCCAGGTTCTCTGCTGACTGAATAATGGCTTGGAGGTGGGTAAGGTTTGTACTCTGCAGATGGGATTCTTTAACGGCCACTTTCCCTGCCTCCACCTTGTGTAAGAAATTGAGCTCAGACTTCAGTTTGCTACATAGCTTTGCCCCACCTTCTATTTTCCTTTTCTGGGACTTGGAAAGGGCTTCCGCTCTCTTAATCAAGTCCTTGGCAACAGCAATTCTTTCACTAAGCAGCGACTGCACAGACATGTTGGAAACATTATTCCTGTCAAGTGAGAACAAAGGAGAAGATTGTTATTGCATGGCCAAGAATAAAGACAGTCAAAAGAGCTCTTTCTAACAGTATACACTCCAGCTTTGCAGTAGGCGTAAGTGCAACAGCTATTGTAAAGCACAAGTAACTCAATATAAAGTCCTGGTGATGAGTTCCTTTCCTTCATCAACCTACAGCCTCAGAGGACCTCAGTTCTCAGCTAGACAGCACTTAAGTCTACACAGACCTTGCAAGCTTGTGGTTCCCCCTACCTGCCACATAAGAGACCTTCACTCAGCCAGTCACTGAGAGGGATGTTAACTCTCACAGCTCATTTGCAAAATTAGAAACACAGTTAATGCCATAAGCAAATCTTGCCTCTCCCTCTCATCACACCATTAAAACTAAAAGCTACCCACAATGCTTACACATACCCAGCTTTCAAGCTGTACTGTTCAATTCAGTGCATGCACCCTCAGAGGGTGGTGAAGCACTGGCACAGGTTGCCCAGATAAGCTGCAGATGCCTCATTCCTAAAGTGGTCAAGGTCATGGTCAGGTGGGATGGGGCTTGGAGCAATCTGGTCTAGTAAAAGGTACCACAGTAAAAGGTGTCCCAGCCCACAGCAGGAGGGCTGGAACTAGATGATCTTTAATGTCCTTTCCAACTCAAACCATTGTATGTTTCTATTACACAGGCTCATGACAGACTATGATTCATAATTCAGGTATCAGGAGAATCTCTATGCTAAAATTGCTATGTCTTCTAATTCTACTAAGAGATTTACTGGGTTCCATCTGATAAATCTATTTTTTTACATCTGTATTACTTTAGTTGCCCTTCCTTGAGGAAAGTATGATAGTAATTTCTTTAGTGAATATGTGCTGTCTTTGAAAATGTAGGATTCATACTACACCAAACAATAGCATATTTAAGACAGTAACCACTATGAATAGTGAAATTAATAAATTGACTCCTGACTACAAGCATAAACACTAATTCTTCCTATAATTCTTACTTAGCCTGCATTTGAAGTAAATTGGTATTAAAGGACAAGAAAAATGAAACTCCAACTGAAAAGGGGCAACAGGACACAACCTGGTCCTATAACAGGCTCTGCCAGTGTAACTCAGTGGCCTGTCTTTAAACAGTGGGGATCTCCACAGCCCTATGTCCAAGTGGAAACACGGCCAGCATTAACTGCTCCTGGCTTGGTTCACATTCAGCATCAGCAACATCTCCTCCTGCTTCTCCACGGCCAAGAATCCTGATGCCTTCTGACACCACTTACTAACTCTCTTCACGGTCCCAGGAGGCCAGAAAAATCAGCCTTTCCCCCTCGAAGTCTTTGCCACTGCCACAAGCTTATCCTTGCATGTAATGGAATGAGTCAAACCCCACCATTAGCAATTGGGCACTCTCCCCACAGCAGCTACATTTCTACACACACACACTTCAAGACAGAGCGTAAACCAAGGGTTGCAGTAACAATAAAACCACAGACGCAACTACTTTTTCAGCCCAACAGCTGCGCGCTGGCGCCACAATCAACCACAAGGTGACACCCAGTCTCCGCCTTGGCCCCCGGGCCGGATCTCCCCTGGGCGGGCCCTCGGCCGCCCCTCCCCGGCCCGGCCCGGCCGCGCTCCGCCATCACGTGTCCGCCCGCCGGGGAGGCCGCGCCGCCATCTCGGGTGAGGGCACGGCGCCCTCAGCGCTCGCCCCAGCCCAGCCCGGCCCCCCGGCCCTCCCCGGCCTCGCCCTCCCCTTCCGCCCACACGCCGGCCCCGCCGCAGCCGCAGCCGCCGCCGCCGGCGGTTGTCGCTCCTGTTGTCCCCGTACCGCCGCCTCTGCCGAGAGGTGATGCGCTCGGGCCCGCCTCAGCTCTCTGGGGGCTCCCGGCCCCGCTCCCTCCCCGGGGGCCGCGCCTTTCGCCGCCCCGCAGCCCGTACTCACAGCGGCGGCCGCAGCCCTGGCCCCGGGCTGGCGTGGCGTGTCCCGGCACCTCCCCCGGGCCGCCGGGCGGGGACAGCCGCACCCCCGCCCGCTGCTGCCCGCCCGCCCCGGCTCTGCTCCCCGGCCTGCCCGCGGGTTAGCGCCAAAACCCTTCAAGGGCGAAACGCATTACATCAGGTCAGACGCGATCTCAGAATATTGTGAGTTGGAAGGAACTCAAAAGGATCGATACGTCCAACTCCTGGCCCTGGCCAGGACAGCCCCAACGTCACGGCGTGTGCCTGAGTGTTGTCTAAAAACCACTTGAACTGTCTCAGGCTTGGTGCTGCGGAGCCTGCTCCAGTGCCCAAACAACGTCTGTGTGAAGAACTTTTTTCTAATATCCAACCTAAACCTCCCCTGGCACAGCTCTAGGCCAGTCCCTCGGTCCTGTCCCCTGGTCACCGCAGAGATCGGTGTCTGCCCCTCCTCTTCCTCTCCTGAGGAAATTGTAACTGCAGTGAGGTATTGCCTCAGCCTCTTCCAAGTTGGATAGACCAAGTGACCTCAGCTGCTCCTCATAAAGCTTCCCCTCAAGGCTTTTCACCATCTTTGTTGCCCTCCTTTGGATGCTCTCTATGGCTTTGTATTTTCCTTACCGTGTGGTGCCCAAAACAGCACAATATTTCACGTGAGCCTGCAATAGCACAGGGTAACGGGAACTGACAGGCAGAGACAAGTTGGCCTAGTAACAGCCCTGGTTCCATGCATGTTGGACCTATGCATGCTGGGTCTCTTACATTTGGACAACAAAAATGGGCTGTACTAAACGATTCTGTGAATATGTAAGCTAGTGTCCCTAATATTTGCCCCAACTTGCTGCCTGCCTCCATGCAGCAGACAGAGCTGTAGTCCCATTCTTCTCCGTGCAGCAATACTCCCTTAAGTGTGGGAGACGGCTTCTGATTGCCGGTTCTTGCAGGGAGAGATGATCTCTACTTGTCTGAATGATTTCACAAGATCTGGAAAGCAGTAGTAAGCCGAAGCAAGTTGAAAGGGGCTTACTACACCTGTATGTCCTTTGCTGTGGGTGACGGCACACTCGAACAGGCTGCCTGGAGAGGCTGTGGAGTCTCCCTCACTGGAGCTATTCAATAACCATCTAAACGCAATCCTGTGCCCTCTGCAATTAATGATCCTGCTTGAGCGGGGAGGTTGGACCAGATGTCAGCCTGACCCATTCTATGATTCTGTGACCTAAAGTAATAACTTCATTAAATGAAATTACTGTTCTCAGATCCCGATCCCACTCGTTAAATAAAGCCCAATTCTCACAGGTCTTACACTATCCTGAGGACCTTGGAGAAGATCCTCTTCCAGGACAAGCAAATCAACATTATTGCATGCTTCAAGTGACAAGTGTCTCTTTTTCTTACTTCAGATGACTGCATTAGTAGGAACAAGTTAAATGACACAAAATTATAATTCATAGTGAGCTGAAATAACCAAGCTTGTAATTCGTCATTTCTCACAAAGGAACAGTGTTTGTCTGTCTTACTGCACCTTGACCCCTTTATGTAGTTTCTACAAAATATAAAAAAGCTAAACGGGTGCACTTCTTGAAAATTACCCCAACCACCATATAATTTGGTAGTCCACCGCACTAGTATTGCTCACTCCTGAAGTGTTTAAGAAATACATCTTCAAGTTAAAAATCCTATTTCCTTGAATTTTAAAGATTTTAAATGGAAAAATAAGTTAGTTCTCTGCAGCTTAAAGATTTGCTTTTAAATAGTAGATAAAATTTAGCTACTATTCTAGACAAGCAGTTAAAAAAGGAATCCCACATGTAAAACCACACCACCTTCCCCATCAGAGCAATGTAATTTCAAGGTCTGACTACTACTAAGAAAATTACCTAATACTCTAAATAAAGCCTGAATTCAAAACATTATGCATGTTGTTTCCAAACTACACCAAGTGCTATGAACTCTGATTCACTGCAGGGTTTAAGTATTACCAGGGAGCTTTGGGTCTCAGTTCTTAATGGTGTAAAAACAGTCACCAGCTTGGCTCATTGAAGTGAAAACCAGTGGCAGTAGACCATAGAGGCCTCCTCATATCCTTTAGCACAAAACAAGGAGCAGTTTATCATGGTTTGAAACTTGCTTTGGTTTTAGCTACCCTTCATGGGGTGTTCTTTGCTCATCAACTGGTTTTATTAGCAGAGTCAATTTCTGAAGTACCTACACACATTTTTGCATGTAGAAAACTCTTGAATATTTGTCCAGCATTAAAAAACTAAGTGTGCATAAATACTCTAAATGAAAGATGCAGCAATATAAAGCTTTCAGTTTCAGATCTGAGTTGTTTTATTTTCTCTAGAATAAGAATCAGAGTATGGCCTGGTTTTCAGAGTAAAATACTCAAAAAGTGATCTGGCAGAACTCTTAATGAACCATTTGGACAGAGCTTTTATTTCTGAAATTAGGAAATAAAACTTAATTTATGGCATGCTTCAGAAATTCTTATTCACCTGATGATAACATAAACCATCAGAAGACAGACATTGGAAAGCACAGGTCAATCAGCTTATACACCACTTTCTACTCATATTCTGTATTGTTTTCATTAGTTATGGCTGGCTGATGTGGGACCTACCAGGCTGCTGCCCTACAATCCTTAGCCTTACGTACAAGCAGACTGACCCAGCTACTGCTTTAAAAAATATAAAATCTCAAAACAGTAATTTAAACAGCTGCAGACTAGATTATTTCTGCTGAAAAAAAAGAGAGTATATTTATCACATTTCTTTCGTGGTAAATGTAGGTTTTTATGACTTGAATGACTCTACACATGTAAAAAATGTATTGATATATCCACACAATGATATCTGTAAAAGTTATGGTGCACAAATTAAATGCTCCTTTCATTACATCTTTAGAATTATCCTGCAAGTTGGAAAATACTTTAGCACAATTCAAGGGATAAAGTAATTACATTACATACTCTCATTCTGTTCTGTAAATCCCATTGATTTTTATTGATGGTGATAAATGCATGATTTTCAGTAAGAGTTACTAATTCTACTTTTCCTAACAATATTTGAAGATTGAAAAGGTGCAATTTCTAGGGTCAAGAAAATAACTCAAGTAAAACAAGTTCTTGTGACACCAAGACCCACGGGGATCAAAAGGAGAGAGGCTCAATCAGACCACAGTAAACACCTGAAATGGAAGACTTTCCTGCCCCTTTGTGAAAGTACATGATCTTTTTCACCACATAAAACTATTTCTGGAGATTAATTAACATTTAAACAATATTCCAGAGTGAAAAAATTATCCTGTCATTCAACATTGATTTTTTTTAAAAGAAGGCTGAATGCAAGTTCATCATGGCTGTATGTGAAAAACTGTTTCCTCAACAATAACAACACTGAAATCTAAGCTTCATGTAGATAAATAAGCTAGGATTGAAAAGACACACAGACACCTTCCCCCAAAACAATGGCCTTTGATTTTATTCTTTAGCCTTTTTCAAGCTGTCACTATAACTTTACATTTTGTACAGTATTTTGTGTATCAAGGGAAAGAATTATCTTGATCAAGATTCCATGTATTACAATATCAAGGACCGTTGTATTTGCACCCATGATGTTTAAAAAATCTCTCAGACAAACCATGTAGAAATAAGTATGCAAAAACTGCAAAGAAAAACATTTAAGTAGCCAAAATTAAAAAGACCTTTGTGTGAACCACACAGTCTACCTCGGTTTCTACTAGGCTATTGCAGCCAAGTAGTCCTTAACCTCAGTTGGAGTGAGCCTCCTAAAACCAGCTTCATTACAGATGCCAACTTCAATGTTGTCTTCTGTCATTTGCCCTTCAAAGCTCTCCTATTAAAAAAAAAATACAGTTCAGTGAATCATATCAGCGAAGATGAAAGAAACTTCTTTCTTTAATACTTTGCTAACCTTTAGTGTTAAGATAGCTGTATGAATGGCATCTTCAAGCTCCAAATCTTCATTGTACCTGTAAAGAGACATTAATTTATTTCAGCATAGGAAATAAACCTTTACAAGTTTCAAATCCTAGAGTCTCTAAAATCTCCAAAATTACTAACATCTCTCTCTCATACAAATATTGTTTTTAACCACAGTGGCATTAATAGTCAAAGTTATTTTTTATTTTAAAAAAATCCCTACTTTTCCTACTGACACTGTATATATCATTGCTGCAAATATGCTGAATGTAATGTTTATTGCACTCAAGTAATTCTACATAAACACAAAAGTTGGAGTTTAAAGAAATCAAACTTCCTGTGCACATGTAGACAAGTACACTGGAAGCATCTGACCTTAAGTATCTTAAAACTTTGTTCTTACAATTCAAAAAGAGTGCATTTTTTAAAATCTGGCTATTTTATTATATATATGGAACCTAAACAAAACACAGTATCCTTTCAGAGAAGTATCAAATACATTACCTTTTCTCAAGAAATGTCTTCCCATTGACGTAGTTTTTTCCCATTGCTGTTGCTTTCCAGGCAAAATAAGCTCCCTGTAAAAGCAACAATCTATTGATTGAATTGTTTTGTGAAACTTAGTGAAACACTGTGTTTCACTATACAATTACTTAGTAAGAAAGTACAGAAGCAATTATGAAAATACTGAGTGTTCTGAGACTACAGGAGATAATTTTGGATCACATTGAAAATAATTTTATATGGGAACATATGCTGTGAAACTATACAAAATGTGTATTGGGCCCCTGCAAACCCAGCAAATAAACTCATTTAAATTAACCACTGTCATTAAACACCAAAATATGTGCATTACATTTCACAATGCAACAGGTTTTGCCTTAACTTCCATCCAGTTTGGAGCAGTATAAATAGTCCATTTCTTTTTTCCTACTAGCTGTTCCAGAATGCCCATTTTTGCTGGCACTATCAGCTAGGTGGGAACGTATGAAAAGGGACAGTCTCCCCCAGAAACAGCTGCCATCCCTCAAGCAGTACAGGAACATGTAAGCAGAGAATGAGATGGGCTTGCTTCAAGCACCTACTGAAATGACCCATTTTGACTTCCGAAGTTATCTTTCATTCTAGCTCTGTATTATTATTCTCACCACAGAAAGTATTCCATAAGCACATGCAAAGTTACACATGTTATATCAGAGCAGCAGAACTCACAAGTGTAAGATACTTACAGATGGATCCGACTGAAATAAATACGGCCGTCCTTCATTCCAGCCACATATTAGCAGTGATACGCCAAAGGGACGAACTCCACTACAGATAAACAAAACATAATAAATTATCCAATGAAGTCAAAGGTGACTAATTATTTTGGAGATGTGTTTGTCTTCTCCTCAGACCAGAGTTGTAATGAGGATGAGTCAACCAACAGAAGAAAACCAAATGTCCTGCCTTAGCTGACATGTTTGTGTTCAAGATGTGGAAATCCATTCTCACCCACTGTCAGTCAGTGCTCCTCCTGTTGGCACACTTTGTGTACACGTTCCCTACTGAAAAACTGCCTTTTCCACAAAAACTCCAACCACTGGGTAGCTGTTACTCATTACATTTAAACAACACAATCTTTCTAAGCAACTCTGCAACTCCAGCACGTACCCAGACTGCGTGTACTCCTGCATCACAGAAGCAATTCTCTGTACTAGCTGAGCTGTTGGAATGGGCTCATGATAGACCAGGTAATACTGCTGGGCCAGCTTCCGAGCTCTGTGCACAAGTACTCTGAAAACAAAGACAAAAATACTATGTAAAAAAAAATCCAACTAGAACTGAAAACTCGTAAGACTAAATATCTATTCAGAAGTTGTACATCTGGCATAGCATCAGTGTAAGAACACAAGACTGTGCTGAGTAATTGCTGAAATATTTAAAGTAAAAGGAAGGTTGAATTACTCTGCTTTCATTCTTTAGATGCAAGGTTAATTGACAAGTTAATGAATATATTAAGAAAAACTTCAAGTGAATGTCATTTACAGTGAAATACAGTATTCTGACATACACTTATAAAGACAAAGCTAATTGCTACCTGTTACTTAAACTTATGAATATGCATCTAAATAGTGATCAAACAAAATGTTTTAATACCTGTAATCTGGACCCATACCACTGTACACTAAGCCTATATGTTTGGTAATTGGTTCTACTTTGTGGACACTCCTTTCATCATACAGAATAGATTTCTGCTTCTTTTCAGTTGCCAACACCACTCCATTTGCAGCTGGAAAAGAACAAAAAAAAAATCTAAAAATTAAACTAAAATTAGCAATCAAAACATAGAATAAGCTTATTAAACTGTAAAAATTTCTTCCTCTCTTTTTAAAAGCCCTTCAAGCTTACAATCAGGTTAAAGAGAGATACTTTGATGAATACACCCAACAAACACATTGCTTCTTTTTTTAAATAACCATATAGCTCCCATAATCCCATTCTAAAGATTCTGTATAACATCAATAAATGAACAATCTAAGTAACTTTTTTTGTGTGTTATTTCTATATATAAGGACAGGAACACTCAAAAACCCCCCCAAACCAAACATCTACCATCTGAATGTCTCCAAAATCATCCAAAAAAAGAAACCCATGGAACATTAAACCTATTAAAACATGTGAAAATCCACTGAAAGAGTAACAAAACATGTAACAGAAAGACAAAGAAGGATCCAATACAAAGAACCCGGTACATGTTCCAAACTGGTTTAGTACTCTCAAAAAATAGTCAAAATCCCAAACCCATCAGTAAAATATTTTCAGGACATACCTTTAATCCCAACTGATGGAGCTCCTGCAGCCACTGCAGCCAAAGCATATTCAATCTGAACAAGCTTTCCAGAAGGACTAAAAAAGAAGATGCAAGACAAAGTTTTCCACTCAGTGGGAAAATCTTCAGGGGGTGTCATGACTTTCTACTGAAATTACATTTGTATGTGTGGCTTCCAAAAGCTTTCAAGACACTGATGTCCACTGCTGAAAGGAACCAGCAAAACACAGCTATGCTTTTTGACTGACAAGCACACAAGGTCAATGGCACAAGACACCAATAACTCCCATTCCATTCCCAGGTATTCCTGCATTTTGTTTTAACAATCCACGTTATTCTGGTAATGGGTGCAGAATCATCAGGATAGAGCTGCGGGTGTCAAGCAAAGTAAGTTACAAAGTAACTTATTAAGAAGGAGGTGACCGGAGGGGGGTCCATTCTCCATCCCCAGGGAAAAGGACATCACTCACTGGACAAGTGATTTTGCAAGTGCATCTATTCCCTAGGCTGTACTTCGGACACTGTTGCTTTAATAGTTGCAGAAGTACAATGGGATATTGTGTAACTCAGTGCTAGATGAAGAAAACAAAGCAAGCAATAATCAATCAGTATAATCATTTATACACTGAGGAAACAGGGTATGAGGGTGACAAGTAGCAGTTCTGGCTTTTCCACTTCAAAATATAACAAATCAGAACAATTATTCCAGCCACGTAGTGCTTCTGTAAAATAGAAAAAGTTTGTAATTCCCTTAGGAAACCATTTCTGAAAGCTAATAAAGAATTCAATCTACTTGAGCAAGGCAAGCATGTTGAGCTGCTTCCATCCCTTAAGAACATTCTTCTCATCATTTTAGGTTATGAACTGCTTCATTTGCTCAACTGCAACAAGCCTTTAGCAATCCCTTTTGCAATTACACAGCGTGACTCTCTGCTGAGATTAAGGGAACACTTCCCCATGAGCAGCATAAAGGTTCTTGTGTCCAGTTTTTCTTTTTTCTATATGCAACAGAGGTCTAAATACCTTAACAGTTTCAAAAAATGAATGGAAGGTGATCTCGTTTACTCTAAATTCATCTTCAATCTAGGTATTAGAGCAAGATCCCAACAGACACCACTGCAATAGCACATTCACTCTGTGCATGCCATCATTCCACATTCACAGGCTATGGACAACACAGCAAGGAGAGCAGCGACTGCAAAGTGCAGCAGGAAGGAACACAAACTATGTTAAAATTCATCTGCTTCACTCATTCCCACATCTGCAAAGTTTGTTCTGAAGCAAGCTCTCAGGACACCACAGCTCAGCTGTCAGCACGCATTTCCAGCTGGCTCAGAATCACAGAATTATTCCCCAACCTACAGTCTGTGTGTGGTGATCCCGAGTTTGCTGTGCCAAGCACTCGCTGTAAGGCACTGCCAGACTCGAGACAGACCCTAACCCGGCCCTACAGCAGCTCTGTCTCACAGCAACGAGGAGACACAAGCGGTGCCCGCACTGGGGCCCGGGGTCAGCGACAGACACCAGGTGGGACCCACGACCCTTCCAGCCGCCCTTCAGGAAGCCTCTGGGCGGCTGCGTGTCCCTCTGTGTCGCCTGAGCCCCGCCGCTCTGCCCAGCCCGTCATTCCCATCCAGGGCCAGCCCCCGCTGCCCCACAGCGCTCGCAGGCCCGATGACTCTGCAAAGCGCCCCCTCGGTCCTGTGTCGCCGCCGCCGGCAGGCCGCCCCGCTCAGGCTGCGCGCCATTCTCCCGCTTGCCCGACAGCCCGTCCGCTTCTTTCCCCGAGCGCGCAGCCGCCCCCGCCCCGGCACCTGAAGGTGGTGAGGGAGAAGCTGTAGCCGCGCTCCGCCATTTTGGCACCAGCCCGTGCGCTCCCCGCGCCGGCTCCTCGGCGCAGGCGCGGACACCGCTCCCGCTCCCAGCGCGACGGCACAGCGAGCGCGCTGATTGGTGGGATGGTGGCCTGCTCCTGAGCGTGCCGGGATCCGGTTGGAGGAGAGGTGCGCCGCGAGGCATCCTGGGAGTTTGAGTCCTCCATCCGCCCTCCACCGCCCGGCCCTCCTCGTGGCGAGAGTAGTGCTGGGACTTGGAGTCCCGATCCTGTCTCCCTACAATGTCGTGACGGGCTGGGGGCACTCGGTTTCCCAGAAGGCTCAGGAACAGGGGCGCCTCCCCCGAGGGCACGGCGGGGCCGCGTGGGATTATGGCGGTGCTGGTGCTGGTCCACTCTCCGCTGCCGCGGCTCCGCGCTTTGCTCCAGCGCTGCTGGGGGCGGCTGGAGCGCGGCCTCGGGCCGGGTGTCTTCGGGGGCCAGAGCCCGCCCTGGGGTAGGTCCTGGCCTCTTCTCCGCCTAGCTGAAGGAACTGGACGCGTTCCTGTGTCACTTGTCGTGGGAACGGTTTGGAGTAGATGATCTCAAAGGTCCCTTCCAACTCCATCGAATCAGTGATTCTCTGAGAGGGCGACGTCGGGGCTGAGGGACTGGTTTTACCTCTGAAGGGCAGAGGACGGGAGGGCGCTGGGGCACCGGGGGGCGGCCCGGGGTCAGTGAGGGAGCGGGGCGGGGGCGCCGCTCTGGCCTTGGCTGGGCCTGGCGGCAGCGCCCGTGTGGTGTTTGCTCGGCCTCACGGGAATGGGGCTCGGCTGTAAGGAATTTCCTTGTCACAGAATCACAGATTATGGTGAGCGGGAAGCGGCACACAAGGGGCATCAAATCCAACTCAGCCCTGCACAGGACAGCCCCAAGAGGCACGTCGTGTGCTCCAGAGTGTTGTCCGAACGCTTCCTAAACTCGGTCAGGCTTGGAGCTGTGATCACTTCCCTGAGGAGCCTGTTCCAGTGCCCAGCCACTCTCTGGGGGAAGAGCTTTTTCCCAATGTCTGGCCTAAACCTCCCTTGACTCAGCTTCATGCCGTTCTCTATCCTGTCACCACAGAGAAGAGATCAGTGCCCGCCCCTCTGCTTCCCCTCACGAGGAGACTGTAGACTGTGATGGGGTCTCCCCTCAGTCTCCTCCAGGCTGAACAGATGAAATAACCTCAGCTGCTTCTTGTATGGCTTCCCCTCGAGGCCCTTCACCATCCTCATCACTCTCCTTTGAATGCTCTGTAAGAGTTTTATATCCTCCTTGCATTGTGGTGCCCAAAACTGCGCACAGCATTCACAGGGAGGTTGCACCAGTACCAGAGCAGAGTGGGAAAATCACCCTGCTCTTTTCCTTTCTCCTGCAGGACCAGCACTGGCGGTGCAGGGTCCAGCTGTTGTTCCCCAGGGGATCGATGCCGCTGGCGAGGGCAGCGCTCTGGGGAGCGTGGTGTGGATGGCGGCGCCCAAGCACAGGCGCACCATCGAGGTGAACCGCTGCAGGCGGAGACATCCCACCAAGCTCATAGAGATAAAGGTGAGCAGCAAAGCCCTGCCTTTGGGGAGTCATTGCAGAGGGAAGTGCTGACTGTAAAAACGCCCTGGACTTTGTTTATAAATAAATAAGCTTAAAAGATACTGTAATCTTTAAAATCCATTGTAACAGGTACGTTCATCATATGTGACAGTAGTCTGAGGTTAAATAAACAGTCACACTTGCAGTGCAAGCCAACAAAATGTAAATTTGGGCTGAACAGATGATGTAAATAGAAAAGGCCTACATTTTCTGTGCATCTAATTGAGTCCATAGGTCTTTAGTCTTCCAAACGTAATTAGGCATAATGACTTAGATACTGAATTTATAGGCTGTTCTTAGTAGTAAGCATTTGACATAGCAGCACGTCACAGAAAAGTTACATAGAAGAATACATTTTGAAATGGTAGATGAATTTCTCTAATTTAACATTTTTATTTGTAGTAGATCCCTGTTTCTTTTTTTGCTGCTCTTCAAATTACAAAGTTTCATGTTTTCCACTGTCATTTTAGAGGAACATAGATGTTTGTCCTGAATGTGGAAACTTGAAGCAGAAACACGTCCTTTGTGGCTATTGTTATGCAAAGGTCAAAGAAGAAACTCGACTGATACGGAAAGAAATATACAAGAAGGAAGGGGGACCGTTAAATGCTCCAGCTGTAGAGACTGTTGTCCTTTATGAAGGAGAAAAACCCACAGAAAAAGATGAAGGCAAGCGGATCATTGAAAGAGCCAGAAAGCGTCCATCTTGGTTTGTTCAGAATTGATGCTGTAGATGTAATGGTGGCAAAAGCAGTTGCTGCAGGAAGAGAATTCATGATTTTCAAGAATGTTTTTCTCATTCACTCAGTGTGAACAGAATTCCTCTGAACTTTTGGGAAGCCTGCTTGAATTTTGTGTTGTGCCATATGATTTTACAGTCCGGTGTTTTTCTAGCATGCAGTGGGAAATGCTTCTCAGTGATACATCACAGCATTCAACAGAGAGAAATCAGAATCTGCCTTGGATTTGGATATCTGCATACTGTACCCTGAACAATTTGTATGCTAATGTTTTATGCTGGTTTTGTAAATAACATCTTTAAAATTCATGGATGTACAATAAAGTTTATTAAGTGTCACAGGGAAATTTGGTTTCTGGTTGTGGCTGCTGCTCTTTTGGAGGGGAAAAATGTTTAAAATTGATATTGGTTAGAAACAAAGGATATTTGCAAGGAAAGATGCAGTTATTTGGTTATTTCCTTTGGATCTCTCCACAATGTTGCCATTTGAGATAATTTGGGATAGTCCTAGGTTTGAGCAATATAGTGGTGGCAACGTAGTATTTGCATTTTTTTCTGCACTGGATGAAGATTGAGCGTTCCTTGCTATTGTCAATATACAAGATAATTTTCTCTCTTAAAGGAATGTGGGAGGCCTGTTTTTCCCCCCTCAACATACTCTTGAGTAAAAAAAAAACGAAATGTAATGAATGGAAATCTGTAAATGTGAACAGGGGTCAAAGCTGTCTCCTTGCAGTTGTTCAGTAGTCTGGTTGGTCAGTGTGTGCTTGGAAACCCATGTACAGCCATGGTGCTTTCAGCTGGAGCCCTGGGCAGAGAGGGAGCAGCTTTGCCTCCACTCTCCACTGGTGCCCTTCAGAGATGCAGTTGCAGTACTTGCCTGGATTTTCACTTTGGTTTTACCCACACAGTAGTACCACTGCATTAGGAGTTTAAGTCTGTTTTCCGTTTTTGTTTGGGATTTTAGTATACACACAGTGCTCTTTGATATTGTGGCTCAGTAGCTAGTAGCTATTTGCTGCCAAAAAGTGCAAACCCACTCCAACCCTGTCATAGAATCACTAGGCTGGAAAAGGCCTCCAAGATCATCGAGTCCAACCCGTGCTCTAACACCACCTCAACTAAACCATGGCACTGAGTGCCATAGTCAATCTTCTTTTAAACACATCCAGGGATGGTGATTCCACCACCTCCCCAGGCAGACAATTCCAGTACTTTATCACTCCTTCCATAAAAAACTTTTTCCTGATATCCAATCTAAATTTCCCTGGGCACAGCTTAAGACTGTGTCCTCTCGTTCTGTCAGTTGCTGCCTGGAGAAAGAGACCAAGCCCCACCACAGGAACGAGATCTGGAATGCTAAGGTCTGTTTGGAATTAAATCTGGCAAGGACAACAACAGGGGCTCACTCCAGTACATCAGTAGCAACAGGAAGATTTGGGAAAACGTAGGCTCACTGCTGATGGTGACAAAGGATCCAAAGGCATAGTTATCAAGCGTCTCTTCAGTCTTTACTGCTGAGGCAGCCCTCAGGAATCTCTGACTCTATGTGAGTGAAAAAGTCTGGAGAAAAGATTTTGTGTTGAGAAATATCAGCTTAGCTTTGTTAAACAACCTTAAGACCCTCGAATCCATGGACTTTGATGAGGTGCAGCCTCAAATGCTGAGGGTTATTTGTAAAATCGTGCAGAGGTACATGATAACTTGAACTTCAAAAAGAACAAGAAGGAGGACAGGATCCAGGAAACTACAAATCAGTTAACCTCAATCCCTGGAAAGGTGATGGAACAGCCTGGTTGTCATCTCCAAGTGTGCAGACAAAAAAGAAGGTTATGACAAGTGGTCAATATAGATCCACCAAAGGGATCTTGGCCAGCCATACTGGTTGGGAGGATGAAGGAAGAGCAGCAGACAATGTCCAACCTTGACTTCAAGGTTTTGATGCTGTCTTCCACAACATTCCCAAAGGTCAGAACTGGCTGAATGGCAGATCCCAGAGCATTGTGATCATCACCACAGAGTCCAGGAGGAGGCCTGAACCTAGCAGTGTTCTCCAGGTGTCAGCAGGGGGTCCAGTCTTGTTCCACAAAGATCATTCGGGACTGGAGGACAGGCTGGAAAAGGCTGAGGGAGCTGGGCCTGTTCAGCCTTGAGAAGAGATGACTGTGGGGGTCTTACTAATGCACAAACTGCTCTAGGTGAACCTGCTTTAGCAGGAAGTTTGAACTAGATGATCTCCAGAGGTTCCTTCCAACCCCAACCATTCTGTGATTCATCTCGTAGCCATACAGCTTATGTTGGTTCTGCATTTATGCAATTCAGACAAGAGGAGATGCTTGACAGTGTTTCATAGTCATTTCTGAGTAATGTGAGGGGAAAATAATTTGGTATTCAGGGTATCTAAAAGAAAAATTAGAACCAACTGATAAATAGTGAAGATTTGTCTATGCAATTGATGTCACACCAGTTAATTTTCCATAGAAGGAATTATCTTCAGTGAGAATCAGAGCAGTCTTGTTTGAATGACTTTTCCTTCAAAAGAAAAGCAAAGCTCACTTTCATAGCTTTATCGTGTTAAGTCTGCCAATATCAAGCTCCATTACCTTCAAATAAAATTGTAAAAAAAAAAAAAAATTCCTCTAAAATGTGTAGCCTGGTCTGTTACTTGAAATGAGCCCTGTTTAAATGTAATTTTAGAAAAAATACAAATCACAATTGTGCTTATATAGAAACACACTTTTGGAAACAGTGTAAATTAAAATTAATAAGAGGCAAGCTGATTGTTGCAAATGCTGTCCTTTAGAATCCATTTACAAACAAAAATTTTATGCACCAGTAATTTCATTTTGATTCTTTGGGCACTTGCTAGAGGTTGAAATAGACATTTTTTTGTCTAAAACTTTCATATTATTAAATACATGTGACATTTGATTACTTTTTTTCTTCTATAAGGATTTTAAGTAAAAACTAATTTATTTTACATTTTAGAAAGATCCATAAAGATGATGTAATATCCTAAAATACAAAGATGCAGCTTGCTAAACAATTTTGTACATTACTAGGATCTGCAGGCATAGAAGTGCTCTCTCGCAGTGACCAATTACAATATCCTTAGAGGCTGATAAATCAAGACCCTCCTTAATCACCTATTTAGTGAAGAAATGTTAATAAAATGTTCCTGTACAGAAACATCTGTTCTGTTGAACATCCTGTGTTGGCAATTGATGTAAGATACGCTCCTTCAAGCAGTAGGTGGCAGACCAGTGCAGGTTTCAGGCAGGTGCAAAACAAAAGTCCGAGACCTCAAGTGCAGGAGGAAACAGATTCAAGGAATTTGCACCTGTTTAAGCAGAGCTTCTACAAAAAGACTAAATTTGATGAATAGTAAGAAAAATACAATAATTGTTATAAAATATAAATCAGTGTATTGTAATTAACTGTTCCAACTAGATTTAATTCTATCTATGTGGAAAACTATTACACTGGCTTTTGTTATGTATATTTTATATAATATATATTTTATATTATTTATATGTTATTAAATATATTATATATTTAATATATTTGTTATATTTATTTTATTTATTACTTTATTTTATATATTAAATTTGTAATATAATACATATATTATGTAAGAAATATATTTTATATATTATATATAATATGTATATTATATATGCGTATCTTTATGCAATTCTGTTCTTTTCTGGGTGAATTATTTGAAATTGCAGTTTTACCTATCATTTCTCCTTAATTACAGATGATTTTTCATGTTGCTTTCTATGCCTATAGAAAACAGTTCCTATATATTTCTATGCCTATATATTCAGGTAGCTGACATTTTATTTTTGCAGCTAGAAAGTCCCAAAAATAATAGGTCTGATGGCATTTCAGTGAATTTCAAGGTATAATTTTCTTGCATTCATAGACCAGTAAGGATCTATTTGTAAACAGAAGACAGAAACCGGAAAGAAAACCAGTAGGGTGTTTAAAAAGTATTAGTTGTTCAGAAGGGAAAAGAAGAATTTGTGCCCCATCAAAGGTTTGAAATGTTTTAGAAGCACAGGAGTAAAAAAGGTTCTTACGTTTTTAGAACTTGTGAATTAGTATTTAAAAAGATATTAACAAAATTCCTTCTTTCACCTCACATGACCACATTGTGTAATTTATGTTGTGAAGAAGAATCAATAAATATGAGACGTTTCCAAATGAGATGTTTCCAAATAATTTTCCTCACTCTTAACCTGCCAAAGACTTAAGAATGAGGCCAAATGGAAGGAAAACCCATGAAATGATTGCAAGGAAAGTAATTATGCAGCAGTGATGGATATAGTTTTGCATACTCTTACGTATATTCCTCGGACATTCTGTTGAAGTCAGTGGTGTATAATTCAAGGGAGAATTTGGTTCAAGGTACTGAAATGTGAGTATATGGATATATGCAAGTGTATATATATTTAAAGCAGAGCATGTGCCTGGGAAACTACTGCTGGGCACCAAACAGATTTGGTTTATGGCTGAAAATTAAGATTGCTTTTGATGAATGTAGTAAATTGAGTTTAATTGGTTGGTGTCTTTCAAACATCCTGTATTTCAGTTTCAGTTCCCATATTTTCCTCACTAGTTGAGGACAATACACATACTTAAAAGAAAGTTTAAAGGATTAATTTAATATTTAAAATGCTGGATAAATCTATGAAAAAGAAGCTTGAAACTGGAACATAAGACCCAAAACAAAACTTTTGTGGAGTTGCCAACATACAAATATGGCAGGAGTCCTCTGGAATGCCACTGCTGAATCCTATGATCTTTTAAAATTTTTTTGTTTGTTTTGTTTTTTGTTTTTGTTTTGTTTTAATAAAGCAAATTTCCTGGTTCTAAGATAGTGAGTTGAAAATGTAGAAGCAAAAATTTGCAAAAGCACTCAGCAAGAATCCACCCCTAGCTTATAATTTTCTTGCACCTTTTAAACTAATCCTAAGATTTTGAAGAATTGGGAAATACTTATCCAAATACACACATATCTGACTTTTTCCTTTGGTTTCTTCAAAGGGTACAGACTCTTCTTTATACAAGATGATTCTGATGGAGCTGTTCTCACTAAACAATCATCCAGAAATGTTCTGACATGTCCTGATTGTAAGGTAGAATAATGCTTTATGTGTCCTAAATTTGGAATTAGCTCACCAGGGCGCAAGAGGAATAGGCACCATAAATGCAACGTGTGTCATGGTGTAGGAAGGACAATGAGCCCCTACTTGTGGGGCTGCCAGCTTTTACATCTGTTCCCAAGGTATACTAAAGCTGTTTCTATTCCCAGCCCCATCACACAGCTCATCAGCTTGTCTATCAATATGGCTTACAGCTCTGCTTTCCATTATGCTGGAGCTCTAGAGCACATTATGTGACATTCTCTCAGTGGAACTAAGGATTTTAAACAGGCTGTTGGAAAGATATATATTTCATTTTATAATCTGGGATTACTATTAAATACAAAGAATAGAGGTTTTCAAGGGGCTATACTGAATAGCTTAAGGCTCAAAATTGACAGGCCAGTCCTATATTAAAGGTTTGTTCTAAATATACTGTGTTTGGAAGTTCCTCCTCATTCATCTTTTGACAGTTCCTACTCAGTCATAGTCAGATCAAGCAGAGCATCTAAGGTGAATAACATCAGGAGTCTGTCCAGTTATAGATATCTTACATAATCCTGTCTCTCTTGAAGAGGATAAATGATATCTTGATCTTCAAGAAGCAATTGATTTCCATAGGATTTATTTTAAATGAAATTGTAATTCCAAGTGATTGAGAGGCAGGATATAAAACATGAAGCTATTGGTTAAAAAGTCAATTAATGAGATCATGAAAACTTTATTTTTAAATTTTAAACTTTTAAAATGGAAGTCAAGGAAACAATAATTAGGCCTGTCTGTTTCCAACACCCTTCATGATATATTATTGAGCCCAAGGGTCCAGGTCTTCCACAGTTCTTTGGATAAGGCCGTTTGTGAATAAAGAGTGTAATCCTTTAGGAGTTCAGGACAACGTTCACACATTTCAATTTCTCCTGCTCCATATGAATATTTGTCAGGTATTTTTATGCAGTGCAGAGCATATTACCACAGAGTTACTATGGAAAAGGAACAGAGGAAGGGTTAAAGCCCAAGAAGGTCATTGGCAAGTATGTAGAAGTAAGAGGCATCCAGTGTCTGTGTGTGTGATACAAGGAGCACAACAGGAGCTGCTGCAAGAAGTGCAACTGAGTAACTGGGAAGTGCCTGTGTGTGTGGCCCTGCAGAAATGGGTGCAGAGCAAACACCATGCCCATACATCACTTTGGTAGTAACAAGTTGTGTTGAAAGCTAAGTGGCACCATTACTACATGACAGCTGGCAAACTGAAGTGCCAAGAGAACAAGTGAATTCCTCAAAATTGCTCCCCAGTTGGTGGCAGGGGAGGGAACTGGAGCTATTTGCAGACTATCTCTGCTATCACAGGAGAGGGAATAATGACAAATATCACTTGTGGTGACCGTTAATGTGGCCTAGTTTGTATTCTCATCAAGTAAACTACTGTGAAGATACCATATGTGAGAACATTTGATGGGACACAGGCTCACAATGGCCTTTATCCAGAGCCTTTCAGATAAACTGGAAATCTGTTTTATTAACAAATCACACCCCCTTTATTGATTCTTTTCCCCCCTTCACTTTAGGACAGGAGGAAAAACTGTGAGATTTTATCAGGAAGCTTCCAAGGACCAAAGTCAATCACTTCTCATCTTTCTGCAGAAACAGTGTCTGCACTAAAAGAAAAGCCATTCTGCGCAGTGAGGTTATTTATAAAAGTATGACTCAGCTGGACAACAATGGCAGAATCTGTCCCCAAGAATTTTTAATGTATAAATCTAAAAATAAGTGTAATCCTAGAAGTAAAAGACTTCTTCTCCACAGATTAGACTCTTTTGGTCCAGAAATAAGGTGCCTTCTTTATCGGCTATGAAGAAGACATTATGTCTAATAGGAAAAAGAAAAGAAAAAAGGCAACGCAAACAATGCAAGCGATTAAATTGTTAGGAAGAGAAACCCCAAGAACATAAGATCCAGAGATCATTCACAAGCAAAACCAGCAGGACCAATGTGTAAAGAATTTAGATCATTTCTCAAAGAAATCTTTTTTCCTGTGAGACACTTGAAACTGAAAAACACGAAGGAAGAAATTTTGCAGTAATTTCTTCCTTTTCCTTTCTGATCAAAGAGTTGTACTTCATTTTCAAGCCACCAGGGTGTATCTTCCTCATCTTGCTGATTTGGCTGATACAAATTCAACAGGCAACCAATTGAGAATAGTCATTTTTGATCAAAAGTAATTTAATTCTTTTCAGTTTATTGATATTGTAATAACCCTGATTGAAATGACTGTATCTTCCCAAGAGCGTAGACATTGACTTTGTTAATATGATTTTCAAGAATTCTGTCTGTATCAGGAACATTGCACTTGAAGCAGGAAAACAAAAAAGACTCCATAACCTTTGCCAGATCTTATAGTTACATTTGGGTCTCACAAATACAAATGAGAATCTGAGACTTTAAGCAAGATTCTGTTCTTTTCAAAGATTAGGCTGAAATGAAAAAGTGATGACCGGGGCTAAAGGTGTTAAAAAAAAAAAAAAAAGATGAAAGCTCCTTGCTGAATTTAAAGTTGTAGAAAGCATTGTTAGACAGGATGCTTTTTGTGCATTCTACATTTTTATCCCAAGAGCATATCTCTTACACATTCACTGTTAATCATGAGTACAAGTAGTTCTCCATAAAAGAGCAGGGAACAGAAAAAGCTGTGGGGAAAATGTGAGTTACAAGGCCCCTACTTCAAGAGTGAAATCCATAGTTACTTTTGTCAATTAATAAGGATCTCAATTTCATCATTCACCATCTTCACTTCAGTCTCAAAGGAGTAGTTGTGATAAATAATAACTATCTGACCTTCTTAGGTTCTGAGGAGGCAGGAAGGAGCAGAGGCACCAACTATGAGGCTTATTGCTGCTGCAAGAACTGCCTTCTGGTGTCTTCTATGACCTCTTCATGTTCTGCTTTCCCAGACTCCAGCCATGAGGCAATTCTTACTGCAATGCTTGAATATCTAGACATTTACATTGTAATTTAGCCATGGTGGACTCCCCTTTGCTGCTTAAATACACATATCTTTGGCAAGTCTTGTGATTTCCCAACATAATCACTCATTTTCCCCATTAGAAATTTTAAGAAAATGCTAGCTATTCAGCACCTTTCTTAAAAGAAGGTCTTACCTTTCATACAGCCTGATTTTCCTAGTATCCTCCTATTTTCTGTGTATGGCCTTAGGGGTAATTTCACCTTTGGTAAACTATTGATCTAAGCAGCATACATGGAGAAAAACATGGTTCTGTATTTCCAGCTATTTCTGGACTCTGCACTAGTCCCTCTGGATTTTGCAAAAATGGATTTGTGCAGGGCAGAAATAAAGCACTATGCTCAGACCTCCTCCATTTTTTGTTTGAAATCCTGGACTGGCACGATTCCTGTCTCTTCCTTTGGCATTTTCCAGCAAAGCAAAATCCTGAGCCAAAGCTCCTGAACCGCGAACTGGTCAACAACTTAGTGCAAATTACTTTCAGCATTCAGTCCCTGAGACAGTCAATAAACATGGAGGACTCCCTGTACCTTGTTGACTTCTTTCCAGTTTGTATTTGCCTGTGAAGAAAAGGACATTGTGTTTCAGTGACATTCAGCCCCTACAAAAGACAGCTTTGTGTCTGCACAGCTCCAGTGGCAGCAATACATAACACTAACAACGATGGAGAGTCCGTGCTGAGAAGGAACCTTCATTTTCTCACCCAGAGATGTGTATCCACTTTTTTCTATTTCTGATCAGCTTGAAGGACGCTGGCAACATGTAGAAGAAGAAGTCTGATGCATCACTCATTATGCTGAGACTAATGTGGCTTTATATCTTGTTCTAGCTACAGAGGATGTCTCGAGGCCATGGGAGATTATCAGAAAAGCAGCAATATGGAAATGTGTATGGAGGGGAAAGGGGATTGAACAGCTGGAGAGTACTCAGTGCTGGTGGTCTATAGGGAAAGCAGAGATCTCATCATAAGTGCGAAGATTGTATTGTAAGCACATTAATCTCATAGGGTCCTGGAAAGACAGCATGGATTGTTACTTATGGACCACTACCACCACTTATGGATTTTATATCCTGTAGTGACCATCACAGTTTTGATTCCCTTGCTATGGAGTGTATCTGGCTGCTATACCTTTTGATTAATTTATGCACAGTTTTTCTTGAAGCCAGCAGAAAGCCATGTTTTGTAATTAATTAATTTTTAATATCATGTCTGTGTATGAGAAGTGGTTTAATTAGCCCATCACTTTTCTTGAGGGGTAAGATTTTTCTCTTGCTACTTATTCACACGTATATTCCATATATTCTTCCAAGTAGCAGAAAATTTCTTAATATTTTAATAACTGTTATTGGCTATAAAAGTTCTCTCACAGTGAAATTAATTACTTCATTGCCTTATTCAGAAATTATTTTCAAGTGGATGACCTTGTCACTAGTTAATAACTAGAAATCTGGATCACTCTGGGAAGCATATATGCAAATTTTGCAACTGAATGAAAGCTGCCATAAGGATAGTTAATTATGTCATTAAAAAGTGCCTTTTTACTTTCTCTCTGCTATTTCATGTATAAACCCACATTTGCTCTCCTTCTTGTTTTCTACATTCCTTTGTCTCAGTGAAGCTATCCAGTTTATTTCCCAATAGCCTCATCCCTGACCCATCTGTTATGTCATAGAATGGTTTGGGTTGGGCAGGACCTTAAAGATCATCTAATTCCAACCCCCATGCCACGGGTAGGAACATCTTCTTCCCATATTTTCTTCCAAGGATTGTGGGGGATGATCTCCAGAGGTCACTTCGAACCCTAACAATTCATTGTTAGCTATTGTACAAAACCCTTATCTTCACCCCCACACAAGTCTGAGATAGCCTTTTTTTCCCTAGCTCCTGAAAACAAATGTTTCCTTCTTCTGATGTCTTGCTTTGAAATGTGTTGGGGACCTGGTATTTCCACTCAATTTACTGGGGAAAGCCACACAAAAGTTTTGAAATGTGATGCAAAAAGTTCTTAAGGCAAACAAAAAGACAGAAAGAGGGAGAAGCATGGGGGGAAGAAGGCAGGTCCTGTATGCTTGGAGATGTGAAATTAGGCTCAGATGGAGAATAGCTCGAGAACTCACTCTCCCAGACGTTGTGTCTGTGCAGCCACAGCTGCCTTCCTAGAGTGCTCCACCTCACATGCTCTGTTGTGGGGTTTTCCACTCTGCTAATTAATAATTCAACTGGGAAGACTGAGCAACCACTGACTGAATTATTGAAGGTGTAATTAAACTGGCAGTAGTTGAGGGGAGAATGTGAACATTTTCTTAGCAAAAATAAAGGGCTTCCAATGAAACAAAATGTCACATGTAAATTCAGTTACTACCCTGAAGCTTCTCCCCCTTCCTCTGTTAAACAGCTGAGGCAATAGTTGTGAATACTGGTAGTGAGTTTTCAGGAAAACTACACAGCTGTTTGGAAGGTGACCAACTTCTGACACTACAGGGGAAAATGAGCTCTCATCTTCCACTTCTTTATCTTCCATAGCAGCAGTGGTGAGTTCCTGTTTAAAGGCAAGGTCACACCCCTACAACAGGTCTGGGTAAATATTGAGATATTGCATGCAAAAATTCAGCAGTCTCTGCACTGCAAAGATTAATACAGGCTGTGAAACTGCTTCCTGGTTTCTTAGAGCTCCTCTGAGGTAGAGATCAAGGGCTCAAATCTTTGTCCTATGTATAGCAGAGTTCTTTGGGGTTGTGACAAAGATATTACTCAGTCAAATTAGACCTGATCATGAAGCAAAGGCTATTTTAGGTGGGCTTCCTTTTTGAAAGACTTTGGCTAATCTTGACTGTCTTACTCTAACCTAAGAAGGCATAATCCAGCTGTGGAAATCGGGTTTGATGGAATTTTATTTAGCCTAGGAAGTGCTTATTAATTCTGGGATTTAATCATTCCACAGCTGAGAGCTGTGGTTGTGACGAAGTTGTGATGGATGTCTCTATCAAGTTATTCTGGCTCTTATGGGACAAAACCTGAAACTAAAAAATGCATATTTTCCTTCTTTTGCTTAGAGTTTATGATTATAGCTAATGGGAGATGCCATTTCCCAGGGACTATTTTTTCCCCTCCTTAATTCTCCTGCTTAGCTTGTTTCAGTTAGATATTTTACAGTTTGCTATTCTTTTATTCTTATTATTATTTCTTTTCTATTTTTTATTGCTATTCTTTTATTCTTGTTCTGGCGAAGAAGAAAGATTGTAATAATAGGGTAGAGTGGTATTACTTTCCCTTCAAAATTTGGGTTGGAGCAGCAGATCATGGACCATCCATTTTTCCTCTCCCTGCTCCAATACAGAAGCAGCCTTTGCTCTGCAAGTGTGTTTGAAGCTGTTTCCAAGCAGCCTTGGACTGAGTGTCAGAGTGTGGCTTCTCCAAGTCACAGTTTAGCTCCTAGATTTATTTAATAGCCAGAGAAACTGCTATGTTTTGGGTGGAATTCTAGAGGAAACCTAGAATGGGAGCCATGGGAGGAAGCCAGAAGTGAAAAGGCATGGAGAAGTTGACAGAATTTAATGAAACAAAATACTTTGGAATTTAAAAAAACCAAAACAAACCCACAGTGTAAGCACTTAAAAATAAAATTAATTTATCTTCATAGGTATAGGCTGCTTTGAAAATTTCACTTATATTCTCCAGTCATATTTTTAACTTTTTTATTTGTCCTGACTTTTAGCTTTTTTTGGACTGTTTATGACAACGGAGCACCCAGTAGACTGTATCTATGTAGTCCAGGTCCTCTTGGGAAAACTGTGAAGTTAATTTATCAAGCAATTATTCTATGACCTGAGACATACCAGTAATACACTTGGATAATGAATAAAGAAGTGTTGCCAGAGACAGTTACAAGGAAGGTGAAATATGGTTTATTTTGTGATTGTGTGGGTTGGTGAGGAATACGAGAGGTGGCATAAAGAGAAGTTAAGCTCTACCACCACCACATCCCCCCTCCTGAACCAGTCCAGGTATATAAAGGCAAACATCATATTGTCTATGCTAGCAAGGGTTCTGAGAACTTCTTTAAACAGAGAATGAAGTGGAAAAGTGAGGCTTATATAAGATTCCTTAGATAATTTCTGACCAATTGGCAGAGATAAAATTGGCTCTGCAGCAGAAATATAATTCAGAAAAATCTTGAAAGCAAGTATTCCCAGTGCTTCAGGCAATTATACAGGTTTCCCAAATAAACTAGTATTTCCTCAATTCCTCAATTCATTCTCTTCCAGAAGTCTCCTTCTCTGCTACTTTTGTGTTGAGCATGTGATCTTTACCTCTCCAGCTTGAGATAAACCAGAGGCAAGATGCATTTACACAAGGCACTGTACTTTGTTTCATTTCAGCTAATTACTGTACCACTGACTTTCCTCTCAAAACTAGACCAGACTAAACTTCTTGAGTAAAATCATGCATGGGTGCATACTGAGCCAGCTGCCAGATATATTGGAGGTCACGAAGGCTGCCAGACTTGTGAGGAAAGCAAGTGCTGGGAATAAGAAAACTTGTGTTGAATCATGAGGAATGGGTAAGCCAAAAAAAGGATGAAACATGGAGGATGAACACAGAGGAGCTGTGGCTGATACTGGTAGAGACCCAAGTCACTTCCTACTAAGCTGGACTCACATCCCACAGCCTTACTGGTGTGTGACAGTGGAGGCTGGGAAGCTTCCCTTCTGCTGTCATCGAGGCTGGGATGTAGGCACCTCAACCACAGTTGCCAAACTGTGCTCTGGCAAGTTTTTCAGGAGACCTGAAGCATTTTGAGAGAGACATTTACAAGAAGCAGCAGCACACACTGACAGAAAAACTCGGCAGAAGGGAGAAGTGCTGTTCTCCACAGGGGCATATCACACCAGCAGTGCATCTCCCACTGAGTTTTTGTCAGCACGGTGGTTTGGGAAATAAATATATGGTCTGATGCACCAACCTTGCAAGTTACTGAACCATTGATGAAACTGTTGCCAGATGTAATAAGAAAATGCAACAATTATGCAGCCACAGCTCCAGATCACATCCTGCCTCTTCTGATCTCTGGTACTGTGCCTCCGAGATAGAGAGCTCTGTCTAGCACAAAGTCTGACAGCAGGCTTCTGGCTGCTTTCACTTCTTGCAGACACTCAGGCAGACACTTATGCAGAAACTTGCTAGGTTTTCAGCTTTGCTTGTCCTGAGTCCCTCAGCCCACTTCTCCTTTGGGTAGAAAAAGGTAATGATTGTACGTGATTTTGTAGGTTATGCTGCTTGGTGGCAGCTTTTGTCTCCGTCTCTCCCAGTGTCTCTTTAGTGTTAGGTTTGCATTCTGCAGACCATGGAATGGGTAAGATGTGGTGGGGTTGACCACCTCAAATGAGAAAGAGAGTCTCTTGACAGAGGTGTGGGAGAGGCTTGAGAGATGTCCACACCAGTGGCCTCTTATTAAACAAACAAGAAAACATGTTTGGGTGAGTGATTTTTAACCTGAAGCTACAACTTATGTCTGAGAGTTTGGGGGTACACCCAAAGTGGAAACAAAGGAAAGAGAAACAAAACCCTACAGCCAAGATGATTTTCACTTCTCCTAGAAACCTGTTGCTTGGGACAAAGATGGTAACGTTCACTTCACACCTATTCTCACCTTGAATGAGAAAGGAAACCAGGCTGTTTTCATTTTATTTCAGATATCCAGGGCAGTCTTTCTCCTGTATCTGTCTTGCTTCTGTTTCCAAACATATTAATTTAAACTAAACTTTATTTTCCTAGAGGAAATAATCCAAAAGAAATAATTTGCCTCTTCTTCCTCTCCCTCTTATCCTGCTCATCGAAGATATGGGGTGCATGAGAAATAGAAAATCCATCTCTGCTTCCCCCAATGTTTCAATAATATTTTCAAGTCTTCATTCTCTATTGAGGTTTCATGCTATTTTTTTGAAAGTGGAAAAAAAGAAAAACAAAATTAAATTAAAAAGGAAAAACAAAAAGATCTCAGCCAGCCCTCTTTCAATATGACAGGGTAAATCTCTTATCTGGATTCAGTGAACTTTTCCCACATCATAACATCTCAGAAAGGTAAAATCAAAACAACTGAGTGAATAAGCTGTACAGTTTGCATGAAAATTTGATCTTCTTTGTAAGATGGATGAAGATGATGGGGATGAAAAGCTAAGGGACAAAGAAAAAAAAAAAACATTTTCCTCTTGGAACATTTGTTGTCAGATTTTCAAGCACATGGGGAAGAATGTGGTCATCTGAATCTCTAGCTTAATAGTTTATTGTGATGTGTATTATTATGGGAAAGAAAAAACTTTGCTGAAAGGAAGAACAAAATAATGAGTGCAGGTCTGCTAATTATGGGACTTATTTGAGATCTTCTATACTGCTGTTTCACATTTATCCTGGGAAAGTACAAAGTGCTGGTGCAGGCTTGTCCCCTGTGGTCTTGGTAGCATCCTCAAGTTGGGTTAGAGGCAGAGCCTGGAGGGGTGAGAAGCAAGTTCATTTTCAAGGCAGTCACCAGGCAGCTGCCTGTGCACTGAGGCAGCCAGCAGAAGCTGGTTAGTGTTCATTTAGCAGATCTGAATGGTAATAAATGGAGATCACTTCTTCATTGCAGCTTAACCCCCTGCAAGTGGTTGACTTGTTGCTGAAGCAGCTGGATGCATTTGTGGTGTATTCAAGGGAGGTGAGCAGATCGATGGCAGTGTGTGTGCTACCAAAACAGAGGGAAATCCCATTCTGGGCTCAGGAAGCTGGGGTTGTCCATCAAGAGGACTGTCTTTTGTTTGTGGATAGAACTGCCAAGCATTAGGATTTGTCATAGAGGTGAGCCGCTTATCACAAAAGCTCCAGGGAGGACAGGAGGGAGGCTAGGTTAAGCCAAAATGGTGAAATTCCAGATTTCGATTCTTATGGCTCTTTGAAAATTTGTTATGGCAGTCTACAAGGGAAACCCACAGGACTTAGGTTTTTTCTGAAGGGGGTTTTATAGTGAGACTTCAAACTCAGAACACTCACAAATTAATTAACTGTCTGTGTAGATACTAAATTTGAGGATTATGTGTTTACTTGTGTGGAGGCTAAACAGAATGGGTTCCCTGGACAGCTATAATTTCCTGTAATAGCATTATTAACAATAAAAGTGCAGATAATTCCTGAGAAAATGAAGCATTTGCTGTTGCCTGAAAACAATGTTGTAAAAGGCAGTAGGGCATTAGTAAGTGTGGCTCTCCTAAAAAGGTTTCCATTGACATGTTACCTGCTTCTGGATATGCAACTTTTTTCAGAGTGTTCTTGATTTTTGTTTTGGTCTTGCATTTTTTTAAAGACTTGAGCTAGAATGGCAGAGAAGTCAGACCAAACCTGTGTGTACTCAGCTGGGAGAGATGGGAGAGCTGCTGACAAAGGGCTTTGCACTTGGGATTGTTCAGCCTGGAGAAGAAAAGGATCTGGGGAGACTATAATGGGGCCTTGCCATATATAAGGGATCTTCACAAGAAAGATGGTGAGAGACGTTTTACCAGGGCCTGTGGGGACAGTACAAGAAGCAATGGTTTTAAACTGAATGAGGGTAGATTTAGACTGAACTTAAGGAAGAAATATTTTACAGTGAGGGTAGTGAAACACTGGAACAGGTTGTTCAGATATACTGTGAATACCCCATTCCTGGGAGTGTTCAAGGACACGTTGGATGGGAATTTGAGCAATCTGATCTAGTGGGTGGAATCCCTAGCCATACTGAGAGGATTGGACTAGATGATCTTTAAAGGTCCCTTCCAACCCAAAATATTCTGTGGTTGTGAGATTTTGCTCCCACTCCTGTGGAATGTTTTTCTTTTCTCATTGGGGCATTTTCCAATACAGCTGAATAACAGAACTTGTGAAAATGTGTCTGCTTACTGGAAATAATACAAAGTCATCTTTGGACAGCCCTGTTATCCAATCCTTAGGTACCTTTTTACACAGGCTCCCTGATGCAAAAGGAAATGTAAATTTGGTGGGTTGCAGCTGTCTAAGGATGATTCCAGCAGAGGAGAATCCTCATATGGTGTATGTTAGAGCAGCTGCAGTAACTCCTGTGCCAGTGCTGTCAGGGGTTTCTGGATGGCATGTGCTACAAATAGCCTGAAGAAAATCAGAAAAAAAAAAAAAGTAGTGAGATTAGGAGAGACACTCTTATATTTTCTAGGCTTGATGTGGGGACTTAGGGCTGTGCCAGCTCCTGAACCATCCAGGATTTCATATGTTGGACCCTGGGATTTCCCAGCCTTCAGCTCTCTAGCAGAGCAGGTGAGGGGACCACTAGCTGACTTTTCCTGCTGAACTCTACAGAGGACAAATGCTCTGAACTCCTCAATGGAGCTCAGGGCCACACTGCTGAGGGACTGCCAGGCCCGCAGAGACTTCCAACAACATCAGGCGTTGTTTTTCCATGGTGCATGAAGCAGATAGAAAGCATCACTCTTTGGAAGACTGTCCTGAGGAAAACAATTCATCCAATCATTCTTAGCATCACAATCTCAGAAGCCAGTCTTTGCTGGAATGAAGAAAGAGGCATTCATTTAATAAATTATGAGGAGCAGCCTGACTCAATGCACGGCTTCTTAATAGTACTTGGCAGTGCTACTTCTTGTGATGATATCCTTAATGCATTTGCTACTGAATAAGTAATAGATTTTCCCAATGTGATTGCACATTCTGCTCAACTCATTTTCCTTGAATATTCAGGCATTCTGTTTCAGATACTATGATTATTTTGTTGAAATGAACAATCTTGTAGCCTATATTTCTTTTTGGTTTCTATTATTTGCCATGGTGTTATTTGATTGCAGGAAGAAAATTTAATCCCTGAATCCAAGAAATATTTGCCTCGTGTTAAGCATAAGGAATGTCACATTTCGAAAGATCCTTACGTGATACATTGATATTTGTATATATTCAAGGGCCATGCTGGATTCTTCTACATGAGGCTCACTTATAAATAAGGGACTTATTTTTTATTCTTGGATCTGGTTTTTTGTGTGGAGACAGTTCTACTTGACTGTGTACTACAGAGGAAATTTTAGTCCTTGTACAAATTAGGATTTTAGCATCTCTTCTTCACTGTAAACAACCAGTTTTGCTTGAGCATAAGTGAGGAGTCTGCTCTCTAAGACAGCTTTACTCCAGTAGCTGGCCAGAGAAGGAATCAGCATTGCACCTTCCCCTTGCAGCCAACAGGTTGATAGCTACTGCTTCCTGCTGCATAGGAGACCTCTGTTCAAAGCTTTCTTTCCTCTGTCTAGAATACCTAATCTGTATCTCCCAAAGCCCCAGACACTGCACTGATTCCTGGAGCCTTCCAGGTGCACATCCTGAGCCACTGAGCAGAGGGAAGTGCTGGTGGTGTCTGCCAACTTCCTCGCCAGTGCAGGGAGATTGGTGCATGGAGAGCACACCCTCTGGCATGAGCCTGGCTCATGAAATTGGCAGATTGATGGTGTTTTGTCACTCATAGTGGGCCCTGGACATGCACCAGATACCTGGTGGTGTGGGGCTGTGGGCCTTTGGGCAGCAGTGCCAACTCCTGAGCAGTGAGGATATGTGAAGGCATCTGAGCCATTGCCGAATACACCTATGTAGTGTTGGAAGCAGCCCAGACATGTTACCCTGGCATTTTACTCTGCTTCAGTTTGGCCTCCTGAAGAAGCATCAGGTGTTGGCCTGGGAATCTCCACACTTTGCTGTCCACCTTCTATCTCCAGGCTCCCTTACTTACAGATAGCCATTATAAATAGCACATGGCTATTTATAATATATGTATTATAATGTAACTGTAATGTACCATTACACATCTAGCAAGGTTAGTTGTCACCAAGGGGTGGCTTTGTGAATGTCAGTGACATTTCAGCAGTGTATCTAAGTACCCAGCGCCCCTTGGAAAGCCAGGTTTCTTGCTTCTAAACACCTTTCAAAGTACAGAGTGCTCTTCAAGTGGGAAATACAGTTATTTGCACTGTATAAGCAAGAAGTTTAGTAGCTGCCAAAGTCAGCTTTAGGAGTCAGGAAAATTTTGGTCCCTTGTGTAAAACCACAGACAAAACTACTCCTTTGATTCTGCACTCTTGTATTGCTCTTTTATGTTGGAGCTGACTGATGTCTACAAGGAAATGCTTCAGCTATCTTGGGCTCTAAGAGCTAGCAAGGGAGATGCTCACATTCTGTATAAATGTGCATCCCGTTTGCCTGCTGTTGAATAATTTAAATCTTTGCTATTTATGGAAGCTGTCAGCATGCTTTGCTCTGCTGCCTTGACAGGGGAAGCAAAGGAATCTGAGGGAAGTGACCAACTAAGAGTTAAAATTTATTATTAATATTGCACTGCAGTCGGTTGCATTTTGCTGAGTATTTGGCAGTCCTCAGAGATATTACCTGTTACTATAAATAAAACACGTGCTGCCAGGGTAAACGTTCTTCTTTCTCTGGCAAATGAGCCATTTCTTATTTGACTTTTAAAATCTGTATTGTCAGGGCTTGTGTGTTTGGGCTCTCACCACAGACAGCTTTTACACTAGGCTCATGTTGCTGCTCCTCCATGTGGTATTTGTACTCAGAGAGGGATTTCACGTGGTAATGCTGAAAGCTCACATGCACCACAGAGAAATGCAGACTGGGCAGACAGGCAGACCTGGTGCTGCTCAGAAGCTGGTAAGCACAGGAAGGTTGGGAAATGGTTGGTGTGTTATTTCAGTGACTCCAGATTCTCTGCGCTCTGGTTCAAAATCGCTTTCCTAGTCCTGAAGCCATCATCTGAGATAAAGGTTGGCTTAGGGTTGATGTAGAGCATTACTTTTCATGCATTCCTACTTCCATGCAGTCACAGAACCTTGCAGAGGAACAGATCTGACTGAAAAATCCAGGGGAGGGGAAAAATTAAATAGTGATCTCAATGTATGATGAAGAAATCATTGCCAGCACAAGAACGCGTGCAGAAAGAGATAGGGGAGAGGATGAAACTACCTTTTTTTGGTGGTTGCAGTTGGCATTGAGCCATTTTGAAGCGGTCATGGAAGTGATCCACTTCCATGGATGATGATAGGGGAGTCTTTTACATTGCCCCTACAGGTGAAAGTATATTTAAGTGTTTTCCTTTTTATTAATAAAAGCATACTTTTCCTTTTTATTAATAAAAGCATACTTGCCATTAAAAAAAACACATTAATAATTTATCTGGAAATATTTCACAGGGAGAAGAATGCCTTCCTATATACAGACATAATGATGTCTCTACACCCATACATATCATTTCACTTACTGTGTGCAATAATCAGCAAGTAGTCTTGGCAAAGTATTAGAAAGTGTTTTACAAAGATTAATTAAATACTTTCTGTGACTATTCAATATCTCAGTTCTACAGAGAAGATTTTTAAGAGCCTCACCCTAAGACAACTGAGTCAGAGGAAATGCTTCACTAAATTCCCTGGGCTTGCCTGAGGCCAAGTAAGTCAACAGCAGAGCAAAGGACTGACTGAACTGGTCAGATTTCCTATTTCTATTTTCTTATCCCTGGGCACCTTCCTTCTGTGTGTGCCATTAGTAGAATGACAGTGATACTGTGGCTAGTACTTCAGGTGAAGGTCATCTTAGCCTCCTAATAAAGCTTTTTTTTTCCCCCTTTCCTTTTTCAAAAGGCACATAGCAATAGTAACTTTTCCCTGGGATGAAATTCAGTCTGAGAACAGTTACAATCTTAAATTAGCATGCCCATTTCTTCCTAATTTAAAGAATGCCAAAAAAGCACTTTTGTGGTTTCACATTATGTACTTAGCCCTTCTCTCAAATAATATAAAATGGCTTTGAAAATGTAATTGATAGCATGAACTCAGCTTTTCTAGTATTGAAATAGTGCAGCCTGCAAGTGAATCAAGAAGGAACATTTCCTGCTGGGAAAACACCCCACGCTTGAGGCGAAGGTGCTCATGGACCTCATGGAGTGTAAGGCTCACCAGGCAGCATTAAACAACTGCTGCAGCACATTACAACAGCTCCTGTTAAAGCCTTCAGCCCTGATTGTGGCATTTACTGTGTTGGAAAGGGTGTTTGTGAGCAGGTCTCAGCCCATCAGTTTACAGAAGTTACTGGCTTCCACACTTTCATTTGAAGATGGTAAACACAGGTGTTAGGATTGCAGTGTGGCCAAGGGACAGGGCTGTCACAGCAGTGCTTAGGGTCACCACGATGAGAAGGTCACTGTGTAGCACACACATACCTCAGTGTACCATATTATGCAATTGCACAGGCACTCTCCTCAGCACTTATGCAAGTATCTCTGCAGTTTGGGAACATTTTTTTACAGCCAGTTCTTATGTAGGTGCTACCTTACCTTTTATGGGATTCCCACTCTTAGCCTAGGAAAGAGAATTTGCTTACAAAATGGACTTAAAAGCAAAGAACAGAACAATGCAAATGAGATGTTCTTGTCACTTGTTCCCACCAAACTATTGCTCTACAAGGAACTGGAAGACCAGGCTGTTCAGCTTTTTTCCTGACTCTTCCAGTGACCTTCAGGGACCCCTCTGTTATTTCCAAACCTGTGTGCATGAAGTTTGGTCCAACAGGAATTTACTCAGGCCTTACTGACATGAAAGAAGCAGTTCCTTTGTGTTTTAGAAGGTGAGGGAGCAGCAAATTACCTACCTGGGTAGGCCATCAGATTTTTTTTTCTGAAGTGCAAACTGAAGACAGAAAGCAGGACACTCAGTTTTGTGCTTACCTACAGATGCAAGCACTTGGCTTCCATCAGCTAAATTAAAGAAAAGTATCTTGGAGGTTTTATATGCTTTTTAGTTAAAAAAAAATAATGGGGGAGATACAGAATTTAGTCGTGTGAATCCAGGATGCCACACGTTCTCTCTCTTGGAAATTGGTATTATCTCATGCCTTCAGGAGCCTTGCTTCTGATTTGTTCTGGCAGAACAGTCAGAGTCTATGAAAGGCCCTAATTAGGGGGTTTGGCTTACCCATTGTGACTAAGGGGGCAGAATGTGGCATGTGATAATTGATAACTTAATTTACACTGTACCATTTTTCAGTGCTAAAATGTGTATACCTTATATTCATAGCTACCTTCAATTTCAAGCTTCAGCGTAAATAGAATTCCCTCACAGCTGCTTTTCTGCAAAATAGTTGAGAGTCCCTGAAATGGAAATATTAGGAAAGTTGGGCTTTTAAAGCAGTGACAGGAAGTAATTGGTGCCAAAGAGAATCTTCTGAGTTTCTGTCATTTGGCATATCCAGTGCAGAGTGATCACTTCTCATATGGACCAGGTATGCAAGTAAGCTCAATATAATGAGAAAGAAAATAAGGACACGGCTTTGTGACTATAGAGAGAAATGAAAAATGGTGTGTGCTTTGTCCTTTTACCTCTCAGAAAAGCCTGTGGATACATGGCAGTAATGAATAAGAGTGATGAAGCTTGGAATAACAAGATGAGGTAGTGGGAGGAAACAGAACAAAGCAGGTGACAGACCCAGGACAAAATAAGCTCATAGCTTGGGAGAAGCAAACAAATGTATTTGGCAAGAAGGCTGCTGTGGTAAATAGAGAGAGAGTGGGGCAAGGAGGGTGAAGAGGGACCCAGATCCTGGCTGCCCATGGTTGCATATTCCCAGTTCTTTTCCTCCATTTCACTGATCCACCTGAATAAAAAGAAGTGAAAATTAAGCTTTCCAGACCCTTTCACACAGGGATCCGCTTTTTTTTGTGCAGCACTGAGGATAATAGGTGTTGAAGAGTCTGTTCACAACTGAGATTTGTGCACCTAATTACTTCTGCATTGCACTAAGTGTTTGCCCACAGTGTGGGTGTCCCCCCAGTCTGCTTTTTAATTAAAACTCACGCTCTTTGTGTGCGTGAGCTTTTGTGAGCACTTCTCCCTGCCCCCCCTCCCACCCCTCCATCCTTCTCGTCTCCAAATTCTGCCTCATTTGTATAAAACAAGAGCTCAGGAAGCAGTGACACCAAGCACATTAAGTACTGACATGTCATAGCTCCCTGGGGAGCACAGATGGGGGCTTCAGCTGCAGCAGGTGCTGAGAAGACAGATCCCAACTCATCCAGAGAATTATTGTGCATCATCTGTATGGGCCTATTGTTTAGATGCATCCAGCTCAGTCACACGCTATGCGGGGCAGCGGTGGTGCTGAGGGGGGCTAATTCAATCACTGTTTTTAATTTAGGAAATGAAAAGGATGTTCTCCCATCACTCCCTTCCCAGAATGCAGCACGTACAGATTTCACGACAGACTTCACAGTCAGGCTGTGTTTGCAGAAGTGGGGGGGAGAAGTGGGGGACGAGATGATTACTATGCTTGCAAATATATTTTCTGCCCTCTTTCTAAGGCAGCTCTGTTCATTTTGTTGTGGCTAAAGAAAAGGGTCAGGCATTAAGGTTAAAACTACTGCTCCACAAGCTGTAATCCAAACTGCATTTTTGGATGTGTTAATGAAATGCTGTGTTGCACACGGTGCTGGCCAGGCATCATGTGCTAGGCACAGCAAACAGTAGAGATGGGATTTTTCAGCTCTAATTGACAGAGTTCTTCAGAGAAATTCTGAAAATAGTCTGTACTGAGAGTCCTATAGTGCTCAGGGCATCAAGGGATGTCACAGTTGTACTCCTGGCCGTAAGGAGACTGGCCTGGTTTAAACCAGAGGCTCTCTGATCATCTATTTTGCTGGGTTTGATGTGATGTGGTCATGGCAAATTTATATGTGAAGTAAGAACAGAAGAATCAACCTATCCATCTGCATCTTGGGAGATGCACATGAGCTCTGTGCTTTTGAAGAGCCTCAAACAGCAGAGGTTTCTGTCCATTCAGTGGCTAAATGCTGAGGGGACAATAGAAAACAGGCTTTGCTTTCCAGACTTTTACTGGTACAGAGTGGAATAGAAAGCCAGGTAGGTTATATTGCCTTGTTGAAACTGTTTTTGTGTGAGATGAGAGAAAGAAAGTTAAAATATTTCAGGCTCACAGTACATTATATGCCTCATATTCTTTACAGTTTATGACATACTTTATATTCTTTGTTTATATTTTATATTATATACTTTATTAGATACTTTAAGTAGTTACACTTGTCAGAAGCTGCAGGAGAAAATCTTGTCAGTAAAGATTTTCTTTTTTCTACAAAGTACATTAATGTGAATCTGCTCTTTGTGAATTTCTGTCTTTGCTTTTCATTCAGAAACCCTAGTAGCAAAGTGATAATTAAAGAAAATGCAACACAAATCTTGCTGCATGAGACGTGAGCACCAGAAGAGTGTAGACTCTAGTAAATCAGTGCTTCTGAAAAAAAGTCTTTAACTTAGCATCTCTAATATGAAACTGGGATGTAGTTTGCTTATATAGCAGGGTTGTACCAGAGAAAAGAGAAGTCTAAACTGCCTGAGTACTAGGCTATTCTATATAGTTTTCAAAATAGTGTTTTAGAGAGTTTACTTAATCTTGTCACTCTTTAATAACCCTGGGCTGTTATTCTTTTGTGGGTTTGTGGTACTGAAGTAATAGTATTTGAGCCTTCCACTTCCCACTGGAATTGCTCTAATTCCTGATGTTAGAGCATTTGGAGAAGAAAGGGGAGAGGAGGGGAAGGAGGAAGAATTATGTGACTTAGCTAAAGTTATGCCACAAGCACTTGTGGCCCTGTAGATTCCTGCTCAGCTCTGGAGGAGGGAGCTGTGTTAGCCTGGGGTGGGGAGGAGGTCCCCTCCTTCTCTGCTGCCCAACCCATCCCTTTCTCTGCCGGGACAGAGCCCTCCTTGACTGTATGACCCGAACAGCAAGAACCAAAAGAAGCTGCCCTGATGTTGTGTTCATTTTCAGGATGACACTAACACCAGCCGAGTTCCCTGGTCCTGGCCTGTGCCCAGCACAGCCGAAGCAGTTCCCTTCCTTTCTGCCGTTCCCTTGCTGATACAGAAGTAATGCTTTTCCACACAAAACCCTTCAGGATGGAGATGGGACTTGGACATTTCCTTGGAAACCAGAAATGGGCCATCTAGGCAAACCAGCATAAAATTTGCACACATGTGACTCCCAGCAGGGACATTTTGCTTCTTTTGGGTGAAGTGTGGCTGCAGGGCTGCCGATACGTCTGGCAACATTCCTGTTATTTACAGACATTAAAGCCATGAAAGATGTCATTGTTTACCGAGCTCATCACTTGGGTACATCTGTCTCCACCATAGGATTCATGGCCCGTTTCACAGAAAGCGTGCCTGAAGCTTGCCAGCTGAGAGAAGGACTTCTGCTCCTAGCAGGAGGAAACCTTGGTTCCACTGATTTGTTAAGCAAAGAGATCTAGGCTTACAGTTCCAGCATTGCTGCTTCCTTTTAATCACCTTCTGCAGCTGACTTCATCACAATGCAGTGTGACTTATACATTTCCAGATTAAATACAATATTTAAATACTCTGCCATTTAAACACAGAATCTCCATAAGTAGTCAAATTAGAAAGTTATCTCCACAAATAATCAAATGAAAGTTTTAAAATCTTATTCTAATCCAGAAGTGTAATTCCCAATGTGTATTTGCACTGCTCATCTCTATAAATTTCCCTCTGCAGCTGAAGCCTCACTGTCATTAATACTCTGTATTATCACGTTACCTGATCATGGCTGGAGTAGGTAGAAATCAATACTGATGAATCTGTGCCCCATGGAGTACTCTTAAAAGATTTGGCTGAAGGTAATTCCCTGATTTTTAAGTCTATTGTCTCAGGCTGTTAAAGTTCACTGAAGAGAGTCATGCATCCCACTGGAAAAAAATTCAAGAAGCTTTCCAGTGTCCTTATTAACTTGTATTATGGTACAAAACCTGGGCACTCTTTTACACTGATGGGTCCCAGAGTTACTAAAATTATAGGTCTGCACTGTGAGTAGACAGAGGGTGCATCAGAGATTTGTACCAGAAAGTTGTACCTGGGTAAGACCTTCTAAAGAAGAATTACAGGCGTGGAAAACTGATTTACTCCCTTCAGTGCTGTGCCACAACTCATGGACTAATTACAATGCAAGATCAACTAAGTTTTATGTGAAATATTTCAGGAACTGGATGGTCTTTGCAGAAGAGGTGCTTCTTTTCCTAAATTACTGTATAGTAGCATACATATTTGAGTAAGACTCCAGGAAAATCAAGGCCAGCCAAAAGAGATAAAATTTAAAAAATCACTGATGATTTAAGATAGTTGGTTGATGACCTTACTGGGCTAATGCCAATGACAGAATTATGGAGATTTCAAGGAAGAATCTAAAAATTAAAAAAAGGAAGTAGCATTCTTTGATTTTGCTCTAAAGTAGAGAAAACTTTCCTCCTAATGATTATCTTTTGCCTTTGGTCCCCTGTGGAGCAAACAGTAAGGAGGGTGCAACAAGTGTAATTGGATATTTATATCTTTATTTTGAGCAGATTGTGCAATTATGTAAACTGTGTGCATTTGCTTTGGGAGTCATAAGTGCTTTTCTCAAGGATGGAATGGAACAATGTGCACCAAGGAGGAAGGTCATCAGTGGGATTAAACCCCCATACTTTTGTAGGAACAACTTATGCTCTGGTTAATCCCATATAGATAAAAAAATGATGATCTTTTGACTGTGATGAAAGGCAGAGAGCATTGAGAGTAAGAGAGTTTAAAGCAAACATCTCCTGTGTTTTTACCCTTGTTAGCATGTTATCCTACAACAAGGAACTTTGTGAGGCAGAAAGTTATTCCAAATAGCTCAATTAGCTATGTGTAATGAAAATACAGTATGTACCACCAACTTAAATGTACTATTGTGTAACAGTGCAGCACCACAAAATTTGTGTTTTGTGTAGCAGTTGTTAATAATATGCCCCTTGAAAACCTTATACCAGATGACTGTAACACAGGAATAAAAGACCTCTCACTCAAGGGTCTGGCAAACAGTCATTTTGATTTGATTGTACATATTTGTAACCAAAACCTCTAAACATTTTAAGAAAACTCTAACAAAATCTTTGTAATGTGAAATGTATATTTCACCAGAGACTATATATGTTGTGATGGTATGACTTGCCCAGGCACTTGCCAGGCGGAAGTAAAATGCAGTTAAGAATTTTTCGTGGGTTTGAGAGTGACTGTCCAGAAGACCTTTTCTTAGAGAGTAAACCCAGCTGAAGCAAAGCCTTGTGCTCTGGCTGGGGAGCCTGTGTCATCTCTCCAAGCTGTTGGCTGGAGTTCATCATTATCTTACTTCAGAAATTACCTAAGAAGATTCAAAGTTGTGGTCTTTAATAGGGGAGGGAGTTACTCTTTTTTAATTTGCCTTAGCATACCAAAGAAGTGTTTTCAAAAATAAGTGAAAGAAAAAATAAATTTGGGCACCAGTCAATAACTAATCCTGTACTTTTATTGCTGAAAAATATCTTGTCTACAAGGGAGATAAGTCAGGATAAAATTAGCAAAGCTATCAAAAGACAAGTGTTCATAAAGAAGGCATCAGGATAATCTGATTAAATGACTTTGGTTATTTTGTATAGCATTCCTCCTCAGGACTTGAATTCTTGATTATGGATGGCATTGGGAGGATTTGAAAGGATTGAATTTTCTACTTCAGATTAGTTTGAGATATTTATGAAGGATTTAGGCAAACTACTGATTCTTTTAGCACAATGTTACTAATGAGAGGCTAGCACCAAACCAAGGGCAAGGATTTTCTGATCCTCAGAGAAATTTCTAACACACTGCCTCTGTAAGCCACACATCCATGTACAAGAACACCTCATTGAAGGACAAGTAGACTTCACACTTGCTTGGGAAATCAAGGAGATAAATTTCATTGGCTTGTATTGAAAAAACAAGCAATTTCTCTTAGCCACAGAGTTTACTGCCTTCAGGTTCTCATCTCTCTCCTCCCATTTCAGTAATGCCATCTTATTCCCTGCATCAGGAGCCATGGGACACCTGCAGCCTCTGTGTTGCCCCTCCTGTGTCCTGCACTCACTTCCCTGGGAGGGAAGGACAGACACACTTTGCACTGTCTCCCTAGCATGTCATTAATATTGTTTTTTTCAGCTTTAACCTGATGCTGATACTTTTTAATACAATTTTTTTTCTTTTAGATTTAATTGCTTGGAAATACATGTTCCTCTGGGCCAACAGTTCAGAGGCTGATAATGAAGAATGGGTACTGTCAGCACAACCTGAATGCCTGCTGGCTGTTGACTGTCACCTAGAAGATAATCTTTGTCTGACAGGGATGTGGAAGGTGTTAAATCTGGCAGAGCATTGTAACACATGGTGCGGAGAACTACAGGGATGAAACTCTCAGCCCACCTGCTTCTTTGTGAAGATTAGAGCATAATAGGATTTATTCTACACGAGCCCTTGTAGAAAAATAAATCAGAGGCATCTTTTATTTAAGCTTCCTGGAAATGTTTGGCTGGGGAGCAGCATCTTCTCCAAGATGAGAAATTGCCCAAAGATATCTGGGAATTGTGCTACTGAGCTGTCATCTGAAAATTTGAAATACCATTCATTTTTCTTCTATGCAAGTCATGGAGTGTGAGGGTTTTGTTTAAATCTGGTCTGTCCTTAAAGCATTTGTACCCTCAAGCTTCTATCTGATGCATTTTGTTGAAGTATGTCTTTATTAAAAGCTCAAATGCTCTGAAGGGAACAAACAGTGACAGCAAGGTCATATTATGTAAAGTTTCTCAAAGTGAGTACAAAATGGGTGAAAAAATCACATCACAAATGGACTTAGGACAAAATAGGTTACAAGTTAAGTGATCTCAGAGTTTCTAGAGTGATGATGTGGGGCCCAAAGATGGCATAACATTTTTGTCTTTTTTTCCCATGAAAGTGCCAGAGCTTTTAGTAATGAAGAAAACAAACACAATTGAAACCAAGCTGCAGTTAGACACACTGCACTCCTGGCAGAAGTCATCATATGTCAGCCATATGACTGCAGATTGTGTGCATGACCACACATTCTGGCTTTTAAACATGAGTTGTCTTGCTCTTTTTTTCCAGGAATCATCATAACTTGAAGGGGAATTCTCTTGCACTGGAAAAATTATGGGGTTGCTATGTAGGTGGGTTAGCTGGAGTTAAACTTACATATAAATGTGACATGAAAGGCTCCTAATTCTCCCAGCTGGAGGGACAATGGTTTTCATGGGCTGGACATGTCATTGCAACAGATCATGTCACCAGACTTCAGCAAAACCTTGTGCTGTGGCTGAAATGACGGCGGTTGCAGAAACAGTTTAAATGCTAATCATATTTCTCCACCTCAGATCAAGAGCATTCAGTAGACATGCCACCAAATATGAATAAACCACTTGTCTGTTTTAGAAGTAACATGCAAAAAGGTTTTGTGGACTGAGAAGTGTAGTTAAAGAACAGTTGATATGGGGTGGGAAAAGTGGTCCACTGACTTCTCCAATGCAAGTTTTGTGGTTCATTGTGCTGTGGGGGAAAGTGCAGGGGGGAAACTTCTTTAAAAGGCACAGCAAGCTGAAATACCATGGCATATGGGACCTCTCTGTGGACATACTCGGCATATTGTGCCTGAAAGTGGTGCTGAAAGACGGAAAGAAGTGAGCTACCACTCCAGATAGAATAAATCTTTACAGTGATCAATGTTCAGCAGGAGCTGGCATCGTGGCTCTGTTGCCACTCCTTTACTATAAAATTAGAAGTATGGCAAAAAAAAAAAAAAAAAAATGGAGGTATTGTAGAGAGTTTTTATTACTGTAGCACCTAAAAATCAAGTCATGGGACTTTTCATATTTAGCTCTCAATATGTAATGTAAGATAGCCCTTTTCTCTAGTAATTTACTATATGAACATAGTAGAACTTGAAAATGGAGGAACAGCGCTGCAGAGTCTTAATGTGCTACCAAAACATTATCTTTTAGGGTCACAATAAACTGCTGATGCTGTAGCAAAACCAGACCCACACTATATACTCTGTGAGGATGCTGCAGCCATTTCAGCCAGTTGCAGCAATCCTGACTTCTGGAGCAGAGAAGTGAGATTTGCCAGGAGGTGGCACATCCTTCACTGTCCCTGAAAAGCCATCCAAACTCAGTTATATTATGAGCAGCGGAAACCCCATGATTTTCTGAGTCCTAAACTCTCGTTCCTGTTTCCATTAGCAGCAAGTTTCAGTGCATTTTCCAGTCCAGCCTCCCTCCCCTCCCTCCAAACCAAACCACTGTAGCCACACAGCTCTGCTGGGCTGTCTGAACTAAGCCCGTGTAACCCTGCACAGCCCAGTTTTCCCTGCTGCTTCCAACAGTGGTTTCTCTTTCCTACCCTTCACTTAACTCCTTATTTTAGTGCTCCTAAAACTAAATAACTCCTTCCTTTCCCACCTGAATTGGCTTGTTTTCTGCATTTGGAGCAGATGGCTCCCTCCTCTCAGCTCCCGAGGGAGGCAGCTTGCCCAGGCTTTGTTCCTCCACTGGCCACCTCACTGATGCAGGGTTTTGAAAAAGACTTGTCTTGCCCTGGTAAATATTCTAGGATGATACTCAGGCCACTTGGCTGTGTGCTGGAGCATGCTGCATGCTTAGTCAGAGGTGTAATATTTAGCAATCTGAATTTCTGAAATATTATTTTCTCTTTGTCTGAAACCTGGCCAGGTTCTCTTCTTTGCCTGACTGGGAAGCCAGCTCTGACAAACTTCAATTTTCTCTTTCAAAATGGCAAGTCATCTTAGCATTTCAAACAGAAAGATAAAGATTCCTCTAGTTAGTGTCCAAACCAGTATTTTTTCTAGAATTTTATTTTGAGACAGTTGAACCATATTCACTGATTTTTTTTCTTTTTTAATCAAATATAATCAGCCTGAGGCAAACATTCAGCAGAGGTGGTATTAGTCCAATGGATAACATTTGGCTAAGCCAAAAGCAACTGTGTGCTGTAATGTAAAGCGTCAGTCAACCTTACTGGGCAATGCTAGAAGCTTTTTGTAAAAGAACAGGCTCAAAGAAACAAATTTTTGTGTCATACAGTTCAAGATTTTAGGGGATTGTACAAAGAAGAGATGAACATTATGCCAGATGAACTGAAAAAATAAATTAAGAGATGAAAAACTGGGATGCTTTATGTCTGCTTTGTTCTTATTTTATAGAGGCAGCTTGAAATTTCAAAGCTATCCTGTCTGAGACTTTTTAAAAGCTTTTTATTTCCTGAGGCAATTTAGCTATTTAAACTGAGACTGAGGTGCTGTGAGTGCTCATGACTTTCAAGAAAACAAAAAGTTGTCCAGTTTCAGGTTTTAATTAGATAAATTATTTTGTACCCTTTACTTAGCCACTTGTCTGAAAAGTGTGCCCACACATTTGGTTGGCAGGTTAATAACACTTCCAATGTTTGCAGTAAAATCCTTAATGGTGTGTAGTGTCTTTTGTGATTTCATTCTCTCCTCCCCTCATTTTATAAGAAGCCTTGCATGAGGAGCAGGCAATTGCCACATCATATCTTTCAATGTATTAGATTTTTTTTCAAAACACAGCTGTGTTTAAACCCCTCTTCCTAGCCTCGACTGGGGGAATTCATCTTTCTCCTGCTTGAAATGTTCTTGTCACCTGGATCATCCACTCTACCCTTAGTAATTATAATGATGGAGGCTTTCATTGAATACTCACATGAGAGTCTAATAATCTAATTAAAGATGATGCATTTTACTAGATCAGTTTTGCACACAGCTACTAAACTCATTTTAAAGTCATTATTTGCTTCAATAGAGCCTCTCCTCCCCCATCTTCATCCCCCAGTGCAACATTCCCTGTTACAGAAGCCAATGCCTTTGTACCCAAAGCTAACAATTCCCACCAATTACGGCCATTAAAGAAAGGTCCTTTTAAAGAAATGACCAGATCCTTGGTCATGCAAACCAACAATCCTGACCAGCTGTCCTAGATTTTCTGTTGTGGCTATAAAGCTGCAGTCTGTGTGTGGCCATAAATCTGCACAATATTAACAGCCCTGAGGACTCTGACGGGGTGGCATATGCCATGGACTTTGGTGGTCAGAAGTTTGTCTATTTTTTTTCTCCTCCCACAACTATGTCCCTTGAACTAATAACTGTGTGACTCCCCCTTTCAAACCCCACCTTTTCACTGGCAGTTGAAATCATGGATGGTGATTTTAAGCCACCTGTTTAAATACAGCTCTGACAAGCCTCTCTCTTTTCCTGGAAGCCATGTCACTTATATCTAGTGTAGTGGCAAGTTCTTTTTCTCCAACCCCAGATGTGTAAGCTCAGACCTGCCAGTTGTTCTCTCCTGGCTCCTTCTCTCTGGGACTCTAGTTCCAGTGTGTGCAAAAACCCCTGTCCTCTTCCCTAAAAAGTGAAACAGGGAAGTGGCATCCTTGTGGTACAGCTATGGTTTTGAGACAGAGAGAGCTCACATCTGGCTTGTCCAAGTACACACAAACAATCTACAGGCCAAGAGCTGTCTTAGGCCAAGTCCCAGGCCAGTGGCATGTTTACAAAGTTGAACTTTCTACATTTCTCTGAATCTGCAATGAATTCCATTTAGAAAAATGCAGCATCAGTTCTGATACTTTACAAGTTTGGATCTGTCTTCACTCTAACTTGCATTCTTGTTTTAAAGCCTGATGCTATTGGCTTAAACTGGACCTGATGCACAATTTCTTCCTCCTTCTTCTCTCCCAGCTGGTATTTCTGGACACCTGGTTTCACAGCAATTCTTAGTTTAAACCATGACAAAGATGTTCTAAAATTAGTATCTTTTTTAGGACCAAATCCAGCAATCAGCTGCTACCAGGTGTATTGCTTAATACCTTGACAAGTGTCATTTCAGGAAAAAAACTCCACCACCTGCAAATGCCTCATAATTCCTTTTATTTCTGGAGACTCAAAGTGGCAGTCATCTTTGAGTATACAGTCACTAATAAGAGACAAAGTTTTTTTTTTTAAAGCACCTGAAATACATTATTGCCTCATTTCTGGTTGGAAGGTGGGCTGCTGAGAACTGCTGTCAGCTCTCATTTGTTATACTGTAAAACTGGTGAAACGAAGCACAGTTTTGCAAATGCACTCAGAACAAAGATACCTTGCTTGGTATATTCATTGCATCCCCGTATGTGGATTTGTATTCATGCACAGTCCAGCCCTTCAAGCCCTATGCATCATGCAAGATGAATGCCAAAATAACCTGCTATAAATACAGAGCATGTGACAGCAGCCAGTTTGGAGAAGTGTGCATGGCCTTTCTGTTGCTTTCTCACCAGTTCTGTCCCTGCAATGATTTTTAGGTAAAATATGCTCTTATCCATCATAGTCTGCACATCACTTTTCTGTTCATGAATTCTGCATGTGCAGCTTCTTTGCTAATGAGAACTCATGTTTATGCACCAAAGCAGTGCCAGTGGTTAAACACATGGATGTTGAGATGTGTCTGAGTGCAGTCTCAGAAAATGAGCTGGATGTAACTCAAAGGCTTATATGGTACAACATGTGTCTGCTGAGTGTCAAGCCCATGCAGGCACAGTTAAAGAAAGAAACCACTTGGCCAGAGTGTGCAACTCCAAAGCATAAAGCCAGACTCCTGTTCTCCTTTAGTCTGTGAGTCACTGTCTGGTAACAACCAGCAGGGTTTGGTAGGAGACACTAAATCCCCCAGGGCCTCAGACTGGCATCTGGAGTTGCCTCAGGGGAACACCCAACTATCCCAACCTCCCTCCACAGCTCCAGTGACCTCTGCCAGGGCATGCTGTTTGTTCAGGTCATAAGGATGCAGCCTGGCACCTGCAGCTCATGGTCTTAACAGCCTCGGTAACAACAGAGAGAAAAATGGTTTTATCTCAGAGCTTTTCTCTCAGACAGAAATCATTCTTCATCAGCTTTTGTTAAGCCTTTTTTTTTCCTCCCAGCTCCAGTTGTTCCTCACACAGAAATTAAGTAGTCAGAGCAGTTGTATGTATGTAACAGTAATCTCAAATGATAGAAATTCTTTGCTTTTCATCCCTATGCAAGAAATGGATGTGCAGAATCTTCCCCATTCCTCATCTCAGCCTCTTTCCCTCACTCATGCATTTTTCCCGCCTTTTGCATGATATGAACAATGAAAGGACAGGCAGAAGGGGAAAAACATTTTCAAAATCCTTTATTATCAGTACCTGAATCTACAAAATTGAAATTTTGACTTAATGAGCTTTAAACAAGATAGCAGAATATAAAGTTTGGTCTTCAAGACTGACATTTTAAATGGAGCTCATGATGTCATGACTTAAAAAAATTTGGTGTCTGACCAGTCCAGGAGGAATTGAAGACTTCCTGTTCCCAGTGGTAAAATGCTGCAAAATGTGCTTTTAATGGATATTCTGATCATTCTCAGGAGAGAAAGATGGAAATGAACCTGGCATTTTGATACGAAAAATTATATGCAATATGAAAATCCTTGGCATTCAGAGGACAGTGCTGAATGGTCTTGTCTTCACCCTTACCACTCAGGCTCTGTGGGGGCCACAGCTTTCTCAGCAGTGAAGGCTGAGAGCACAAGCTATGAAATTGTAGGTGGTAGCTCTAAAGCACGCAGACATTTTGCAGGTACATGTGCCTTCGTGCACTGCTGATGGCTGAAAAACAAGCTCACTCCACCTTCATGGGAGACAAGGCAGGAGAAATCCCTCTGCTTTTCACAAAAAAATGGCAGTGTTCCCACTGATTATATTTATACAGAAACGAACTTCCAGACTCCGGAGAACAGCACAGATGCTTCCTTCACACCTTTCTCTCTGGCTGTTTTCCTGGTAACCTCTGCCTCAGCGTGAAGGCAATTACAAATATACAGCAACTCCGTGTGAACTGATGGAAGTGCCCTTTGGAGAGCATTGTTCACCAGGTAAAACACTGTGAGAGGCATTTTGCTCCTACCCAGAAAACTGTTGTGCTGCTGAAGAGGGAATGTGAGACTTTTATAGGGTCTTTTATTGGAGGAAATGACTAACATTCTACGCTTTGGAATTTACTGATTTCATTTGTATTGTATAACTCTATATTATTTTTAATAAATAATAAGAACCTAATTACCTTATTTCCATATGCCACTAGCTGTGACATGGTCTCCAGTATTAAATGCAAATATTCATGCATGTGCACACACATATTTTATTTTACTGGTGAACACACTTGTTCTCGCAGCCAGTTGCCATGGCATTGCATGCCTAGATTAATAACGTAGGTTAAAAGGTTGAGGAATGTAGCTGCATGTGCTCATGGTTACAAATAAAATGTTTATACATTGGACTTCAATTGAAAACAATAATTTACTATTTTCTGACATTTTGTCAGAGAACTTAAAAACCTTTATGTTTCTTAGAAAGCATTTTAGGTGGAGTCCAATAAGCACAAAAAACACCCTACTATGAGGATTGCAATGACACCGTCAAACAGAAAAATGCAGGTGTATTTATGAATTAGTGGGGTAGGACATGAAGGCAGGGCCTAGGTGATTTTCTTGGAATTCCATTTGCTTGGAATTCTGTAGCAACCTTTATTTTAGAGGTAAAAATTGAAGACAAATGTCTGCCATCCAGACTGAAAATTGCAGCTCCATCTTTTTTTTTTCTGAATTGAATATACTACTACTTTATCCCCAAGCTAAGATGTTTCTGTCTTTAGTTGAAACAGACAGCTCTATAGAGAGTGGAAAACCAGTCTTTACTGCTTGCCTCGAAGGCGGAAGAGAAACGGGTTTACCTGATAAGCATAAATTCACTTCTGCAACTAATCCATGAAGTTTTGTGCTACATATTGCTTTGATCTTGAAAAACAAAGGATAAATGTGCAAGTGTTTGTGCTGCAATTAATGTGGCTGAATTCAAGATGAATTGGTTGGGCCAAAAGAGCTTACTGGACCACAAAGTATCGAGAAATGTCTCATCTGTTCATCGGACATTTAAATCATGAGGCTTGTTTATGTTTTAACACTTTCGGGGGCAGTGTCACTTCAGTCTTGAGAAGTTCAAAGGAATTACATGAGGTTTTTTCTAAACATTAGGCAAATATTTACTAGTCATTGGATATCTTTCACTAGCTTGAGAAGCTAGATACTTTTTAGAACAATCTTATGCAGGTTATTTTTGGATTTCTGCATAAAGTCAGCTGTAGATCTGTACGTGTTTAATTGGAAAGCATTAAAAATACTACTTTTATTTTATTTTGCTTTGTGTTATAAGTGGCAAAGTTTAATTTTGGATCCAAGGTTATCCACAGCTTTATTTTGACACCCCTGATGGACAGTTGTCATGACATTTTCCATCCCACAGGCATTAATGTGCCCTTTTTCCTGAAGCGCCATCTCCTTCACTCCCCAAAATAACTACCTGAGAGAAACTGAGAGAGGACAGTGGTGATAATGAATGTGCTCAGTATGTCCTGGAACATTGCAGGATTGTGTTCATAATAAAGAACTTGGTTTCAAGAAGGAGTAAAGTCACTCAGCATCTTGGACAGTCTCTGCTCCATCAGTTTTCTTTCCCAATACTGTTCCCAGAACCACCCTTACCTGTACCTCTGTACCTATCAGAGAGCTTTTCAACTGATTGTAGCCCTAATTCAGCACAGGATTTGATGGCCCCATGATTTGATGGCTCCTACAGGTTCTTAGGTTGCAAGTGCACAAATTTTCTGCCCATCACTAATTTTTATGAAATATCAATTTAACAAAAGCACTTATCAAAAACGAGATGACAAAGGAAATGCTTCATCCCCCTTTCATTTTAAGGAGAAGACTGTTTTGACCTGGCATGGCTCGGAGCATCAGAAGGTTGTGTTTCTGGCAGCTTACTCATAAATGGACAACAGATGAGTGTGAGCTGCCAGTGAAACAACCAGCTGGTATGGTGTTCAGAAGTAAGTGTTGAGGGTTAATGTCTGCTGCCCAGGCACCTGTCACATAAGACATTAAGCTCCACAGGGATGGTACAACCTTACTGGTTTGCAGTAAATGATGAAGACTCTCCTAAATTTCTCATTCTCTTCTTTCTCTCCGCCCACCCATCCTGCAACTCACCTAAACCTGCAGCAGTTATAGTAGCTACTTTCTTCACCTGAGAAACATTTTTTAAACTTCAGGTAGCTTACACAAGAGAAAAAACATAATTTTAAATACCTAAGACCTTTTTGAGAATAAATTATTTTAATTTTTTTTGTTAAAAGCAACCATTTTGAATAGCACAGTGCTCTTTCAAGGGACATAAAGAGACAATGTGAAGAATTTTTTTTCAATTTAACTGGTATGTGTTGTAAAACTTTGAAAAATGGAAATACATTAATAAAAGATAATGGAGATTATGTAAGATTTCTTAATCCTGAAGCAGCTTCTCTAAGAGAGTAAAGAAACCCTGATGTCTGAACATAAGCACTATGAAAAAAACCCACATTTGTATGATCTGCTTATGGCCCTTTTTTCTTCTGTTCTTCTGTGGCTGTTCTCAACAGATACAAAAAGGTAATTATTTTGGTCTTTGAACTTCTCATGCACTAGACATGAGTGAAAAAAACACTCCACATACCTGGCAGGTCTTTGTGTTCCTGCACTTAGCTGCTGGTGGCCACACCAGTGTGAGCAGCTTTACAGTTCTGCAGTGCTGTTAATAATTTTATGTAGTGGCTTTCCTAGAGAAGACTCCAGCAGCCAGGAAAGACAACAGAGGCTTGAGTGGGACTTCTTGTAAGGAAGGATTATTCCCTTTTGCACAGGGATGAGTGTTTAGGGGAAGCAAGGAGTGTAACACGGTATTTTGTCTGTTACTTGGGGTTGTGTTCGCAGATTATAAATTACAGCATTTGGGCTCCAGTCTGCATTCCAGTTGGAGACTGCATGTCCTCAGCAGGGCAGGCATTTTGCAACCTGTGGTGAAAAGGAAAGCATTCAGCAGAATGTTTGCTGGGACTGAGGTGGAAAACAGGCTGACCCAGGCAAAAGGATGAAAACCCAAGAAGCCCAAGAGCAAATGAGAGCTGTGGGGGAATGGAAGGATTTGTTCTTTTTCTTGTGCCTACCTTCAAAGACTTGGGAAACCCATGGAGGGATGATAATCACTCCTAAAATAGTACTGAGAAGCCTGGAGTGCTGCAGGGACAGCAGAAATGGCTGGGAGCTGAGGCTGTAGGTGTTTCACTGCTTTTGAAGGGGCCTATCCCTGGATTAACTCCTCAGCTGCAAGAGATGTGAAAACTGAGAGGAGAGGGTGAGCTGCCATAACTGGTAAATGCCTGGTAGATAACACAGCAAAGAGACTGATCCATGGAAACAAGGATTGAAAGGAATAGGGAAAAGGAGAGAAGGGTCTGTGGGTGAGAATGAGAGATGTGGCACAGGCTTTCTCCAGGGCAAAGCCTAAAGCTAAACTTAAAGTTTTGAAGTAAGGAGGTATGATATATATGCACGTATGTATTGCATCCTGGGAATTGCATGGGCCCCAAACTTCTCTCTTCCTTTGCTGCAGAAAAATTGCTGCTGGGATAGAGATTAATAGCAACAGTTCCTCAGATTGTGCTATATATAGCAGAGCTCAAAAATGTCTCCTTCCTACACCTCTGCCTGCCAGCCAGACACATCATTTCCACCAAAACGGTGACAATACAGAGCGGATTAGTACAGGAAGGGAAAAAGATACTACAGCCTTTATGTGTGCTCCAGTCTGATCTGCTTTCTGCCTTATCACTCCTGTCCCCACTGCATCCCTTGCTGCCTGGCCTCAGCATTTTGAGGTCCCACAGAGCCTGATGTGGGGCTAGGAGAAAGGTCTGCTGTTGGTGGAGACTTCTGGCAAACATCCTGCCGCACAAGTTTACCATGAGGTCCCTCCCAGTCTGAATGATCTGAAAGGCAGAAATGTCCCATGGTCAGAAAATGGAAATGGATAGCCAGAAACACATTTTCTCAAAGATCTTCAGTCAGCCAAGTGAAGAGGAAGACTAGCAAGGAAGACAGGCTGAAAGACCTCAAACTACTGTCCAGCTCCACAATGAAAGGCTGAGGAAATTCAATACAAAGGAAAAGTAAAACACTTTTTATTTAAATTTGTACATTAAAAAAAAAGGTCTGAGATATCTATTATTCAGGATATTGGTATGATTTGAATAGATAGCCTCAACAAAATAACAGCTTGGTGGTAAGTAGTGAATAAACCAGCAAAATCCAAATGTTTTTGAATTTCCAATAAAGCTTGGAGAACCAAACACCAGGTAATAATTATGTTCTGTAGAAACTTGTAATATCTGTCTCCATAATATTTTGTTATTTTGTGAAGTCCTCCTCTCCTTTCTCCACCTCAGGAGAATATAGAATTTGAGAGACCAGTGAGAAAGAAAATCACACATTTTCTAGAGGAAGAACAATTAGATAGACTAGGAATCTTTAGTAAAAAGAAGAAATTGCAAGATCTATGTTCTAATGAGAAGAAGCAACACACTGACAACACACAGTAGGTGAGGCCTGGAAGGCACCGATCAGTGTAAATGGGCCTGGAGAGCCCCAAATAAGCTTCCCACAAATCCTCTGTCCATTGGCCCAGGAGCTCTATTTAGGCCCAGGGGGAGGTATCATTTCCCTCTGAGGCTCTGAGGGTGATGTTTCTGGGTGGAGGCTGTCTCCATACTCCTGGTAGTTTGTCTGCAGTTCTGTCTTTTGTCCTCTGTTCTGCACAGATCTAGGACCTACAACCTACATGGAAGCCCTCTTTTCTGCTTCTCCTGGATGCTGGACTAGTTCATCATTTTTACCTTGTCTCTTCTGTTGGTGGACCCTGTCACCAGGCTGTCTTTGCTCACAGTGTTTGTCCTCAGCTCCAGGCTCATCTTTCTGCATTAATCTGCCTGGTTCTTGCTGCTCACTGGACTGGGGAAGTTGAATTAGTAGTCTGGAGATACGTGACCACATACTTATCTGGTATGTGGGTTTATCCAAGGCTGTGTGCAGCTGTGAGCTGCTAATCAGGATGCTGGCAGAGATGAATGCTTGGTGTGGATATCTCTGCAACCATTTGGTCAAGAACTCTTGCATTTAGAAGCATTCTAAGCTTTACCTCAAGACTATATTTCAGTAAGTAGACAGTGTGCATTTTAACTTTCGTGTTTTGGTGCAGGGCATCTATCAGCTTCTTTGAAAAAGTAACTTATTTATGCAAAAAACAAATCTTCTGATGTCTTACTTTGCTTCTGACTTTGGGCTGATTTTTGAAGCACATAGTTTTTCCAGGTGTTCATCTCTTCTCCATTTAGCTCTTCCCCTAATACTTGAGAAACATCTGACCAATGTAACCAAGCTCGTCAGACAAATAACAATTTCAGAGGCAAGCTCCTACAAGCTCCTTGTGAATTACCAAACCTAGCCAAGTGGCAGGGCAGATGAAATGGGTTTTGAATGAGTAGTATGTGGAGCAGAACTGCTCAAATGAACTCTTTGCTTCTAAGAGTTCTTTGGTCTGCTTCTAAGCATGTGGAAATGCTGGTTTGTGTAACTTCGCTGGAGCTGCTTGTTAAGAGAAATGTCTTGTTTATTGCTAGACCAGAATAAATATAGATGAAAGTGTTTTAAAAACAGTAAGGTAATAAGTTTTAATGTGAAGTACGTAGCTGACAGTGAATACCCATTAGATGGTTTTATACATTTTAACTTCTTGATGTCATGTTTTTGAGATGTCTCAGTCAAATTTTATGTCTTTGCATTTTAAGTGCAACTTCCTGCAGAAATAGATTTTTTTTTTTGTCTTCTTTGGGTACAAAGACAGGGAGGAAGGAGTTTATCAACTTAATCATTCTTTTTTAATGTAGTAAAATGGTGTAAATTCTCCTCTTGTTGTTGTTGTTGTTGTTGTTGTTTTATTCAGAAGTCAAGTATCTCTCAAGAAATCTTTCTTGAAGAGGATAAAAAAATGTGATGCCAAATTATGGGAAGAGTTAGTACACCAGGATGGATGTTGTGCACTAGGATGAACAAATCCCCCAAGCTATTGACCAGTACTGAGTGAAAAATCTAGCTAGAATAATGATTGCTTGCCTCAGGATCATTAGGAGAAAAATGGCTTTATTTTCAGAACAGTGATAATCTACATAAGCATCTCAGTTGAGTTGCATAACCTCCATTTTTTGTGCTCTAAGCTGCTTTGGATATCAAGCATCTATTTAGTATCTTTCTGATATATTTTATTCTGAAAGGTCTTAGAAGATTTTTGAGTGATTGCTTTGCCTTCTTTGAACCTACAGACTGCATTTTAAAGTAGGAGAGTGAAAATGTGATGTGTGGTTTTTTAACTCCCCAATTTAACCCAAATGAAATAAAAAGTTTGCCTTATTAAAAGGATGCAGAGTTAGACATTCCCAAAAGAGTGTATGTTTTCTTGTTCTTGGGGTTTTAGAAGTTGAATTCTTGAGGGAGAGAACGCTACAGTCAAGTTCATTTCCCAAGAGACCAAATGCTGCTGTATCTTATGCATTTTTCTTAAGATTTTAAAGCACCAGCTGTCTTCACTTTTCTTTTTTTGCCACTTGAGCTAATGATAAGTAGTTTAACTAAAGTGATGAATAATTCACAGTGTTTTTCAGAAAGCCTATAGTTATTTCATGACTTTCTAGATTTATTAATTTCATAGTTGCTTCTTCTGCTACAAGTACTAATTTAAAAGAACTACAATTAAAGTGGGACACTGGGCTAGCCTGTTGTCTTTGGAATTCAGTCAAGAAACCTGTCATCTTTAAGAACAAACTTGGGAAATAACTATTGTGAAAGATAATTTGATGTAAGGTTTTCTCAATACAATAAAGTAAAAGGAGATCTAAACAAAATATTTTAAAATAATTAGGCTTGAGTACTTCTAAAAAATCACTTCACCACTTCAAAATAATTTCCACTTCACATATCAGAAGAAGACAACAGCACCTCCTGCATTGATGTCAGTTTCTGAAGAGACTACAAAACACTAAGTGTCTCTAGATCATCTTTTCTCAAAGACCAAGCACTGCTCAGGTTGTAGTGAACTCCATAATACAAATACTGAAATGGAATCTGCAACCATTTGAGGATCTGTTCTGATGCCCTGGAGACATGTAGGAATTCCACTAGGGACCTCACTACAGGCAGGACTGGCACACAAGAATTGTTTCCTCATCTTAGGTAGCCTTATTTTCTAACCTTTCATAAGTGATTTAACATTTATCCCTTTCTTGCAAGGAGAAAATAATTAGCTCCTTTTTCCGTAGGTGCATTGTAAAAGCTGGATTTTGTCAAAGGATTACAAGCATTAAGATGCTTTTAACTTGACATACAATAAGGGGGCAACACTGCTCACAGAGTTTAAGTAAGCATATTCTGGTTTTTTTTTTTTTCAGAACTGTTAACTAACACTCAGTACTTTCTAGGAGTGCATGGTTTTATCCTTGTTAGAAAGGGATTTTTAAATAACATCTCGCTTTCCTCATGAATGCACTTGGGCATGGAAAGACAATAAGTGAGTTGCCTGAGGTCATGCAGAAAGTCTGATGGCCAAGAACAGTTCTGACTTCAGTCTACTGTCCCAAGATGAATAGATTGTTCTTTCTCCACACAAACAAAAACCGAACACGTAGGTCACTGAGAAACAGGAGCAGGACCAAGAATTTTTCCCTCCTCCTATTTTCCTAAACATAGTAATAGTGGACTGTGGGGTTGCATTTTCTCTGTAACGTAACATTTGTAGTATAATCCTGGAAACACATGACATGAGCAGACCACAATCCCATCATTCAAATATTGTCTATAAATGAGGAGATCTTTACTTTATAAATATCATAGAATGGCTTTGGATGAAAGGAACCTTAAAGATCATCTAGTTCCAATACCCCTGCCATGGGCAGGGACACTTTACACTAGACCAGGTTGCTCAAAGCCCTATCCTACCTGGCCTCGAGTGCTTCCAGGGATAGGGCATCCACAGCTTCTCTGAAAAATCTATTCCAGTGCCTCACCACACTCACAGGGAAGAATTTCTTCCTAATATCTAATCTAAACCTACCTCCTTCTAGTTTGGATCCATTCCCTCCCTGTACTGTCACTACATGCTCTTGTAAAAAGTCCCTCTCCATCTTTCTGGTAGGTTTCCTTCAGGTACCAGAAGGCAGAAATTAGGTCACCCCAAAGCCTTTTCTTCTCCAGGCTGGACAAATCCACTTCTGTTGGCCTTTCCTCATAGGAGAGATGCTTCATCCCTCTGATAATTTTGCTGGCCTCCTCTGGGCTTGTTCCAACAGGTCCATGTCCTTCCTGTGCTCGTAGTCCCAGAGCTGGAAGCAGCACTGCAGGAGGGCTCTCACCAGAGAGGAGCAGAGGGACAGAATCCCCTCCCTTACCCTGCTGGCCACGCTGCTTTGGAGGCAGCCCAGGACACCTTTGTCTCTCTGGGCTGTGAGTGCACATGGCTGGGTCATGTCCAGCCTCTCATCCACCAGCAGCCCCAGGTCCTTCTCCCCAAGGCTGCTCTCAATCTGTTCATCCCCCAGGCTGTGCTGATACTGGGGGTTGCCCCAACCCAGGTGCAGAACCTTGCATTTGGTGTTATTGAACCCTGTCGGGTTCCCATGTGGTCGCTTGCTGAGCCTGCCCTGTGGATGGCATCCTGTCATTCAGGTGTGTCAAGTGAAATTGTGACCAGACTTTGCTCTTCTTTTAGCATCTCAGGGACACCATGGATCTGAAAACAAGAGATAATGGCATCTAGGTTGTACAGGAGGAACGACTTGGACAAGGAACTGATTTATATTTAAATCAAGGTCAGGATTTTGGATTTGCTAGTGACAGGACCATGATGATGCAGCTGGGGAGGCTGCTGCACAACTTCCCTAGATCTCTGTGCAGCTTTTTATTTTCCCACTGCTTTTCCATTTAAAGTGATTGCTGCTTCTCTTCAGGAGGATCTTTTTATTTCAAGTGGGAAGGAACTCCAGGAAGTTCAGTGTGGTTATATCAGGTAAAGAGTTTCATAGGTTGGGCCTCCAGCACCTGAAACTGAGCTCCTGTTTAAATAAACCAGGCACGAACACCCTTAGTAACTTGGCACTTAATGTGCCACTGTTTATTGGTACAAGATACGCTTTTCCCTCTCTATCTTCATTCAGGTCCAATAAGTTTTAGGTATATAATTTCTAAAAAAGCCTTTGAAAACTTTTGTGGACTTTATGATGATAAAGGGGACTCCTGGGCAGGAGTCGTGGGCTAACTGGGTCTGTGCTTTTTTTTTTTTTTTCTGATGAAATACTAGTATAATGCCTAGAGTTGAGAAGGAAAGGGAACATTTACAAGAAATCTAATTAACACCAAAAGTTTCACCAGCAGTAGTTTCTCCATCTTCCTTTCAGATAGTACTTTGATATTCATATTTCAATTCAACAGCTAAATGAAGCATTTGTGAAAACTGAGTCAGCCACAAATCATGAGCGAGTTTAAAAATACACATAACTTCCCCTTTTTTTTGTTTGATTTTTTGTTTCCAGACGAAATTATGTTCATTTGGCTTGTCCTGCCTTCTCTTCTGTCGCCCTGAATTTCTTGCCTGTGAAATTTTGTGCCTTTGCAGCAGCTTTCTCACGCTGCTTCACATAAACAATATTGTATTCTTAGAACTTATCTATGTGTTTACATATTTCTTCTCTAGGAGGAGGAATGTGATTGATGGTCAAGTCCACCAATGATGTTCATAAGGTGGTGACCCTTTTGGCCAATCTTTGGCCTTCTGTACAAAATGTATATAAGGATGAAGTCAGACATTAAAGTAGATTCATAGCTGCTTGACCTGCTGTGGCCTGCGTGTCTTTGTGTGTCCGACATAGCGACACTCTTCCCTGCAAAAAAGGGCAAAAATTTTCCCTGAAGTAATAAAAAAGTTGATACTTTCACAGCAAGAGCTGAAATTTTAAGAAAAACTACAAACATGAAAGACTGAAAAATGTAGGAGCTGGGAACACAGATCCCAATTCCCATCTAAGTTCCTATCTACCAATTCAAGTCTAGGATGAGAAAGCTGTGCAGATTAGTCAGCATTGATATGGACTGCATGGTTCAGGGCAAGACTAGTCTTTCCTAGACTTCTGTGCCTGCAAAATTCCACAGAAATGTAGAAGTCTCATATCTGGGCTGAAAGATGGCACTTTATTTTTTTTTCAGCTGTCTTTGTAATACATATGTAGGAGCTGCACTTGGTAGGCTTTTTAAATAGATCTTAAATCTACTTAAATGCAAGCTGCAAGGAGGTTTAGAAGCTATTTTTATAATAAGCTTTTTTATTAATGTCTTATGAGCTGTCTGCCAGACAGTCGCATGCAGTTGTGGAGCAGAGGAGAGGCTTTGAGGTTGGTGGCACTCTTGACACATCTGCCTCTGCCGTGCCATGGGAGTCTGGATGGAAAGTTAAGCTTTAAGAAGTGATAATTCAAATGCCTCTGGCTCTTCATGCACCTAAATACTTCTGCTCCTTTTCTTTTTGTTGTTCATTCAGATATTTCCTAAGTTTATACTGTGTTCCATAGGCCTGGCTTTTATTCTTGAAGACTTCTGTCGATAATTAGTGCCTGTTATACTTGCAGTTAAGAACTACTCTAAAATAAATTCACGTGCATGGATAATTTATAATTATCTCAATTTTCAGAATTAGACTCATAATTCTTAAATCTTGACAGTATTCGTGAATGTTTCATTTGGAAGTACTTTGATCTTCTATTTTATTTAAATAGGCAATAATCCCCACTCCTTTTTTTTGTGAGCCCTTTGATATCTGACTAAACTTTCTGGACTTCTTTTGAAAAAAAAAGTACACTTTTAATCCCTAAAATGCAGCAAGCAACACAAATGTATTTTGTTTTCTTCTCCCACTTTTTCCTGTGAGCAACCTGCCTCATGCCGCTAAGTAAATAGGGATGCAGTCTGCACATTTTTTCCACACCCACTGTTATGACAATTGGAAGGCTTTGGTCATTATTATAAGATGTTTTTCAGTCAGTTTGATGAATCCTAATAGGTTTTGGGTTTTTTTCCCCAAAGAAATAAAGGATATTAACCTTGATCTTTAATTCATATCCCTTTAAAAGGGAAAAGGAACATCATTCCTCCTCTTGAACACAAAAGCCTTTGCTGGCCTGGTAGGCTGGATGGTGAGTTAGAGTGACAGACTGAGCTTTACTCCCTGTGTGAGGCAGGCAGATTGCCACCTCCTGTTTGTGTGTTGGCCACAAAGGTGAACAGTAGGAGATTGTGCATCTTTGACTTCCAGCTTGATAATTATGCACCATATTGTTTTCCTTTGGCCAGGGATTAAGGACTAGTCTCAGCAATGCTCCTGGCTGGGAAACAACATGTGTTAGACCAGCAAAGAAGCAGGTTTTAATGAAGTTTTCTATCAGAATTGCTGTTCTGATGGCAAAAACAAGTAAATATTCCATGTGTTGGCAGCATATATACAGTGCACAACTCAAAGCCTCGAGAAGACTTCATAGCAAGCAGAAGGAGTAAGAAGGAACAGTTCCCTAAGGCTTCCAACAACATCTTATTCCTTTTTTCCACTGTGGGCAAGTGGCATGCATTGTAGGAGGGGAGTCACAAAATACTGGAGTGCATTTTAAAGCCCTGAAATGGGACCTGGCATGTGTCAGGGACAGGAAAGGTTGTGCTGCAAAAGGAGTTCATGACTTGCCACCATGGTCAGTAGCTGAGACAACTGAAAATCAAGTCTGCAGATACACAGTAGGGTGTGTTAAGTGTAGGGTTGAGTGTTGAGTCCTGCAGCTTGGGGGCCTTCCCCTCCTGACTGGTTGGCATTCCCTGGATAATCACAGCCACAACTCTCTCTAAAGGCTGTTTCCCCCCCTACCTCCCCTTTTGAAGGGTAGGGAGAGGTAATCGTAGTAGGGAGATACAAATGAGAAGTCATGACTAATTTTTTGGATATGACACCCACCAAGAAGGAAGTTTGGGTTCCCATCCCTGCTCCCAGAGCTACTTATTTGGCACCAAATATTAATCGACTAAAGCACAGTTCTGGCTGAGGCTACAGCACAGGGCTCTCACTGCACTGGTGCTTGCTCTTTACTGGCCGTGGAACTGTGCTCTCCTCTGCATGACTGGCCAGTTTTGGCCTTGGCTCCTGAGTATCTGATATGCCATGTTTGATTGGGTCCTAAATGGTTTATATTGTCAGAAGCCTCACAGTTCCTTCCCTGCCTATAATCCAGTGCTATCACTGTAGAGTTCCTGCTGAACCCTGTTACTACAGGTAAAGCAGCACCACAGGTATGTAAATACAACTGCTCTGAAGTGCAGTGACTGCCATGAGTCATAGCCACGCAAGCTATACTGAGATCTGGCTTTAAAGATATCTATTGTGGGTGTGCATTTAAAAAAAATCCATTTTTACTTTCACTAGCCTTCCATGATCAGACTTAACTGCAACAAGTAGTAGTAAAGGAAAGTGCAAACCTGAGTTAGTCTTTAGTCCTAGAAGGCATCTGAAGGAATTTGCTGATAAAGAAGTGTAGCAGTGCTGGGCCGTCCTTCCACCTTCCTGCTGAGCTGTGTTTTGGTTTACAGCCTGAGTTTCCAAGACCTCTTGTTGACCTGTAGGCTCCAGCTGTTCTGACTTGAATAATTTCAATTATTTATGTATGCATTATGAAGAAAATACCCAAATCTAAAATTCTGACCGCATTTAAATATTTAATTACCAAAAAACCCTCACAGATTGAAGAGAAATAACTCTTGAAATGTACCACACTAAAGTGCTTTTGGGAAGGCATTACCAATATCTGGCAAGTGATTGACCTACAGAGAAGCTAGTACCACTTGCCAAACTGGTTGGTAATGCTTGGTAATGTCTGCTCTAGAGTGGTTATTATGAAATTTCTTGCCAGGGTTCATAAAGGGGTTGCATGCCACAAATTGCTCAATGTGACTGCTTAAAATCTTATATTACTTAGGTAAGATTAAATGAAAACAAAATGTTATAAATGTACTAGTGGGGCAGGTGCTTATGTTTATCTCCTAGACAACAAATCTCTGGAGCTTCTGGGTTATATTTGCAATTTGAAAGAGAAATATTTCATAAAGAAATAATTAGATTACTTCCTTGGTTACTCCAATCTGGATAAAGGGATGAGACTACAATAAATAAGCTAAAATAACTGTATCTGCAAATTTTTATTTACTTACTTTTTTTTTTTTAAGAAAATAAATGATTTAGCATATTTCGTTATATTCTAGAAGACAACAAAGAAATTGCCAGTTTCTCAGGTCCTCAAAATTACTTACCACACTAGGACTGAGTTTTACTTGGTTTGTGTTTTTTGATTATAGGTTTCTTTCCAACAGCAAGACCTCACATTACCTTTAAGTGAATAAGGTGTTTCCTACAACCTCATGACTCCAGAAAATAAACTTGTCGAAGAGCCAAAACTCTTGGGTCATGTGGGAAATATAGGCATCTGGGAAAGGATAGTAACTAGTAGAAGCAGTAATGAACCTCACCCTGAAACTCATGTTTAAGTCACTAGGACTTGGAAGCATAGCCTCTCCTCTTGCTGGGGTTTGCTGCTGCCTTGGAGGCAGGAGCTCTCTCTGGCTGCAGCCTTTAAGCTCTAGGAGGTCATTAATACATGTCCTTCTCCCCTCGTGCTGCCTGTTCTCATGAAACCTGTGACAATACAACACCCTCAAAATTGATCAATACTTCTTATTTTTCAGTTGTTGTTTTGGTTTGGGTTTAATTTTCGAATTGCTGATTCAAAACTAGAAAAGTAGATAAGGCTTTCTGATGAAAACCAGCATGCGCTTTTTAACTGGACACAATCACAAGGTCTTAAATAATGTATGCTAAGAGCTACACTTGGTAAATCTCTATAGAGGGCCCTTTAGACATCCATTCTCTTAAATAAAACAAATGTTATTTCTGAATGTATGGATGGCCAATAATGTAACCCTTACAATAATTCTACATTCTGGTTTAGGTCACACAGCAGGCTTAGAGATAGTGTAAGCTGGCATAGAAATAGTGTAAACTGTTTTTTTCCCTAGCAGTTAACCACTTTAGGACTTCATATATGCCCAAGGCTGAAGGGAATGTCCTGAAGAAACATCCAAAGCTTATTCAGGTGCTTCAGTATAATTTACATAGTAAATCTGACTCAAGTTCTGCTTCATTTTGAAGGAGTCTTTCTAAACTGTAAGACTTGTATTAAAACAAATTGGCAACTTAATAATTTTTAGTAGCACTCTTATAAAGATTGCTCTCCTGAGGTTAATCTAACTGCTTTTTGAAGGCTGCAGAGTTGTCCTCAAGAGAACTTTAAAATGCAATTTATTTCTTTTGCTATATCCCTCCAGAGTATATGTATTAATTTCTTCTTATTGCTTAAAATGTCATTTAAAGATGTGGAAATTAGTCATAAAACACATAAAATAAAAACCCTGCTTGTTCCAGTGAAAAAGGTAAAACTTGGTCTATTGGCCGTGTAGTTCAGCAAAGACGGCAGGAGCAGGCACTGGCTCTGGCAGCCCCTGAATGGGAAGTTGGTAGAAGTGAAGGGATTATTGTAGGAAGGTATGGCTGTGTGCCTGCCAGGGTCTCTGGCTTCTTGACAGGAATCAGTTAGCAGTCATCAGAGGGTGATCACTGGATTAGATGAGCCTGATCTAACCTGAGAGAGCAGGCACTGACCAGGGGACCTCTCTGAACAAACTGATGAAAGTAATGGAGACCTAAGGGCTGGTGTTGTGCAGGGTATGAGGGAAGTTCAATAAGCTGAATGCAAGCTCAGGCTGCTGTTATCCAAGAGCTTCTGCTTCTTCCTTTGACCCTTGTTTTTCAAGGACTTCTCAGTGAGGCGGGAGCAGCTGTTATGCTGGCAAGGGTGTTTCTGCCATTCAAGCATATCAAAATACAGGATGTCCTTCCAAAGGATGCTGAGAAACTGGGAGATGGGAAAAGAGCAATGAGAGTGACAGAAGGGCTAGAAAGTAAGATTTATGGTGAAAGTCTTGGAACTTTGCCTCTTGAGCTTAGCAATGTTATCAGGAAACAAAACTGGAGTTAGAGGACTTATGTCTAGCAAAAAAAAAAATCATAAGAAATACCAGCAGTAACACTAAAGCTGCATAAATTCTGATTCTGAATACTGATACTAACCACTTGTGAAATCTGTTGGGCATCTTTAAGCCAGGGATGAATGCTTGTCTGAAAGACTAAACTCTAATTTGAATAGATGGGCAACAAAGCTGTGGAGGGTCTGGAGTCTGATAAAGAGTGGCTGAGGGAGCCAGGGTTGTTTAGCCTGGAGAAAAAGAGGCTCAGGAGAGACCTTATCACTTTCTGCAAGTTCTTGAAAGCAGGTAGTAGCAAGCTGGGAGTCAGTCTCTTCTCCCTGGTAACAAATGACAGGATGAGAGGAAATGGCCTCAAGTTGCAACAGAGAGGCTTGGATTGGATATTAGGAAAATTTTTACATGGAAGAGGTTGTAAAGTACTGGAATAGACTGCTCAGGGAAGATGTGGAGCCACTATCCCCGGAATATCTCAAAAAACATGTGGATATGGTACCTGATGTGGCTAAATGGTGGTGCTGGATTGGTAGTTCAAATTGATGATCTTAAAGGCCTTTTCTATCTTTAACAATTCTATGAATATGAAATAATTCAGTGAGGTCCCATGGCCTGTTATGCTAGAAGATGAGATGCTGCAATCTGTGTAGAGGCACAGCTCTGTACATGTGGATTTGACTGGCAACGTGAGTAGTCCTCACCTGTTTTTTTAAATTGAATTACTTTAATCTGCCTTCAGCACTACTGATGGAAGATGGACAAGGAAATGGTACTACTCTGAGCAGCTGAAAGCAGTCTGAAAGAGAATTTGTTTTCTTGTCTATCTGTCTTAACCACACTGCACAGTGGCATCAGCCTAGCTTGCAGTGGAAGCTGGACCTCCTACTAAGCTCCCTTTTCATGGTTCCTCCTATGAGGAACCACCAAATGCCTATGAGGGCACACCAAAATGACACCACAGTAGAGTACAGTGGTTTGAAGGTAAACAGGCTGGGGATTACGATCAGCCATAAAAATACTGATAGTTGTCACTATAGGACTTACTGCATAGGAAAGAAAATGGGATAAGAGCAAGAAATCCCTATAGTGTATGTAATGTAAGAGAAGTAAGTTCCCAGTAATTACTGCTCAGGTATTACTCTGGAGACTTCTGGGAGTGTCAGGAGTGGTTAAAAATTATATAAAGTGATAGAAATCCATAGGAAAGGAGTTGTGAGCAAATCCACCAAAGTCATGCCATTAGATGAAGTGTGATGTGCCCACAAGCTGTGGGCAGATCTTTAGGTCTCGCTACTCCTCTGAGGAGACAGTTGTTGAAAAAGTTGGGGGGAAGTCTCTTCAGAATATCCTGATACAGGATTGTTTTCATTCAAGGGAGATACAATTTGAGAATCTTCAGTTTTCCCTCAAGCTGAAGAAAAGATGTGGTACAGCCTTAATCACGGATGATTGGAGAGTCTGCAGTGGATGTCTGCTTATCAGGCTCTCCTGTTGGAGCATGGCCTCAAAAAGAAAAATGCATTTTTCAGAGAGGGCATGGGGAAGTGGCAGAAGCCATTAGCAGAGGATGTTGTAGACACCAGAAGTACAGAAGGGCTAAGGAAAAAAAGACCAGCTGCAGATGTTGGACATACTGGTGTCAACACAGATATGTTTTTTAGCCCCAGAAGTCCTTTGACTCTTTACTGCCTAGGGAAAAGATTTATACTAGAGAAAGGATTACTCTGTATTTGCCATGTTTCTAATTTTTCCCTAAGCAAGAGTGTTAAGAGGCAATTATGGAGAGGAAGAACTCTCAATACCACTCTTGCTAACTCCCAGTGAAAACAAATATGTTGGGAGAAGTAAAGGCAGGGAGAAGGTAGCACAATGAACTGAGGAGAGCTGTAGGTAGGGGAGGTAACATGATTTTCAGGGCACATGGAATGCAGTGGAAGATACTTTCTTTGGACCTCATGGCAAGGTATTATCTGTGTCCCTGGTAAGCATCTGCCACTGCTGGAAAAACAGGATACAGGTGGAGGTTTGACACAGTCTGACTGTCCTCAGGATCTTAACAGCACAAATGTGCTCCCAGCATGCCTGGGTGGTGCCAGACATGTAGAATAGCTTCTACCAATGGAAGAAGCTGCAGTGGACCACTCTTCTCATGATGCAGTAGGAATTATTTCAGTAAAAGGGTGAGGTCCAGAAAACCTCATGTTTAAATGGGATACGTATTTCTAAAATATTTCTTCTGCTAATACAAATCACCTCCTGAACAACTCTTTTGTTTGTTTTTTTTTCTTTTCGAATGTCACTTACAAATGAAATTTGTCTTGGAAATTGATTTGATTTGCATTGCCTCTAATGCTATGTATGCAAATCATGCATTCACAGCCTCCATCCAAACTGAAATCTTCTTTCCTTAATATCCTTCAATGTAAATAAAAAAACCCAAAAGGATGGATTCTTGGTTAATAACGACAATTAATTCCATTAATGAACCAGTTGCAGAACTGGTCCAAAATGCACAGAGTGTCACGGTAGATTTCTATGTCACTTGTCTGGATTTCTCACTAAGGCTTCTCACCTTAGCAAATTTCTCCTGGTTTTGAAATGCTTTGTTCTCTGATACTATTGGCAGCTCCCTGTCTTTTCCTCACATGATGGGGTCAGTCCAATCATTCCCCATCTTTCCTGTTCTAAATAGCAGCTCTTCTGTAAATTTGTATTTTTATCATGAATGAAGGAAGTTATTCCTAGCAAAGGAAAATGCCCCCGGGAGGGTGGAGATATAAACTTGAAGGGTTTTTGGGTTTTGTAGGGAGCAGTTTAAATTCTGCTTATACTGTGCTCTTGTTGCAGAGAAAGAAGCTGTCTGTTCCTGCCCAGAAAAAGGACTTTTTCCATTTTGCTTGGCCTGGTGATTAAGTCCCTCTACATACTAGGAAAGGACAAGATTTCCTGCAAAAATGATATCTGGAGCAGCCTGTCCCATTACTTAGTTTTCCCTTTTGACAGCAAATGTCAGACTAAATATCTTTTCCTTTCTCATGAAACAACTTCTGGCATAAAAGTTCCCGAAACTAATTGCATAAGTGTCCACGAAAACCCTCTCTTTTTATTAATCAACCTCTAAATTAGAGTTCTTGAGCTACTGAGAAAAAAACAAACAAACAAACAAAAAACCCCAAAAACAAACATGGGGAAGCTCACAACTACTGTCATTGCTGTGAAAGTCACAAAAAAGATCAGTGGCTTGAATAGTTCTCCTGTTCCCCCAGGAAACAATGCTTTTGGGACTGCATATATTTAGACATGAGCAGAAACAAAACCTTATGCTCTAAAAGAAAACAAAATTGATGTAATGAGTGACAAAGTGGTAGTCAAACTAATGCTCTTACCTAACCTTGCATTTGTATGCTCATTAAACATAATGCTTAACTGCTGATACATATTTTTAGTCAGTGGTGAAATCTAGGTGTATGAGCCTGTCCCAGGTTAATTAAAAGTTTTGCTAAAATTCACTGGGCTGTTCCTTAGCTGCCATAAATCTGCCACAGGTAATGTAGAGTAGGCTAACAGATGCAAGAATCTGATCTAACTATCTAAACTAGACTTTTCCACGCAAGCTATGTATGTGATGCCAACAAAGAAATTGCCTAATCCCACCTTTCCATGCAGCTAAGTAAGTGGAATGATTTTGGGGTTTTTTTAGTACCAGCAGTATGCTTAAAAAGATGTCTGCAAGACTTACTAGAGGCAATAGAGTAGCATTGCAAAGCTATCAGTAATATAGAGCAGTACAGCTGAATGATAGGAATAAAAGTTGTCTAAAGAAGGAAATCATATTATGTATCATCAGCACGTGATTAAGATGGTGGATGGTTCTTTCAGGTGGCTTCTGTATTTTGTATTCAGAGTAAGGGATCCTTTGAAATCCTCACAGAGGGCTTTCAAAAACACTAGTGATAGTTGAAAAGCAGAATCTTGGCTTATTGTACAATGATTTGACAGGATATTTAAAAAAACCAAAAGCCAACAAGAAAACCACAAACCCCAAAGCAATACACAAACCCTATGTAAACTATGTTGCAATGACAAGATATTGCTCTTCAGCTAGCTAATGCCATTCAAAAACATGGAATGCCAATTCTGTCAGAGCCAAGATATGCCACATCTATCAAGAAGCTGGAGCAGAGTTTCTACAGGAACAGGCCAAAGGGTTAGAGCACTACAGATTGCTTTTTATTGCCAGTTGAACAGAATACCTACCTAGTGTAGTGTAGACATATCCAAGGGAGGTGGAGTGTCAATTTTAGAGATTGCACATTTTACTCATGTAGTTGACTATATGGAGGTATAAACATAGTTTCTAAAATAATCATTTTTTCCAAAGAGGGATAGGAAGCATTCTCTATTTCTGAAAGATAGATAAGACTGCAGAAGGGCAGGCTGCATCTTACTGCTCTGAAAACAATGTGTTCTGGAGCTAATGGTGTGGCTTAAAGGTGTGATAAGAACTTGTGACTCGTTACAGCAGCTCTTGTCAAAGTAGATTACTTGTGGCTCTTTTGTGTTGGTACACCTTCTGTAGGCAGTGAGTGGGCAAAATTCAGTTGAACTGCTGTAGGGAACAATAAAACTTGTAGTGTTAAGGCTGCATCCAGATTTATTCAGGCATAAACTAGAGCAGAGCCTCGAAAGCTGTTGCCTGTTCAGGTCTCTATGAATTCTTCACTTAATGCAGTGGTATGAATCCCTTAATCCCATCCCCACCTTCAAGAGGGCTGTATATGTTTTGTTTTTATGATGATTCAGAGGGAGCCTTTTCCCCATGTAAAGGATAGTGTGGTTCCTATACCTGTCAGTCCAGGGCAGGGCTCGTACAGAAGCCTGGTGTCTAATGTGTCACTGCTGGGGATGAGCTGTGGCGATGAACCTTCATGAGAAGGTTCTGAGACTGACAAAGACCCGAGGTTTTCAGACTTTCTTCATTCTGAATATGGTGGCAGAAGCTTTCTGTTCTTCAAGGTCTCACTGATTGAGACCCATGTCCCTTTACATCCCAGGCTTTTGTTTGCACCAGTTCATTTTGAGAGGGTGTGGGCAAAGGGAATCAAGTTTGTCACGTTATCAAGACACTTCTGATAATGGAATAAATAGATCAAAAACAAAAGATTGTGACTGGAAATATTTGGCTTCTCATTATTCCTTCCTATAAGACTTTGAGAAGAAAGGGTTTGGCTGACAAAGACCACTATTCTTTCAACTCTGTGTCTATCGTAGCTGCTACATGTAACCCAGCTACCTGATGTCTACAGTTGTGCTGTATCCTGAAATAATGCTTTACCTTCTCATGCATCTTTATGCTGGTGCAAATTATTTTTAATTGAAAATGTTTTTAGCCTTTGAAAAATATTTCAGTACCCCTAGAAGGATGAGGAGATAGTCAAGTAGCATTGTTGTGATACTTTTGTTGCCTACTAATACAGGTCTTCTTGTGGACAATGAAAGTGTTTGAACAAAACAAACATAAGCATGCTAAAAACTGTTGCCCAAATCTGGAATGCCTCAGCTTGAGGTAGCAGCAAAAGTTAGCTGGTGCATTCATAGTGGACACTGCTGTGACTGAGCATCCTTAACAACAACAATTTTGTGCCCCAAATGCTGGACACATTATATCTGAATGAAGTCTATGCTTAAACTAGATTATACCAGAGGACAATCCATCTGCTTAGTCCTTTACAGACAGACTGAAATCTGTTTTACCAGTGCTCTAAACCACCTGGACACACCAAATTGATTGATCCCAAAGGCTCTTTGCATGGCCTTGGCAGAGTTTGTGTTGCTCTGACTTGGAGCTGGGGTGAAGCAAGGACTGGTCTGGGCAGCCCTGCTGCTCTGGTGAGCACCCTGCCACACTTTAGAAGGGCAAAACTTCTTGAAGTGGCAAAAGCAGGGGAATGGTGAATCCAAATTGGTGCTCCATGTTCCACAGAGATACTCTGTCTGCTGTGGTTTTTGAAAGCAGCTGTTGGTATCCATGGTTATTTAACTTGCATATGAAGTACTGGCCATGGGGGCTCTCCCAGGGTCCTCAAACTCTATAAGGCAGTCTCCACACTCAAGTATGCTAGTCTTCTTTTAAAGGGGGAAGGACAAGATAAAAGAAAATTCTGTTGGTTTGGGCTCTCTTTCTCTCTTTCTTTCTTTCTTTCTTTCTTTCTTTCTTTCTTTCTTTCTTTCTTTCTTTCTTTCTTTCTTTCTCTCTTTCTTTCTCTCTTTCTTTCTCTCTTTCTTTCTCTCTTTCTCTCTTTCTCTCTCTTCCTCTCTTTCTTTCTTTCTCTCTTTCTTTCTCTCTCTCTCCCTCCCTCCCTCCCTCCCTCTTGAAAACTTAATCCCATCCTCTTTAGACATTAAGTTTTTAGGAGTGACATGGAAAATATTTTAAAAATAAATCTTGAGGGTTTTTTTCCTAGCTGATAATCACAGAAACTATTACTGAACTGTTTTAAATTGTCAGTGTAAATGAGCTGAGTGCCCTATAATATAGGTTATGACAAATGTATTACAAAGCAGTCTTATGAGCCACTATTGTTACATGTCAGTACTGTTCCTGGCTCAAGGAAATTGCATTTCCATCAAATAAAGCAATGGAAGGGCAAAAATATCTTGTTATGCCTTGGATAATCTAGTAAGACAGCAAACAAATACTGATAGGAGTCTGATATACATCCTTCACTAGCAGAGTTAAAGAATTTTAAAATTAAATTAATTTTAAATTTATTCACATGGTCAGTCATTAGGACAACTTAAAAACTTCTAAAGGGGCTTCCCTATTAATAATAACCTGCAAAAGAAATGCAGACTTGAAATAGTTTTTACTGATATGTTATCCATTTCTATTGTATTTTCCAGTTCCAGCTACTGTAGATCAGTAAATATACACTGGGCTAAATCCCACACACTTTAACTATACCAGAAATATCACTGATGTCCAGGAAGGACTTGCTCCACTAAACTGGTAAAAAATTCATTTCACTTTCAAAATTTTATGGCATCTTGCAATACTATGTTGTAAGCCAGAATTAAACAACAAATCTCCAAATTTTGAGATGTAGAAAGAACATGCTGAAGGAAGAGGGGAAGGAAACATTCTTATGTCTGCCTTTTTTGTACCTCAAAAAGAAGCGGCAATGTTTTCACCAATTTTCAGTTTTCTGACTTAAAATGCTATCTGAAGAAAATTAAAACTCTCTCAGAAGAACTAGAGAATTAGAATTACTTGGCTCTTGTTCCAACTTCTTTGCCAATTTTTGGCATGACTTGGGCTATTGTATGTGCCCCAGCAGAGTCACTTACAGGAAGGATGCTTCAACTGTCTGAGATGCAATCCAAATTTCACACTATCATTGTTTGCTGTCACTTCACAGCTATCCATTATCTTAAGGCTCTGAGGGAAGGCTGGCACACTATTCTCAATTTTTGGTCCTGCTTATCCAGTTGAAACAAACTTTTAACTTTCTTAAAAAACAAAAAATGCTCACCTACCTCACCCTGAATAGCTACTGAAATATTACCAATACATTTGGCGGGGTGGGGGGTGGGGGGGTTGTGGCATTTAATTTAAGATAATGGGTATCAAAGTAACAATAGGAAAATTTTGGATGTAGAGGATACCCAGTCTGTGAATTCTATGATAAGAAAAGGGCTAAAGACTCGTGAGAGGGTGTCAGGAAGGTCTAAGTGATTAGAAAATCTTATTCCTGCATCAGCATAAGTTAGCACTGTGACAAAGTTTTACTCGGTTTGAAGCATGGCAGAACATGATGCTGTGGAGACAATATTTCCTGTCATCAGACTTGTGTGGTGCACAGGACTCAAGTACCTGCATATTGTTCTAATGCCATTTGGTCAGCAAAACACAGGTTCCTGATGCGATTGTCTTCTTAAAATCTAACTCCACCCCCACCTGAGCAGCTGACAGGATAATGATTGCAGGTGTTCCAAAGCACTTTTATTCTCCCTTACCCTCAATCCTCACCCTGAAATGTCAATCTAATGACCAAGAATTTAATAGAACTATTAAATTCTGCAATTGTAATAGTAGGTTATTTCTTAATTTGTTTTTTCCTTTTGAGACTTACATATCCATGTTCCCAGGAAGGTGATAAATTCTGGCAGATTTTTGCTCATATCCCTCTGAAGCATATCTCCTAACAGCGGGATAGATTTGAATAAATTATGAAAGGAAATTATTTTCCCCTTTGTTTTCCTTTTAGTAGTCTTTTTCCTCATCCTTTTTTCCCTGCATCTGGGACACCTGTGGATATAACATAGTTGAAGTGAAGTATAACACTTCAAGGAGGGGAAGTTTGAAGCTCATTCATTTTTCAGTCTTTATAAAGATTGAACTGTGGAACAGACCACTGTAGAGAAGATGATTTGAAGTGGCCAAGGAAAAGAAATGCTGCTTCAGAAGCAGACCAAAGGTAGTACAAATACAGCAGTAATGGGAAAGGGATGGCAGGGTTTTCCCATGTGAGAGTGTTCACCTTGAGATATTGTAAAGAGAGGATATTCTTGCTAAGTTTGCACTTTAAGAAAATCAATAATTTAAAGTCTTTTCAGGAAAGTCCATTGAAATGCTGGTTGCTTGTAGGAATCCTGAGACTTTGGAAGTTCTTGGATTCAAGAAGAACTTTTATTTCTAGCATAATTATACTAATTCTGGTTTATTTATACTAATCAATGACACAAATGTAAGTGTGAAGGAAATTGGGACAGGTACCTAACTTCCATGGACCTAACAGGGAGTTGCTCTTAATGGTGACAGAGCCCCACTGTTCTGCCATATGCTCTCACTATACCAGGACTCTTCAAATACTCCAATGGATTTAAAATCATAACTAGCAATTTGTTGGATATACTGTTTCTGTCCTACCAGACATCAGATTGATCAAATAGCTGACTGTTATATATCTAGACATGCCTCTAAGTAACACACACATGGTCACAAAACATGGGTAGGCTGTACAGCACCTGGGATTCACTGCAACCTGCTGTTATAAGCTCTCTACTCTCTATCACGTATGTGCAGCTTAGTACAACTTGTTTGAAAGTTGCTTCTTGCTGAACTCAAGGTCATTTAAAATGTGATTACATCAGAATATGGACTGTGATTACATCAGAATATGGACTAACATGCATTTTTCTGTATTGGGTTTCTGGACTGGTTTTGACCAAGATCCCAGCTTCTGCTTTTGGCTTGCCATTTAAATTTTATGAATATTTGAAAGGACCTTTCAGCACTAATGGACCATTCCATTTTACATTTGAGTTTCCAAACTCAGATGGCATTCCAGAACTCTTCTAATTTCATATTTTCATGTGGTAATTATTCCTACACTACCGCTATGACATATTCACTTGGGGCAATCTGAATGCATATGCCATTTACAGGGAATGGTTTTGTGGAGATACTGCTCAGGAGGGAAATAGAGTAGATGCAGGACTGCAGCAAAGCAATTATTTTGCTCAAAATGAGTCCTAGTGACACTCATTCAGTATTTCACAACAAATGCATTTAAGCACTAAGATACCAGAGGAATCTCTAGTGCACCCAGCAGTGTGTATCACTGCTGAGTCAGAGGCCTCAATGACAGTAACATCCATTATGTATTTCAGTGTGCTTCTATCTGTTGACAGATTGCTTCTTGACCCTGCCTAAGGTTGGTATAAAAGTATGCTGGATTTCCAGGCAGTGTATAGGGTCCCTTGAGCACCATGGCTGTTGCTGTTCCATGGCTATGACTTTCAAAGTCTGAGGAAAGACTATGAACACTGTACTCTTTCACAAATAACCTTTCCTTGCTCACACAAATTGATTGGCTCTTGAGTCAGCGGTAAAAAAGATTGCCAAAACAGAACTAATTCTTTTAACCAAAGGTCTGCTCTGAACTTTGAAGAATAACATCCAATTCTTGCTAGAAGACATCATCTATTTCCAAAGTTATTCTACTGTCACTGACTTTGCCCAATAGCCATATTTCAAGCCATATCTCTCTTTTTTCGAAGAGAGAAACTGATAGTTTGGTTCAATTTCAGTTTTCTAGAACAGATCAAGTGAAAGAATTGTATTCATAAGAAAGTAGGAAATGGCAGTGGCATGCTCTGCTGTGATCTGGGATTTGTCAGTAAATGAAATATCAAGAGAGAATTCCAGCCTACTGAAAGAGACTGAAATAGGAGATGTAGCCATGATGTGAAATAATAAGGGAAATAATACAAAGAAGGTCAATAATCAGGAACATATTAATAATCAATAATTGTCAATATTTTGTCTTTTGCTTTACAGTGTATGTTTAGACATAGTACTTCTGGCCTGGCTATTTGCATACACTCAAAAAAGAAAATACTTTTGTAAAATAATAATTGAGCCATTGAACAATAACCTTAGCCCAAACTGAGATATTTTCTTTACGGTCAAAGAAAGTTTTCAAATTGTTTAAATACTTCCAACTTCCCTACTTTAATACCACATATCTTCATAATGGATTGAGTTGTGAAGCAAGCGTTAAAGTGTTAAAGTAATCAGACTGCATAATCCAAAATTTACACTCCAGCCCAAGGTTAGTGTTAAGCCATGAAAAATTTAACTTTGTTAAAGCTAGTCTTGAATATAAAGTTTGGTCACTTCCATATCTTTATTTTATTATATACTTTTAAAAACACTTTTAAGAAAGGATTAGAAAAAATGTACTTCAGAGAAAACACTTCCAAGTATCTCCTGTGGATTAATCATAAAATAGGACACTTCCTGATTAGGAAAGTATTATGAGACATAACAGATTGGGTAGTAATGACAACAATGGATTACACAGAATGGCTCTGTTTAGGAAGAACATGCACATAAAGTAATTCCTGTGTAATAAACAGCACTTCCAAGTATTTTAGATATCTGTGTATTTATTCCAAATGATCCCTGGAAGTCTATCATATCTTTGCTGTAAAGTTTGTCCTTTTAGAAATTCTTTTGGATTTTTTCCGGGATGGGATTCAACAGACTCCCTTTCTTTTCATTCAGCAATGAAAATAAAGACAAGAATCTGATTGTTTTTTTCAGCTATTCTGCTTAAAAATGTTTTCTTCCCTAAGCTTTTAGAGGAATATTAGGAAAGCATTGCTGAGTAGGTCCTTGGATTTCTTTTGCATATTCTCTATAAAACTTTGTAAGAATGTCTAAAGGAAGAAGAGAATTATGGCAAGCCCCATGTACACGCAGGAGGGATGCACATCCTTGCAGAGACTGGCTTGAAGGGGAATAAGCACACCTATGGTAGAGACCAGCATCTTTATACAAGCATAAATGATCTATGAAATTGCATCACTGGGTCATGAAGTGCAATGATCTGCACTGCATGTGGCATTTATCCTATTTGCTTGGTTCTTTTTGGTTATCTGCTCCTGACAGTAGTCAGAAAGCACACACTTGACTAGCTGGCCTTTGGTCTGTTCCTCTCTGACTGTATTTTCCATATGGATGATAATGACAAGCAACTGCTGAGCAGAAGCATAAACACCACGACTTAAAAAAAAAAAAAAAAAAAAAAAAAAAAAAAAAAAAAAAAAAAAAAAAAAAAACTGAAAAACCCCTAAGTTCAAAGGGAATGAATGCTCTGTCACTGATATGTTGCTTTTTCATAAGCAGTCATGCCTCTGACTCCTATCTCATAATTACACATCCAAGAGGAGACAGCAAAATTCTCCTATTATTTCACTTGCCTACCTCAGTGAAGTTACACTAGTTGTCCCCTCTGTCCAATATAACACTCTAGAAACTTTCAGAATGTATCTTCTACTTGTATCCAGATTTGAGGGCGTTTAGATTTGTAGATCTATCATTTGAAGGAGCTTAAACAGTACAATAAAAAACAGGGATTGCATAGCTCAGTCTCTATTCTTTACCTCTCCTTGAAAATGCTCTATGCATTGTCTTTTCTTGTCTAATACAGCTGGGATATATTTGGGATAACTCAAATCAAGGGGATTTAAGCTAATGAAATCAGAATTACTGAGTTAAATCAAGAGGTCTGCCTTTGGAGAACTGACAAATTCAGTAATGCTTCTTTTTCAGTTGCAATTCTGTAGCTTGTGCCTGTCACTCATTTTCTTCTTCAAGATACTTGGAAATATTAGAGGTCATGAAGAAATCTTGCTGTGGCATTTCATGATTTTTACCTTAAGAATCCTGCAAACTAAAAATCTTCAGTATATAATAATCTGCTTTTGTGTTATGTCAACAGTGATATATTAATAAAGAATTAGACTTCAGTTCGGCTCCAGTCTGCAAATTATTTGTTATTTTCAGACCTTGAAAAGCAATGTCTGGCATACAAAACTAATTACACTGGTTACTTTAATACCCTTGGAAAAAAGTTAATTTCCTGTGCTCTTGTGCACCTCAGTCTGTCTGCTCTGTCCAAACACTTCCATGATCCCTGCTACTCATAACATGAATCTGACCTGACATTCTCATAATCCTTTTTGTTTTATTGCCTAGTGACATTTCTCTGGGTAAAGCAATGTCCTTCTTTTACACCTAAGGAAGAGACACAGCAGGTAAACTGATTTACCCAAGGCTGTATGGGAAGTTTGACAGAGCCAGGACCTGGCTCCAAGTACCCGGAGTTGCTGCATTGTCACTAGACATCAGTTGTCATCTGCTTGCGTTATCTTCTAGTGTGTTCCAACAATGGGTGATGTGATCACTTTTGCCATGGGGCCAAAAATATAGTGTTGAAGGCAAATTATATGACTGACTCTAGGTACTGGCAAAAATCATTATGGGATTTTGAAAGAATCCTTCTTTCCCTTTCTGTACTCCTGATTGTATTTAGCTTGCTTGCTTTGACTTATACTAGGTATTGTAAGTCACATTTTGGATAAAAGCTGAAAATTATAAGGGAACACTTTTATTAAATGATAAATCTGAGAAAGGGATAATTGGATGCACAGTTTATTTTGTATAAAGCATCAGATTTATAGAAATATTGAGTGTGAAAGTTTAACTCAATTTTCTTTCCACAGCAGGGAACCTTGTACTGCAGAAGCTATTTTAAAATAATACAATTTTAAACAGTGTGGGTACAGTAAAACTAAAAATATCACCACACTATTTAAAGTGGCTGTATGGGGAAAATAACTCCTGTCCTGAGGCTCTTGCACTATCCAGAAAGGCCTGAACATCAGACAGGGTGTCTCAGCTAGGTTTGGGAGTAAAAGGGATGCTGCATTATTAATTTTATTTTTGGTAGTGAGTTATTTTTGGTAGGAGTCATTTTCAAACAGAAATGTTACAGCTTTCTGTAGGTCAGCCAGACTTAATCAGCTCTGCAAAAAGAAAAAAAGGAAAGAAAAAAAAAATTGCCAATGGCATACAGGTTATCAGGACAGATTGTGTTCCATTAGCTCCCCCAGGCTTCCCAGGAGTGGAAATTTGCACTAGCAGCACAGAATGTGCAAGCTTATAAACTGAGAAAAACTTCTGTGAAAGAAGAGTGCTCTAGGCCAACAGGATGCAGCTGAATAATTGTTGTAGGATAAATTCTTGCCATATTAAACCACAGCTGAGAACATGTGTGCCACCTGACACTCTGGAGAGTTTTGATGCGGGATAAAGGTTACTGAGTCCTTGAAGTCCACAAAGAATTCTGGTCTGCAGAATTAGCCAGACTGCTCTGACTAACAGTGGTGGAGATTATATTTGCTCTCTTCCTTAAACACTTTGATTATATATACAATAGCATCCATCTGTGGCCAGATGTGTGCAAGCTCTATGGAAAATCCTTGGGTTATAGTGAAGCCAGACATCCTCCTTTCAGCTACTTCCTTAGACCTCCTCTGAAGTACGAAGCCTCAGAGATATAAATCACAGGGAAATGAAATTTTTGTAGACTTTTTAAAAAGCATTAAAAAACATTTAAGAAATGTTTCTGTTATTTTATCTCAAATATTAAAACTGAAACCAGCAAGTTTTCTACTTGACTGGGAAGTGCAAGAGAATTAGAATGGGTGCTTATGGAGTAATTAAGAGTCTATTCATCTGTGTGTATCTCAAACAATGTAGTGCTGAACTTTGATACTGATATTTCTTTCATAATAATTAGAGACAGATTCTGGTCTCAGTAATGAATTATTTTGGATATAAAGCAGTGTGATATATCTGATTTTAGCCCTACAGGAATAATGCTTTTTTCAACTGGAGGTTAAAATGCTTTAAAAACTGGAAGATCTCAAAGGCAAAAGAACACTTCAATGAAAGTGCACATACTGAGGGTGTTCAGGGCCTCTTCCAACATTTTTCTTGCTCGTATGTCAATTGTCCTCTATGACTTCTGGATCAAGCCTTCTTTTCCCACCAGATGTCATTTTTACCACAGATTCAGACCCTGCTCCTGGCCCTTGTTCTTGTCCATTCTGTGAAGACTCCTATGTTGGCAGGAAAATGCAAGCACTCTGTAACATTAGTCTTACAGAAAGAATCACTGCTATGCAATTTCCTCCTTGCACAAAAATTAACTGTGGTGGGGGAGATGGAATGCAATATAGACCATTCTTTCCCTTTATGCAACAAAATGAGGAGGGAATCCAGGGACGGGAGAACCTGGGAACTCCCCATTTAAAACTGCACAGCATGGAAGACCACTTTTTTATAATGTCTGATAACTCCTCACAGGTAACTTGGTATAGTTTGTAGAGGCATTGTTACACCACTTGTACTGATTTACAGGGCTCAGAAATCAACCCTAAGTGCTTGCCCAGTACACATGGCTCAGAGGGGACTTCAGCTGCTGGTCTGTCCATAATTCTATCACTGCGTCATAATTCATCATCATTTCATGACCTGTCCATAATTCTATCACTGCATCTTCAGTTTCAAACCAAGTATGGATAAGCTCTAGGATGTAACATGCACACCTCCAACTTTCTCAATAGAATAGTGTGTAGTCATTCACATCTGCTAACAGTGTCAAAACAGTTTTTATTGCTTTTTACTCCTGTTAAGCTTTGCAGAGACAATACAGCTGAATTGCAAATTATTAACAGCACATTTGCTGAGTTTCCCGCAGAGAATAGTCTCTGCTAGTATTGTGTGAGCAAAGTATCAGGCTTGCTTATCCCCTAAATGCTGCATTGAATGTAGGGCTGCTGGGTGAGGAGCAGCTCTTAGAGTTTGCCTTAGATGTGAACTGGAGCCATGAACATGGACTTTCTCAATGCCATGCTTCAGAGAACAGACAGGATTAAAGAGGCTCATCATAAATACAGAAGGAAATCCCAGGTGTGACTCAAGTCACTCAGAACTGCTCAGGCCTAAATTTTGTTGCTGCTTCACACGTACTCATGAGAAGACAGGATTTGTTCTGCATTTGTGTACACAAGAGTAGACCCGATGCATCTCTCATATTGATGTATTTTTCAGTGGTACACAACATAAATGTTTATTTTATGTAGGAATATAATTTTGGTATGTTTTCTAGTCATTAGCTGAGAGCTAATGGTAATGTCCTTTTAAGACAAACTGTTGAAAGTCAAGGATTTAGCAGTACTTCTCACGGAGCATAAAAGCATTGCTTGTGGGGTTTTTCAGGCTGACCTTTCAGTTTAAAACTGCTGAAATGATTACTGAGGCTGATGAACATTTCTGGTGTAATTAATGCAACTTACAAGAAAAGAGAGTTATACATGAAAACTTCAAGGACTCCTCTGCAGAAAGAATTTCTTGAATATGTATGAGCTGGTTGTAAGTAGAGACCAGAAACTGTGGGAGCACTTAAAGGCAGAGAAAGGTGCTCTGTAAACCTGGTAGATGCCAAAAAAGCTTCTGCCAGCTGGTACATCTAAGTTTTGTAAACCTGACCCACAGACTCTCTAGCTGAGTGAGCTCCGTCATAGTCATGTCACTTGTACTTCAAAGGCAGAGGTAAGACAAATTATGTATATGGAGTAGTCATTTCTCAGTATCCAGCAGGTACAGCAATGTGATGGCTTAATTTCAAGTTTGTGAACATGGTTTTAGGTGGAGTTGAGGACTAAAAGGATTTGCAATGTCTGTAGAGATCTTGGTAGGGAGATTTCTGAGTTGAAATGCTGAAAGAAAAGAGAAATATCTATAAGCAAAGCTTTCATGATGAGCTAGAAGAACCAGCAGAGCAAGGGCAAGAGCAAGATGTGCAAGAGCAGAGCTGGAGGAGCAGGCAGGGCTCAAACAGGGGTGCAAGGTTCAACCAGGAGAGCAGGTAGCACTTGTGGCCAGGAGCATCAGCTAATGCTGTAGGGCCAGCAACAGCTTGGATAAAGCCTTGTTATCCTCCTCTGTGGGTGACAAAGCCCTGGGACCTGCTGACTGCAAATTTGAAAAGAGATTGATAGTACAGAAGATGAGAAAACAGCCTACAGAAAGGTGCTAGGGAAGAAAGATCTAAGTTATTACAATGCAACTTTGTTTTTATCTTATTGCTCTCCTTTTTCTCCCATTGTTAAAGTAATATACTAAGAAAATTGATGTAGTGGGGTAGGGATTCAAAGTGATGTTTTATTACTGGACACTGAAGTTTAAACCTGGCATGGCTGATATCAACCAAAGGCTGTCAGAAATGTATAATCTCAGGACATCTGTCCTGAATGATTACAACATGTCATAGTAGGTTCTTTTGGCTGCAATTGGAAGGGATATGCTATTTAAGTGAATATCCACTTCTTTTGCCTTCTATTAGTAGGATATATTGACAGATGAGGGAAGACAGTGGCAACTGAAGCCATGCCAGACTTATCCCTACAGCATTTGCATGGGGAGGTGGATCTGACATTACAGAATGACTGAGGGTGGCTGTGAATCTGTGCTTACTATAGCTATATTAATATAATTTTGATTTTATAGATTTGTAAAAATAACACAGCTCTTCACCCCATATGAAATGGAGTGTCCACACTGTTGGTTGTTTGGACTCTTGAGAAGCATTTCTTGCAAAAACACCCCCCAAAACCCAAACAACTCAGAACAAAACAACTGATAGTTATGAAGCACTGTGACAATCAAACAACAAGAGCAGAAAAAAACATTTAGAAGAGACATATGGCTTACCATGCTGGCCCATTTTTGGTTGATCTTTTTCCAATCCTTCTGCTCTCTCAATATAACCTCTCTCTTAGTCCCTCCTTTATTCCATAAGCCCATCTGCCTTCATCTGTTAATTCAGCCCTCTGTTACTACTGAATTGTTTATCAGCCAAATGAATGTGGACGATGAGCTCTTCTATTCATTCCAGCCTAGTTAAAACAGGCCTGCTACTCAGTGGTGGGTCAGTGTTGAGAAAAAATGTAAATAATTAATGATTTTTCTGGAAATCTTTGAGAGGGAGGCCAAAACAACTGAGTATTTGGCATCTTCAAAAATATTTCAAGGCCTGGATGCAGGCAGGAATAATCTCATCTTCACCACCCTACTGAGTGCACAGTGATTTTTGGCTTAGTGTGCTTTCACTAGGTAAGAGGAATACCCCTGCTTTTCTTGGGCTTGATCCTTTTCCAGTTCAGGCTGGGAGAGATCCTCTGAGATGTCTGAACAGATCCAACAGGCTTAACTACTCATGACAGGTGAAATTTCAACTTTTTTCTCCTCCTTGGAAAGCACTGCTTGTGCACATGGTTTCACCTCTCTGTAGTGTGCCAGTGGGAGCTGTGGGTCTGATTCCTGTTCAGCCAGTGGAAAATTAACCCAGTAAATGGCAGGTACTGAAGGAACAAGGGAAAGCCTCAACCAAGAAGGTGTGGGACCATCAGATCAGAAATGGGGTACACGGAAAAACCAGAAGCATCCCCTTTCCACAAGGATTCATTCATCCCTTTTAAATACCCATTCTCATCAAAAGAAAATCTTCTCTGGCTGTGTTCTAGCACGATGCTAAGGCATGTATCTAAATACATTTATAGTTGCTGGTCAGTAATTTAGCAGTAATTTAGCCTGTATGAAAGGTAAACTTGGTGAAATTCATCAAAACTAGTCCTCTTGGGGGAGTACCTTCAAAATCCATTTCTGTAACTAGAGTTTTTCTGTTTGCTACTTTAGAGGAGGTCTCAATTTGAGATTAAAATGAAATATATGTTAATTAAGCCAAACCCCTATGGTATTGACTCTCCAGGGGTCTCTTGTTCTCTTCTGGCTTAAGTCTTGTAGTTATGATGTAGGGTCAACCTTTTTCATAGACAATGAGGCAACTATCCCCCTCTTTTAGCAGGGATTCCTAAGAATATAATATATATACTCCTATATATATACACACTACTACATGTATATATATATATACTCAGAGTATATATATTGTATATCTACTCTGAATGTCCAGCTTTATGCAATCCATGCAATCTTTAAACTGGTTGACACCTCTCATACATATTAGATGAGAGAGTCTCAAACATACTGAGTTCTTTTAATTTTTATGACAGCCAGGTAGAGGAGAAGAGACTCTGATTCCCGCCCCCACCTCCCTGGTATGGGAGAAAAAGCTGTAATGTGAAATCACCATTCACTGAGAACATATCAAAGAAGCTACACGAACACTCATCAAAAAAATTTCATTGGTAGCAGAACAACTTGTGGGCTCAACCTTTGTGTCATCAAACATGCTTTAAGAATTTTTTTTTTTTGTTAAGTAGAGCCTTAGTTGTAAAAATAATTGGTCTTTTAGTAGCATTATCATAGGCTTTATGCAGGAAAAATATGCAGTGTGTTTGCCCACGTAGAATAATGTTTCATAATCACTGATTCTGTTCTGTCAAGGACGCTAATATTTAACCTCCTGTTTTGAAGCTGGTTATGATTTGCTACAGAAAGAGAATCAAGGTAGAGGAAAATGAATTTAACAGGGGCAAATGTCAAACTAGTGTATATCTACACGTAAAACAATTAAATGAAACTGTAAAAATCAGGCCATGCAAATGATTAGAGCTGAGGGGCTAGAATTCTTTTGATCAAGTTGGTTAAATACTCCAGTAATTCAGGACCTCTGTAAAGAAATTTCTCAGTACACCCAGGATAAAACTCGGATGTGGTCAGGGCTGTTGCATAGCTGTTGCTGTTTGCATCTCTGGGGAAAAATGTTGATAGGTGGTGCAGTCCTGCTAGGACAGAAATCACTTTTACACCTGACCCACATTGTTGTCCAACACTTATCACCTTTGGTCATCTGTTCTAGGAGAATATCCATCACAGACTCCCCCAAAGTTCAGATCTGGGCTGCTAGAATGGAAGGAAGGTTACAGTAACTAAGAAAAAGTCAGCTTCTGCCCAAGAGCTGATAAAACAAAGCATTCTGTTAGGGCCTGAAACCTGAGCCCCTACACCAGACAAGTACCTACTGATATGCATATGCGTGGCATCCAGCTGAGATATGAGCAATCCCAGCCATGTAAACCCAAATTCAGTAAAAAAAATTAGAAATCATCAGCCAAGTGTCTCTTTAAAGACAGTTTTTGTGTGTCAGTAACAGAGTTCTGAGTCCCAACAGAGTTAATAATCCAAAGTCAGAAGCCACAGAAGACAGGTCTGAAAATATCACTTGAAGAAAATGAGCCTAGCATTGAGATATGCTGCCCTAGATCATCTGAGTGGCAGTCTCTTTACTGGGCAAAAATTACGTTTATTGGTAAAATTTAGTGAATACTAAGTTGCAGAACAGAGATGTACCTACATGGCATCTGGCTCAGCTGGAGATGAATCCAGGATAAAAACTTAGGATATGTCCAAATGTACATATGAACTCCTAAATTACCCTATTCTGCCAAAGCAGTGGATTCCCACTTATGAATCATCCAGTCTTTATTTACTCAAAGGCCACCCAGAGCCAGTGGCATGATAATGTCTGTACTCCTATGTTTGATTCAAGGGGCAATATAAAGTTTAAGCAACTTGAAGTTACTCTTGGACTTCATACAGCTTTAAGGCAAGAGCATGCTTAGTCAATGAATCAGAGATTGACCATTTCTTCTTTCAGAAAATCTCTGTTGGGGAAAAATTGAGTCTGTTTGTACCCCTACAAATGCAAGGTATGAGTACACTCTGTGAGAGCTCTAATCAGTCCTAACATCATCACCCAGATCAGCACGAGTCTTGAAGAGAAGGACATCAGTGGGGTTTTCTGGGGTTTTTTATTGGCTGTAACACAACAACAAACATAGCTGTCTGTTTCTCCAGATCAAGGTGTGCTTGACAGTTTTAAAGAATATCAAAAAATTATCTTTTTTTCCCACTTATTTGATCAAAGCCCTTATAAATAACTACAAAGTATACTATACATTTCTCTGATACATATCAGTCATGAGCCACTGGAATGACAGATTTTGAAAATGCAATGGAATCTGTCCCATGCCAACTCAAGAGTGCGTGTCTATGCACCTCAGAAATATTTGGTACAGAAAGACAAGATTGCTTCATCTCGCTTTGTCCACACGCTCCCCAAGATAAATTTTTCTTGCTACCATTTCCTGCTTTTGTAGAACTACTCCATGGCTGTCAAAATTGTGCAAAATTTCCTGCAAAACAGACATGCATCTTGGTCACTTGCTGCCCAAATCATCTTCATCTTGTACTGCCTGCAGATCTGTCCTGAGGCATGAATAGGGCTTAGCTCATGTCTGAAAAGACACCAGGACTTGTCAGAAAGCGTGTGGGACAGCAAAATCTGCTGTTTTGCTTAGTCTGTGGGAGGCTGGGGAGTGTATAAAAGGTAGGCACATGAAATTCAGAGGTTTGTTTATTATATAGATAAGAATCTGAACTGCCAAAATTTAGTCTAATTTTAAAGCTCCTTATGTATTATGCAACTCTCCTCCTTTTCAGTAAAATGCAAAGTTGCAATGCAAACCACTTTATTTCCAATATGTATCATTTCATTCTTTTGAGGAACAGCAGGGCAAAATGTCCTCTTCACAGCCTGGTTCATTTTCTGAACCAATTGTCACATCCATCTTCTGCTCAGTATGTGAGTGTATGTCTCCTGGAAGTGGGTATGCATTTTGCCTCTTGATCTTAATTTTGATCTCTGGTTTTACATAAATTCCAGCGGGGGACAATTTTTAACTTCCTTCTCTTGTAGGAGATTCAGGATGTTCTTTTCAGTCTTAAAGGAAACCAGGGTGGAAGCTTCTAAAGAGGAAAGCATACGCTCCTTCCCCCTAAAGAGGTTCCTCTCCCCAGGTCCACAGCACATTACAAGGTCTTGTGCTTCATAGCTCATGGCCCTGAAATGTATTCATCGTGCTTCTGACTCCTCATTGCACACCCATAATGCTAAGCTGCCTCTGAAATTCATAATCGAGCTTGAAGTTTGAGCTGCTGGATTTAGACTAGTTTTTAGAATGAGTGCATTTATCATGTTTTCCTGGTCTCACTAACTTAATGTTTTTAATAAAATCAACATATGTGTCCACCCTTGGAGATGAGAAGCACGTCTCATTTTAATACATGATGTAGAATTACACCAGTAACCCAAAAGAGCAGAAGGAGCTGGGTAAAAGCTCTGAGGTGGCAATGAATCAAGAGTGAGGAGGCTCGGACCACTTCTCTACTCTGTTCCAGAAAATTACTACGTGAACTTTGGGGAAACTTCACCTTTTCATTCCTCTGACTCTCTCATGTCTATTCTTTTTTCTTTCCTATTTCATCTTCAAAGTGCAAAGGCAAAAGCACATGCTTACTATAGGCAGTTCCAGTGTAAATGTTGATATACAGATTTAAAACAAGGAGTAAAATATCCATTTGGAAGCCTCCTGTAGGATTTTGTCCTCATGGCCCATTGTGGTCAGTGGATGGCTTTGCTGGATGAGGAGAGCCAGTGTGCTTGCCCAAACATCACCTGAATTTCTCAAACACCTGCACAAACATGTCCCCAGGTGCACATTTGCTCATGTGGCTTTCACGACCTGATATGCCTTTTGATCTGCCTTGCTCCTGGGAAAAGCTGGAGCTGCATTTTGATGATGGGCATCCCTTTCTTCCCACCCTCAATGCACAGGGAATTAGCCCACTTACTGGTATTGTGTGGGTAATTCTGACTATTGGTATATTTCACCTTTCACTAATGTTACAAAATACCAAGCCATTCTTTTTCCCAAATACAATTTGATTTTTCTTCTGAGGTTACTGCTTATACAGGATTCTAATTTCTCCTGTTTCACCTCTTTAAGAAAGAAAATGGGATGATCAAGTGGAAATTAGAGGCCACAATGTGTCTGAAAGTATTTTGGAGTGAATTGATTAAGAAATTAAAATAAGTATTTCTTGCACCAATACCAAGCACAGTAAGTGTTAGATCCAAAGAAACTTGTAAGAGAGGAGATTGCAAAGAAGGTTTTAGAAACAAACCTAGCTTCATTTGTGAAGTTAATGGATACGTTTGTGGCTTTTATCAACATATTTTTGCTTTGGGATACAAATCAAGATCCAGAAGGGTCTTGAAAATTTGGTGAATTTAGTTATGGGTGGGTGTAAATCCACTCCAACAGGATGGTTTTTAAAAAGTGCCATTAAAAAAAACCAAAACTTTTATCTTGAAAAATGAGGCGAGGGGGTAAGTGGGCCTCTGCAGGACATTGTTCTGTCTTTTCCCTCTGCCAGCTGACAAGAAGAGCTGCTCTTCAGCCCTTTTGGCCGGTGGCTGCAGACACAGCAAGTTCCTGCTGGAAGCTGTTGTTCCCTGCAGTCCCAGCCGCTCCTGGTCTGTTTTCAGTGAACCGGTTTGCAAGACCTGTGGGAGAAATAAGTGTAGAGCACCTCTGTCCCCATCCTGAACTGCATTTTGAAACTTGCTCTTTTCACAGCTGTGGAATTGCGACTTACTTTGTCCAGGGTTAAAGTCATACAGCCCTGTCCACAAGGAGAGGCTGGAGATGAACAAGGTGCCTGTTCCCCAGGGGAGGAGAGGGCTGCCAGAGCAGCAGTGCCGCCCAAGCTCCTGTTCAGGTGAGCGGGGAAAAAGGCTTTAATAATCACCCCGGAGGCTCTGGCACTGCTGAGCAGTTCGGTGTGCGGGCGGCAGTCCCGACTCCAAGGGGCAAAGAGGAGAACGCGTTGATCTTTCCCTCCCGCACGCCCGATGCGCGGTGAGCTGGGCTGTGCGCGGTGATGCCCCGGTGGGATCAGGCGAGGCGAGCGGGATGCGGTGCGGGGGGGATGGCGAGAGAGGAGAGGGCGGGCAGCAGCCCCGGGCGGGTGAGCAGGAGCCCCGGGCGGGCGGGCAGGAGCCCCGGGCGGGCGGGCAGGAGCCTCGGGCGGGTGAGCAGGAACCCCGGGCGGGCGGGCAGGAACCCCGGGCGGGCGGCAGGAACCCCGGGCGGGCGGGCAGGAGCCCCGGGCGGGTGAGCAGGAGCCTCGGGCGGGCGGCAGGAACCCCGGGCGGGCGGGCAGGAGCCCCGGGCGGGCGGCAGGAACCCCGGGCGGGCGGGCAGGAGCCCCGGGCGGGCGGGCAGGAGCCCCGGGCGGGCGGGCAGGAGCCCCGGGCGGGCGGCAGGAGCCCCGGGCGGGCGGGCAGGAGCCCCAGGCGGGTGAGCAGGAGCCCCGGGCGGGCGGCAGGAGCCCCGGGCGGGCGGCAGCAGCTCCGAGGGGCGGGCCGGGCTGCCGGGCGCCCGCCGCGGCGTGTGGGTGGCTCCAGGGCCGGTACCCAGCGACAGGAGCGAGGTGGGAGGAGGCTGGCGGGGCGGGGGAAGAGGAGGAGGAGGAGGGAGCGCGCTGGGGCTGCGGGGCGGATCAGGCGGTGCCGGAGGATGGTGCGGCTCGGCGGGGGCTGACACGCCGCCCCCTCTGTCCCCGCCGGTGACAGGCACGTGTGCCATGTGAGACCTGCCCTCGCCGGGGGAGCATGAGCTGTGCCCAGGCCGGCATTGTCCAGGTACGAGGGGCTGCTGCGGGTGGCGGGGCGGGCGCCGTCGGCTCCCGGCGGAGAAGTGCGCGGCGGGATGGGGCCGGCGGCGGCCTGGGCTCCGGGAAAGGCCCTTCCCGGGGCGGGCAGCCCCCGCCCGGCCGGCGGGATGCGGTGGCGGGGGGTGGGTGTGCGCTGTCACCGCGCCCGGCCCCGCCGCCTTTGTGCCTGAGCTGCTGCGGGATGGAGCCCGGCCGTGCCCCGAGCGCTGCCCCGGGCGGGGGCGATGTGCGGGGGTCGCTCCGGGGAGCTCGCAGGGCCCCGCTGGGTGACGGGCTGAGCCGCCGGCCTGCCGGCTGAATTCCACCAGCGACCAGATAGTGTAGAATTGTGATGAGCGACGTGCCGGCGGGGATTGACATCATTTGGGGATGTGGATGCACGCAGGCGGTGATGAGGAGTCCCGTGCCGAATTTTTGGTGGTTACGTCCATTCCTTGTAAAAACAGGAGCCCCCGGTTCTGGTTCTTGGCTCCCTGACAATGCAGCAAAATTTAAAGCACGAACTGCTTCTTTCCCCCTGGTGCTCTGTTGCTGTAAGCCAATCTTATGACTTCATATTTTGGTTATTACCTTGTGTTATTATGTAACTGCATTTTTTTTTTTTTTTGTTAGCAATTGAATAAAATAACTTATAAGTATGTTAAGAACATTGCCCTAGCCTGTAGCATTGTCAAATGCTGCGTTTCTCATTTTGCAGCCTGCATAGATAATGGGTTTGTACTGACACGGGCAGTACAATTCATTTTGTTCTTTCTCTCTAGCATCGTTTCCCCTGTGTTTCTCTGTCGTTGCAGAAGAAATCACTGGGCCCGGGTTTAGATTTTTGCATCCTGCTGTTTAGAGCTGCAGTAGTGCTTTTTTTTTTTTTTCCTTTATGCTGCACTCAGCAGAAGTGCGTAGTGAGACTGTACAACAGTCAGTGAGGCTGTGCTCCTGTCCCTGTGTTTACCAGCACCACTGTTGCGTTCCGTGGGGCACCCAGCCCTGTCTGAACAGGGCAGCAATTGGGGGCAGGGTGCTGCTGTGCCAGTGGTGGCACATAGCAGGTGGTCAGCTGTGCCTTCCTTTCTCATTAGTGCTCATGTGAGGATTGCAGTTATTACAGTAATTCATTTTGGCTTGGGGATTCATTTTGAAAATTTGGATTTTCCACTAAGAAGGGATTATCATTTCTCTGTGTAGTACGTGTGTTTTGTGAAGAATTGGAGTACGGTGTGTATCCTGGCTGCTCTCTCTGCTTCTCTTCTGTCTGTCTCTGAAGTGCACACCCAGTTTGGACGACACAGGTGCAATGTTGATTTTCATGCTGGAACCAGAAGTAGTTGTTAAAGGCAGCACAGGCTTATTCAACCCACACCACTCATCCTGTCAATGCAGTCTCAGTCTAGTACAGGGGAAAAGAGTATGTGTTCTTACAGAGGAAAAGTGGGGTCTGTTTACTTGTTTTGTTTCAGGAGGGTGAGCAGGGAGTTAGATCAGAACAAAGAGTGGTTGGTCAGCTGGCCAGCATTTGTGAGCAGTGAGCAGCAGCATGTGAGTTAAGGGTGGATGGTATGTTTTGTCACTTGTGTGATACTGTTGTTGACGTGTTTCTGACTTAATGTGACCTGAGCTTTGGACTCCTAAACATTCAGTATCAATCAGCTTACTAATTTGAAACAGAGCAGGCCAGAGCATGAACTGATCCACTCAGTGACTTTATCAGGAACTATCAATATCTGAACGTGACGGTGATTTATTTGAAAGCAAACTGTGTACACATGCTCAGAACATTCCAAGGACTTCATCCCAAATCCATATGCTCAGTATTTTAAGTGCATTCTAATAAACAGTATGGTCCTTACTGTTTTCCAATAAATAACTGGCTGAGACTTGTTACTAAAGTGCATTTTTTCAATGGCTTTGTGTTTGATGTACATGGCGTGCGATCTCGCATCCTTTGCCATTGTGAGATAATCCCTGTGAGGCTTCATGGAGTTTTGCACGTGCTGTGTTGGATGCTAAGTAGTGTTCATTCAAGGTAGTGTTAAATCCTTCTCCTTGTCTCCTTTTGAATAGTCTTCTTACAAACAGTGCAGCGACTTGGAAAAATAGTGAGAACGAAATTTATCTTATTAGCTGCCTTTTGGAATACTGCAAAAGATGCGGCCGTGGTATTGTGGGGAGGATTCAAGTTGTGAGAGTGATGGTGTTGAACAGTTGATGTTGGGCCAGGAGCTGTTCTAACACTGAGAAGAGGTTGCCTGTGTTTTAAAGCTGTTGGATCTGCCTTGTGGATACAGGCATTAAGGCTGCCCCTGTGGTTTCACTTCTGAAAGATGCTTGTAAAAAATACCCAGCAAAACAGCTTCCTCATTTCTACACTAGTTGCAAAGTTCATACAGAAGGGCTTTTAGTAACTAAAAAAAGCAATTATTCCAAAATATCTTAGTTTGTGATGGTAGATTTTGCCAGAGAATGTAGCTTGTCTTCATTATGACTTTTGATCTTTCTAAATAATCTATGGTCCTATGTCTTTCCCTATGTAGTTTCCTCCAAAGTTAAGGGTACCCACAAAGCCTGGCTCCAGCATGTATAGATCATAGTCTTTGTGGGCCTCTAGAGACAGGGAGAGGAACTCAAGCTTTAAACAGATACTCTGGCTCCTGTTCTGTAGGCAGGGTGCTTGCCAGCCTAAGCCAAAGTTACGCCTTTGTGAAGACTGCCCCAAACAGTTCAGCTGGGTATTGATATATAGTGTGGCTTACATGAGCAAATCATGCCTGCAGCTGCCAGATCCAGCTATGAACCATCATTGCACTGGGAGTCAGCATCACCTCAGATGCTCCTTTGCCTCCAGTGGCACCTGTGCTGCTGGGAATATTGCTGTAGCGTTGGCTGTTTCCTCAGAGTGGCTTGCAGTAGCTGGAGGATGATCCTGCCCATACGGGTTTGTGTATCTGCCTATTAGCAGGAAAAGGAATTGTGACGCCCCCTTTTCTTCAGGATGTCTGTTGTTTGTTTACACTCAGCAGCTTTCTCGGTTTTGGCAATAAGGAGATGAGTCAGTTTTGCTTCTGTTTAAGTCTTTTTACCCATTTCTCCTGTAACATTTCATGTGCTGTTGTGATTCTGCAGTGGCTGAACGGCAAATACTGCAGGCTTAATTCCTTAGAAGTGTATTTCTATTGGCCTTAGATATCATGACCATTAATTCTAATAAAGCTTAACACAGGCTAGATCCTATGTGCTTATGTATTTGTCCTAACACACAGCAATTTTTTTCTTTTTACTGGAATCTCAGAAGGGTGGGGGTCATGCAACTCAGAAAAAGATAAAAGTGCAGCCAGTAGCAAAGGGCAAGATAAGATGCCACCTACTTTAGTTGATTTTTTTTTTCCAGCTGAGATTTGCGGCCAGCAAGATGCTTAGAATTAATTAAGAAGAAATGGCAAGGTTCTTTGATGCAGGGAGCCCAGGGTCATTTTCCTTACAGTTAATGAATGGTGGCTAGGCAGCTGTGTGGGGTTGTGAGTCAGTCTTGGCCTTTTTTGATCAGCTACCTCTGGCTAGGGTGTCCCATCGTTAGCTCTGAAGCAGGAAGTTTAGGTTCTTTGGGCAGGGCTCCTTAGGAGGTGCTGGGGCTGACCCTTGGCAAGATGGTGTCTTCAATCTCAGATGTTTGTGGAAAATGGACCAGAAAGGCTGGTCCAAACTACAGATGAAATGGGCTGTTGTTCCAGGCAGCAGACTGCTGGGGCCAAGTGTCTGGCTGTGGACTGCTTTTGATTTTGCAACAGAGAGGAGCTGGGTTGAAGCAGAGCAGCTGAGCCTGAAGCAGGATTCCCTTGCTGCAGTACCTGTTGCAGCTCCCATTTGTCCTCTCCCTCCAGTGGTGGCAGCAAGAGAAACCACTGTCAGCTCCTAAGGACTCTACTTCCCCCAACTTTCCACTCATAATCTCACCCTCCTTTTCCATGAGTTCAAACAGCCTTAGCTTGACCCCAGCTCCTCATCCTTTTGTCTAGAACATTGTCTATAATGCAGATAAACTGTAAGATAGCTTGGGAGCTGGGATGGAGTGATATGACAAGGCTTTTCTTTAGGATCTTAAAACGGGGAAGCCCTGGTGCTTGTGTTTGAAATATCAAAGTCGGTGATCAGCGGCGTGTTCCCCAGGGAATCGCTGTGCTTCATTGTATTGCAAAGCTCTCTGAGGACACAGCAGTGCAGGCAGCGTTCCCTTGCTGCAGAGCAGAAGGTCTGTGGGAGAGAGCGTGTGCACAGCAGCCAGGAAGCCTATTATTGAGACCAACGCTGAGGTTTCATTTTATGCATTTAGCAAAACAGGCCTGCTCTTTCACACTTTCCAGATATTTTTACATTTCTGTGCAGATGCTTGTAGAAGACCATTTGTTTGGTTTCAAGCCTGAATTAAAATTCCCAACCAATGTCTGGAGGCAAAATCAAAAAGGCAAGTATTTCTCCCAGAATCAAAATCCATTTAAATTGAGAGTTGTTAACCCATTAAATAGCAATGGAGTATAGAATTTCTCTTGGACTGAATCACTTATGTTTAAAATGGAGCATGCTCTAAAAATAAATGGCTAATTACTTCAATGTAGTCAATATGGAATTTGGAGTTAACTGACAGAGTGATTTGTCATCCGTCTCCATAGCAGGAGTCATCTGGGAAGTCTGTGATGTTAAAGGCATTTGTTTCTATTAGCACCTTTTAAAGTAGTTTTGTTAATGAACTCTTGAACACCAGAACTGAAATATGTCATGTGGTATAATTAATTTTTCCATTTCATAGGAAAAATGTGTGCCATGTGCACCTTCAATTACCAGATCAGGTTCCTCAGGTCCTGAAATGTGTGGTTCAGCACACAGGCCTGTTTTTTTTTAAAGGAAGCAGGAGTCTGCTGTACTTCTGGAGCCAACAAAATGCTTTCACACATTCCCATGTAGAATTTAGGATTGCATCCTGCAAGCTGGGGAAGATCCAATGTTGTGCTACTCACTGTATACAGAGAGGAGGATTGGTTAGGAATAACTCTCTGAAACATGTGTAAGCAGAAGAGGTGGAATAGGAAATTGCTTTTCCCAAGGCTAGAAGGGGAGCAAGAGGCGGGGGAGATTCTTGATGGGATGGTCAAACAAGTTACTATTTGCTGTGTGCTGGTGAAATGCCAGAGCACTGGTTGTATGGAACAGGAATGGGTCAAGGAACTAGTCTCTGGATCTTAGGAGTTGCCCTGACTTTTCTTCCTCCCCAAAACAAGCTATCCTGCCACAGTCTGTCTCCTTGGCAGCATGTACATTACATGTTGTACAGACTTTGCTAAGCTAGTAAGAAGCCATGAAGTTGGGGATAATCTAGCTTTGCATGTGAACTGTATGCCTGTTATAAAACACCTCCTGAACTGTTTGAACTGCAGTCTTTCCAGCTGGATGCAACAGTTCAGGTGTGTGGGGGTTACTTGTCTGGGCATCTGGGCACTCTTACAAGTGCTTGACCAACTACTGGGATGAATGTGATCATCTGATGTCCCAAGCTGGGAAACTTGCTGCTTTTCGCTTGAAATCTGGGCCCTTTTGACACTGATAGTGTCATTAAAGTAGGAGATACTGTCTTATTCCAAGGTCTTAATGCAGCCTTAGGAAAATTTAAATTTAGAGTTCAAATTTTAATGCACAACATCCCTCAAGTATTGGGTTAATTGTCAGTTGTCTCCAATGATGTGTTAAAAAAAGCAATGTGAGAGGCCCTGGGATTTTTAATTTAAAAATATACACACTTTTCTTCAATGAGGTAGATTTTGTGTGTGACTCTGTAGTTGCCTTAGGAAGACAAAGAAAATACCAGATTTACTCTCTGAGGGCACATTGTGATTTAAATGGCAAAGTTTAGTTGCCACGTGCTTAACCGTGAAAAGTGGGGTTAGGAGGTGAAATATTTAATCTTGGAGTCAGAACACACGTTTCCAAGATGATGCTGTTTGAGGCTCATGAAATGTCCAGTGGCCATTGGGTTGTCTCCTATCCTTGGTTATAGGCCCATGAAAGCTGTGTAGGAGATAAGGAATAAGGTCTTTCCATGAACTCTTAAGTTGCCTAATTTGACTATGCTCTCAAGGGGTAGCCGATGTGAGGTCATGATTCAGAAACATTACATGCATACTCTGAGTCACAGACAAGCCACAATGCTGAGATAGAGTGGTATTGAGTTTGGTTTAAGAATGATCTGGTGATTTTTTTTAATTTTTTTTTTAAACAGAACTGAGTATCATAGGATAGCTAGCTATGTCCACTGCCAATGTGAAGCACTGACATTTCTTTCTCATTATTTGAGCAGCAGGCTAAAGCAGAAACAGCCATAGAAGTTACAACCCAGACCAAGTATAAAGGACTAATGAGCTGAGCTGTATTTTCTTCTCCACTTCTTAGGCTAGAGAATGATTTCAGTAGAGAAACACATGGTCCTGTGATTGGACCCTTTCCAAGAGCGAACACTTTGGTGGTTTATAAGTCAGGCTACCTGTTTTATCTTCCTTTTTGTTTCCATTTCTTAATGTTCCTTAAGGATTTTGCTTTGTGTGTGAAATTACCCAGTTTTTATGTGAACAAAGCTCCCATTAAAGAACAAGATTTCTCACCTGACTAAAGTTGGTCAGGAAACTGCATCCTGGTGTAGAACATTACTCACTCTTGAAATTTGACTTTGCCTTATTCTTTCATGCTCCTCAGAACTGTCACTCTCAAAGAGTTCTCTTTGCAGATTTTCAAAGACTCCCTCTCTGCATATGTGTTTTCATTCTCTTTGATAGTCTGTTTTCCCCCTTCAGTCTTCCCCCTGCTCAAGAACCAAGTGATTCCAAAGTGCTGTTCTTTGCAATGCAGTTTGCTGCACAGATAGCATTGCTCATGCAATTTTATATTTCAGACAACTAAAACCTGTTTAATAACTCAGACTAATTCTCCATACCCAATAACATACTGTAGGCTGAAACCTTAGTATGTATATTCGAGCAATTATATTAGGGCATTTAATTAAAAACATGTATCACCTAATTGTAAGTCTCTGAGTCTTTAAATATTGCTATCTTTTGCATGGTGCAGAGAAGGTACTTGCTTATCATGAAGTGCTTTAGGCAATTTGCAAATTAGGTTTTACTGTTGCTGGGCAGGGAATGAAAAAGTTTGGGATGTGGGAACAAAATCACAAGAAAGAAATGCAGCAAAAGTGTAGCAAATGTGTGGTAAAGTGTTCTGGGTGTCTCTATGTGTTCAACTTGCCAACTGGGTTATTGAGGTTTGTCGAGAGGTGGGTCCTACAGTAGGGTGGAAGAGGACAGCATCTTCTAGAAAAGGAATCTAAGGAACAGCTGCTTGACTTGCTTGTTGGAGCCACATGGTAATATTTTTTGACATGTCAGCTGTATGGTCTTATCCATCTCGGAAGATCATCAGAAGCCGAGGGAAGTTGCTGCAGAACTTCTAGAAAGGGGCAGGCTGCCCTCATTTTCCCCTTTCCCTTTCTCCTGTCTGCAAAGGTGACTTTTTGAAGTTTGGAATAGGGGTAGTGGCTTAGGCCAGGCTCCCTGCAGGGGTGTTTCAACTCTGCACCATCACCATCTTTCAAAAAACCCCTAAAAATGTCTAAGGCTCTGGGTGGAAATGAGTAACAGCTTCCCAAAAAATAGTAGAGAAAGAAGTTGCTTGACTACAGCAAAAGGATGACATAGGGCTGTGGGGTAGAAGTTGTATGTTTAAACCTCTGTTTGGAGTGGGAATAGAAATGTTTCTGGTAGAGCCCCCACTTCTGTAAAATATCTTGGTTGTCTAGTTCACATAAGAATGATTTTCTAATGGTTATAAAATGTGGATTTTGTGCACATGTGTATGAATTATTTGTTGAGAAAAATACAATTCTGAGGTTTGGTCTCCAAGTTAAATCTATGCTTGGTTTGACCTATTTTTTCCCAACCTAATTCTGCCAGCGCTGTGTGTGCACGCATCATGTTTCCTGCTGAGGGAGTCCCGCTGACCTTAGAGAGACAAGGCACCTTAGGAAAGCTGGTGCGTAAGTGGTGGTAGTAGGCTCAGGGTTTGCATGAGATGGGCTGTCAAACTGGCTCAGCAAGGGGAGGATGTGGAATAGAGTGTTTGAGGAGGAGTCTGATTTAACACCGAATTATCTGGCAGCTCAGGGAGGGTCATAGTGACCTTCTCACAATAGGTCTGAGAGATGGACAAGAGATCAGTCTACTTGATGGCCTTCTAGTAACTCACTGAAAGCCCAGTTCATCTGCTTTAGCTACCTGGACCAAAAAGGATATAAATGCAGCATTTCTAATCCAAATAATCCTTGTGGGACCACGAGAGGGAACATCCACATGCTGAAATGAAAAGTGATAAGAGGGCCTTAAGCAAATGAAGATCTAAGCTGCTAAGTGTACATGGCATATTGTGAGCTTACTAGTTTATATCCAGGACACTGTAGCCATGTTTCGTGCAGTGCTGCACCAAAAGAGAGGCATGACAGATTATCTTGAGTTGGCTGCGTGCGACTGGTTTATGTGCAGCGCTCTGCTATCCCCAGGGCTTTTATTCCCTCTGTAATGAAGGCAAAAGTAGCTTGCTGCATCTCTGCCCCCTCACTGTCATTGTGCCCTGGATTAAGTACAAAATTGGTTAACAGTGCCTGAAGGGAGGCAGGTCCTCAAAAGCAGGAACTCCAGAACTGGTGTGTTGGGTAAGGCATGGTGTTCAGGGAGGAGCTGTCCTCCCCAGGAAGGGTGTTGCTATTTCTCTTGTACCTGATTTGTATCTAAGACTTATATCTGTGGCTTCCCAGGAATGTGTCCTAACAGGCAGGGAGCTTCTCTAAGTGTGTGAGAGTATGGGACATGCTTTACATACGTCCGGCCAAAGTTGCTATGTTCTTCGTGGAAGATTTGAAGATTCATTGAGCCAGAGAGCAAGAGGGAGCATAATTCTGCTGTTATGGGTAGACAGGGAGTTGATTTATGCCAACCAAGAGCTGGTTCCAGTGTTTTACATGCAAAGTAGCACGTGGGTTGTCAAGACTGGTGTTTCTGCGATGCACAGGAGCAGAACATGAGGTTCCTGAATCCTCTTATGCTGAGAGCAGGATTGAGTAGCAGTGAGTATCATTTTCAACTTCAATGCCTAAAGTTTTCATAAGCCCCATTCTTTTGATCATCTATGTTCAGTCTTGGTTTTCTGAACTGTTTTTATTCATGCCTCAGTGATGCATCCAGTGGGAATTTGCATGTTCATTTGGCTTGTTTTATGCAGTAGTTTTTTCCACTGGAATCCTTGTGCTAATGGTGAATATGAAAGCTTTCAAATACAAATTCCCATGTAATAGGATACTGTAATAGGATGTAATTCAGTCAGAGCTTTGATAAGCTACATATCATATGTGGTAACCTCAGAGGGCCTTGGATTAGAGCCTAGAAAGTTGTTGGTCTCACCTCTAAGTTTGAGTGAGAAGATGAAGGTTAGAGATTACTGAGAAATGCTTTCCAGGTGCACCACTCAGCCAAAACCATTGTCTTTCCATGAGCACTTTCCTTGGTTCTCTGTTCATGGATTCTGATAGATGGTAGAGTGGGAGGGAGACTTTGTAGCTGCAGAGGTCTCAGTTGGACTTCATGCCGAGTGAGGATTTCTCATTTGAGGAACATAGTTAAAACAGCAATTCATGATGAATTAATAGAAAAAGTTTGCTCCTTCTAGGAGCTTTTAAGGGGTTTTTTTTGTTTGCTTGTTTCCCCACACACGCATTTTTTAAAGGAAGCAGGAGGTAAAAAACTTTTTCAGCCTAAGTCAGCAGGCGAATTCTGCATCTGCTGGAGGTAGCAAGTCTTCTGCATAATGAACCATTTTTATGTAATTGCTGTTGAGGAAAAAAAAATAGTCCTGTTTTAGAGCAGAGAGGGCTGGCATTGAGAAGACTTACAGAGACTGCTAACCAGTTCTGATGTTCCTCCTCTTTCTGCAGTTCAGGTCCCTGCAGTGCTGTCCTGCTGGGCTTGCCCCGCTTCAGGTGTGGTTCAGGAGCTTGGACCAGCCCTTGGCAGCACTGCTGAATGCTGAGTCACAGGGAAGAGATGGAGATTCAAGTAGTATTCAGATCTGTGCAGCACTGGTGGATTATTTGCTGGAAACTAGAGACCCCCACAAATCACAAGCAAGTCATGAGTTGTTGATCAAGATTGGTGAAATAATTACAATGCTCATTTTCTGATAGATAGCTGCTTGAGTAAAGAGCTGAATTTGTCACCATATGAGCTACCCCGAGGCTATCAAGCCCCTTAAAATCCCCCACCCCCAAAACTGCATGTATTTTTATTTGCAGGTATTTTTGGGGAATATGTGTCATTTATGTGTAGACATTGCATCACCCCTGTTTTGATGACCCCTTTCTTTGGAGTCTCTCACTCCTGGTGAAGAGAGGTGACCTGGCAGGAGCAAATCCAATACACTCTGAACATGAAGTATAATTATCTTCTTGAAGTAGTTCTGGAGCATGCATGTGTGGGAGGAGGGGAAGCATATTAAGTAGGGAAGCTGCATGAAAATTTGCCAATGGAACAGTTTTCTGTCAAAAAAAAATGCTGTTTTAAACAGAATCAAAATGTTCCTCATGAGAATGTGTTTGTACTGCAGCTGGCAACTGTTCAGAGGATCTGGAGCCCTGCAGCCTTGTTTAATGATCAGATCCAGATCCCAGTGATCTTGGGAGAGATCAGACCTGGAGGTGTGGCAAGGTGGTAGTTGTTATGTTTCAGCTGTAAAGAAAACTTCAAAATGGTTAGATTTCCCACTGTGCAGAGAATGAGACTTGACCTACTCTACCATTTCTTAATACAGCCCTTTCTTAAAAATTATCTCCCATCTCCAGCACACATCATTAAAATGCTGTACTATTGTATTTACTTCATGGAAGCCTGGGGCCCATCTCTCTGCTTACGCCAAGTTCATTTAAGTCACTCATCTTGCACGAGGGATGTATTTGGCCCACGAAGTCTTAAAATAACTGTGGAAATATTCACTGCATATTTATATGGGACAGAGACCACACAGATTTCTCAGTTTGCAGTTTTCTGATGCTTGTGTACTGGAAATTGAAAACACATCAGTGAGGGAAACCTGTCCTCCAAACATACACAGCTGCTTTTTGGCTTGACAAGATCACCTTAAAGAGGATCCCTGCTCCAAATCTTCCCAGTTTAGATCCAAATGTTATGCTAGTGAGTTTCTCTTTTTTTTTCCCTCCTGACACTGCTGGGAGCAATTTTTTTTCTTCTTGTATTTCTACTTCCTTCCACCTCACAAACACCTTTTTTATAGCTGTTTGAGCCTGTGTTTGGGCTGTCGAGCATCTGGTGCAAGCTAAGTATAGTGCTACTGTTTGGGCTCTCCTGGTGTCAGTGGTATTGGGACCTTCTTATTTTTGATTGCAGAATGGCCTGTATTTTGTCACAGTGGGGCTGTCTTAGGGTATAGCAAAGGCAGACTCTCTCACCAGATTGAAAGTGGTCCTCATCAAGGAGACAAATATCCCATTTTGGCTTCACTTCTCTTGTGGCAGTCAAACCAGTCATTAGTGCAATGGACAGAAAAATAATAGCTTCAATTAAAGTCTTACACTTTTGTGGTGATTTGTCTTATTCCTTCAAAGACCTTCACTCTTTGCCTTGTGGGTTGCTCTGGTATGTTGAAGACCATCCTCCAGCTGTTTAGTCTGGCAAAACATTAATGTGGAAAAGGCATTTCTTTAGTGTGACAGTGCATTTGTTTGACAGTTGAGCAGTTCCTTGTTCAGAGTATGCTGCTCAACAACAGCAGTTTGTCACCTCCTCAGATGAAGAAAGAGACAGTTAATGGATTTTTTTAATATCCTGAGATTATTTCTGATTCTGTTTAGTTAACAAATTTCTTGTGATTGTTTGCTAGCACTTGCCTTACATCTTGTGTGTACAACTACCTTTCAGTCTTCCCCTGGCCTAGCACCTCTTCTGCTGGATGGTGGATTGGAAGGGTGCATCTCTGCTGTGCCACTGGTTCCATGGTCAAGCTACCCATACAGCAGGAGGCAGAACTAATCTTGGAGTGCTCTATTAGCTGGACAGAACTTGGAGGTGTCAAACTTTTAGTCTGTTGACAGATGAAGCAAAAGCGAATTAGCAGAAGCTTTATCACTGTGCTTAGTCTTTTTCTAGGCTGAGTACAGATAGCCAAGTATATATGTAGAAAAAATATTTTGAAAACTTCTTTCCCTTTCCTTAGAGATGTTCTGCTGTCCATGGACAAAAATGGGAATCTTTCAGAGATCCTTGTCATGCTCTGCCACAAATACTTAGCCATTTTCAGTTTATTGACCTGAAATTTTCAGGTACTACATGCTCTTCTAGCAGGGATGTGATCTCCCAGAAGAATGTTATGTCAAATTTGTGATCCAATTATCTATGTAGCCTGCATTCTTCAGGCCTCACAGTTGTTTGGGGCTTTTTTCTTTCTTTGTCAATGTTTTTTTTCTTAAAGGGAATTTTCTGTATTTCAGTCTGTGCCCATTGCCTCTGGTCCTACCACTGGTCACCACTGAGAAGAGCCTTGCTCAGTCTGCCTCACTCCATCCCACCAGCTATTCATGCACATTGATGAGATCTCCTTTAAGCCTTTTTTCTCCAGGCAAAATAGTCCCAGTGCATCCTTCTGCTTCTCTAGCCACTCTTTTCTGCATGTTAGTCATTCCCTTGGGTCAGGACATGCATTTGTGTGCCTGTGTGGAGAGCTGTGTCAGGGAAGTGGCCCTGGTTAGAAGTAACCAGTTATTTTATGCTGTGTGCTTTTAACCCAGAGCAAGGTCATCTTGGGTGCGTTGTGAAGGCTTATGACAATGCAAGTAAACACCCAGCAAAGACTGGAAATAAGAAGTGGGAGGAAGACAAGGTGTTTCTCCTTGTGGAAGTGTCAGTTTTAGCTGGCTTAAAGTGTTTGTGACAGTCGTCACCTGGGTGGACTGTGAACAGATGTGAAGGCCTAAGGGTAAAAATCTTTGGTCTAGACTTACTAAGGCAATGGAGATGGTGTTTTGCAGGGATTTTTGTCTGCTGTGAGAAAAAACATTTTTCTGTATTATTTTTTTAATCTTACCCCAATCGTTTGCTGCTCAGAAACATTTTTAACTGCTTGTGTTTCTGTGAATTTATTACCTTTCAACAGAGATCTGCTCCATGAAATCTCCTTTGCTTTCCTTTGAACCTATCTGTACCTACATTGTATTTCAAAATTAATTTCACAGCTCAACTAATTGTTGCATTAAGAATCACTTCCTTTAGGATGTTGTGAACCTGATTCCTATTGCTTTCTCTTGATGACCCCTCTCTCGTCTCCTCTCTCTTTTCTCCCCTCTCTCCTTCTCTCTCAAGCATGTGAACCTCTTATCTTCCCTCAGCTGTCTTTTATCCTTCCCCGAATCTTTTCTTAATCTTCTCGTCTGCCTTCATCTTTGGTACCTGCATACCATCCTACTCCTGATTTGTCAGGAGCACTGCACACTCCTATTTTTCAGATACTCCTTTCACATTAAATCCCAGACTGTCTTCTATTCCAACTCCTTAATGCACAGCTTTGCATCTTTTGTTGTAGCTCTGGGTATCTTGTGTGGTCCTGTTCCACTGCTGTCTCATTTGGATACAATCCAGTTTCTCGTATGTGACCCCTTTCTCTTCTTTGTCTCCTCTCACCACCAATATTTTGGTCAGGGACTTAGCTGTAGTATTTGATTTTTTTTCTTTATTAATTAGATCAAATTTACATCTGTTCTTGAATTATTGTGGAATGTAATTTTCTGTTTATCTTTTGACAAAAATCTTTGTCCATGATTTGGTCATTTTTCTCCTTTTGTATGGTAATCTTAATGTCGTCAGCTTTCTGCAAGTTAAAACTCTGCTGTAAGGGCATTTTTCTCCTCTGTTTCATTTTATTTGAATCCCGGGTCACTTTTTTTTTTTTTCTTTTTTTTTTTTTTTTTTTTTTTTTTTTTTTTTGTCTATTAATCTTATTTTTATCTTTGTAGATCTGCTAAATATTGCTTATTCTTAAATACAAGCTCTTGTGCCCTCTGCCTCTTCTTTTGCTAGATAATTAACATGACTGAAGTACTTTGTTTTTGCAACCATGTCTGGCAACTCACTTCAAGCTGCTTTCTCTACTCATTGATACAGTAGTAAGAGACTGTCTGAGTATTTTGTTACTTTCTTCCTTTAGATCCTTCCCTTTGCTGCTACAAAATGTCCACTGCAATAATATCTGTGAACCACTGCTACAGTTCATCTTATCTGTGTGATGTTACAGGGGTTTGGGTGTACAGGGATGATTCACTGCTTAGTGCTATACCTTGTATTTCACAGAATTGTGTCTGATAGGGGCCATTTGTGAGACAGTTGCTTCTGACATTTCTGACATTTTTAACTTTGCCTTATTAGAAGATGAAATATTTAAAACTTCCATAATGCAGAAGCCCTTAAGTTCTGCTTGGGATTTTCATGCACAAGTTGCTTATTGGGATCATTGTGGCTCTTAGAGGGTACTGGGGATTCCTGTTGATTTTGGTGGCAGTGCTGGGGATCTTTCTCCCATTGCTATATTAAATATACATTATTTTAGCTGTCTAAAATTGAGCCCTTTTGTGCCAATGGAGTAACTGGGTTCTTTGTAGTGGTGAGAGGGGCTTGGGATGAACCATTCTCTATTTTAAGATAAGTAGTAATTTCCTGTGTGTCTTTCTCAAGGAAGCCTCAATGCAAATTTAAGCAAAACAACTAGAGTTGGATAATGTAAATGTCACCTCACATATACTGTAAGGTTGTTTGTGTCAATACAAGACCAGAATTTCTGGTCAGTATTTCTGTGGTAGTTCTTATTAGCATTTCCTTGAAGTGTATGTTGTTCACATTGTTTGTGTCTGTCTCCCTGGAGAGTTTAGTTTTGCTTAAACAGAGGGGCTGAATGTCATTATGCTCAGTGGGAGGTGTCACAAGCAGTAATGGTTCATTCATAATCACCTGCACGCAACTATGTAGAGCAATGTACTTCTGGAAAGTGCAAACGGTAATTGCATATCCAGACAATAATTCTGTCTATAGGTGTTGAAAACTCAGGAGTTGGACTCCCTGCCAATGGAGGAATTTTCAAGGCTTTTGATGTGGAGACTTTCTCCTATGAGATCAGCGTGCTTACAGGGTTCAAGACTTTCAGTGAGTGTAGGTTGGAGTTGTACTGCTGGATAGCTGAGTTTTTTTTTCCTTGGCCCTGTGGCTACAGATACTACAAACGTTAGGAAAAGCCTTGGTTTTTATTAAATTCCCAAAAGTGCTGCTCTCACTAGAAGGTGGTTGGATTTAGGGATCTTTCTGCACAGTTGCAAACAAACTCTTCAAGTTTGAGAAAGCAAGAAACTACAGGGGGTTTTGCATTTATTTGGGGTGGTTTTGACTTGGCTATGCTTCACTTTTCCCCTTATATTCTCCTAAGCCTTGTTCTGTGGCCTTTTAGATGTTGTTTATTTAACAAACGTGAATGTTACTCACTTAAAAAGAAAAATCCTGTCATCTCTGGGGGTTAATCAAGGGAGAAACTTTCCACTCCATGAAAGCAGGGTGACACTATTCTGAAATATTAAATAATCAAAGGGAAATAATGCTCTATGATGATACCTCAGGGAAGATTTAATTAAGGAAATGAAATTGCATCAAGAGTGACCCATTGTGGGCTGCCAAGAAGCCAACAGATGAGGGAGACATTTGTTAGCAGTGTGTGCCCATTGGTTGGAGCTTGTGCAGTGTACCAGGCCTGTGAGATATGAAGCACAACAAAGTGTCTGGAAGGGCAGTGAACTGGTTGGTGGAAGGTCAGCCAAGGGGCGAAGGCATATGTGGGATGGCAGACTTTAACAAAGCAGAAAAAGGTCTGTCTCTTGGGCCAGGTCTACTAGAGGAATGAAAAGGAGGTGGTGCACTTCTTCCCTTGGTGTGACCAGGTTTTGTAAAGCTCAGAGCTGTGCATTGGGAAGAGTGCATACATGTTCTCCTCTTGCATCTGCAGATGAGGATTGTCTCTGGATTCGCAGATGAGGATTGAATTGGGAAACTGGAAATAGCAAATGAACTGAGGAGGAGGGAATATAGGGAACTTAACACTTGATGCTTTACTCCCCTAGGCAATGCTTTTGAAATACATTTGACTCATGGGGTCTGGAACAAACCAGGGACTGACATTTAGCAAGTAAAGGCTGCAAAGATGGGTCTGATGTCTGTAATAACACATGTGATTTTGTAAGTCAGCAGTCATCCCTCTGCCAGGGCTGAGCAGTTTCTCCTTTGCCCTGTGCACTGTCTGAATCCCCAGAGGTCTCTCTCAGCCTGCTCTCTGGCAATTACAGACGCATTCCCTTGCTCTCACCATTAGCGTAATGGCTTGTGAGAACATCACTTATCCCTTTGCTCTTGAGTGACTACTGCTTCCATAATCTCTTTTGCATTAAACTAATGGATCACTTGTGTATGCAATTTTTCTCCCCCTCCTCATATGGTGAGGAGAGTACCTGTCATTGCTTTTGCCCCATTTGTCATTTATTGCAGATGAAAATACAAAGAGAATTTGACAAGAAATTGGAGCAACTGTCATATCTTGTTGTGTCTTACTAAAAGTATGCAAATAATAGAAAATGCCAGCTGAAAAAAAGAAGTACATTGCCATATTCAATTGTTCTATTGCCATGTGTAATTTTTTAGTTGCAAGGAAGCAGATTCTCGTCACAAGCAGTCATTTTAACTGGCCTTTATTTATTTATCTGTTAGAAGCGATGTTTAAAGTAGCTACTTGATAAAATGTTGTAGTGACCATTTCCAAGCCATCCCTTATGGAAGGGGGAGAAAAATTTTGCTTACAGATACAGTACCTCTCCCACTGTCTTTTACTCCAAAGTAACAGCAGTTTTAAAGAGCTGCTTCATTTTCCTTGCATTTACAATATGGCACCTGTTCTGCTCTCTTAATTGTTAGGAAGTTTTTCATAATGTCTAAGCTGACTCTTGCTGTGGTGTAATCACAGTCCCACCCACTGTGGGTACAAGAAAAAGTATTCTTTCTTCTTCACAGAAGCATCTTAAATACTGAATGGTGTCACTTGCACTGTTCTTCCCACTCTGTTCTTCCATCTTTATTCCCCATTTTTTCTAGCTAGTCCCAGTTATATGTATATCTTTATGGGTTGTGTTTTGCTGAATTTTGCTCTTTCCTGCGGCTCTTTGGACCTGCTCCAGTTGGCTCATTTGTTTCTTCAAATGCCGCACCCAGATGAGGATGTAGTGCTGCAGCTGAAGCTTTGCTGATGCTCAGTAGAGTGGAAGGACAAGTCTGTGTGTTCTGTGGGGCACAGTCATGTTTATGTGCTCCAGCCTGCTTGTTTGCCTTGTGCTCAATGGCTTGACTCCGACTCCTGTTCAGATTGTCAGCCTCTCTTACCAATGGATTCTCTCTGAGTACTCTTACTGGTGTGCTGGTTTTGGCTGGGGTGAAGTTAATTCTTTTCATACTAGCTGGCGTGGGGCTGTATTTTGGATTTGTGGTGAAAACAGTGTTAATAATACAGAGATGTTTCTGTTACTGCTGGGCAGGACCTGCACAGCCTTAAGGCCTTTTCTGCTTCTTGTACCACCCCCACCGTGAGGATGCTGGATGTGCACAAGGAGTTGGAAAGGGACACAGCCAGGACAGCTGACCCCAGCTGAGCACAGGAATATCCCATACTATATGGCATCATGCTCAGCATGTAAAAGTGGGGAAAGAAGGGGTGGACTTTCGGTGTCCTGGTATTTGTCATCCCAAGTAACTGTTCTGCCTGATGGGGCAGGCCCTGCTCTCCTGGAGAGGGCCGAACACCAGCATGCCCTTGGGAAACACTGAATTAATTTCTTTGCTCTGCTTGTGAGTGCAGTTTCTGCTTTCTCTGTTAAACTTGTGTTTATTTCAACCCATGAGTTTTCTCCCTTCTGATTCTCTCCCTGATCCCACAGAGCGGGGAGTGACGGAGTGGCTGCACAGAGCTTGCACAACCGGTTAAATCACAACACCTGGCTTGAAGTTCTCCTTACTATATTTATGCAGTGTTTCAGCTGTGTTTCTTTCCCACTTCTTCCAATTTTTCCACTTTGTCCCAATAATACTGGATTTGATTCCTGTCCCTCGCACCTCTGGTCTTTCTTTGTTCCATTTGGTCTACAGATTTAATATGTCGACTCTTTCTTGTCATCCACTTAGAGATGTAGCAGGAATAGCACATGAAATTTGCCCAGGCCTGTAGCAGTCAGTCATGTAGAACCAGTGATAACTGCTGACTCCAGAATGAACTTTGTCTAGATCATGTTTTCCAAATTTTCTTGAAAAAAATGTTTTTTAAAACATTTTTTAAAAGTGCGAAAGTATATAAAAAACTTTAAATACAGTCAAGATATAAAGTATTTGTGCTTTTTCCTGAACTACAAAAACTGGTACTTTGCTGGAGAAGAAAATCAAATTAGTTTGAGGTGTCTTTTCTTGATTAATCTGTTTCTTGTTACTTCCTGTAAGCAGTATCTTGATGCTGTTTTTGGATTTGTCCCACTCCAAGAGCTCTTGGAGGTACTCTCATCAGAGTAAATGCCTGCAAGAGGATTGTAGTCCAGACTTATTGTTCTTTGTCTAGACTTTGCAGCCTAGGGCAGGCTGCATAAATTCAGTGTCAGAGGAATAGAAAAATCAGTTGTGCTTTTTTTTTTACCTCTCCCTAAGGACTATTGCAAGATCCAGAAAGTTAATAAACTGGCCAGGTGCACAGTGTGCCAGCTGGTCCTAGGATCTGTGCAGCAGTTGGCAGCTAGAAAGAATATTGTTACCTGGAATATTTCCTATATTATTTAGATTGTACCCAAGTTGAAGAAACACTCCAGATGAACAGAATCTCCTTTTCTTCTGATACCTTATGCATTTGTAGCCAAATAACAGAATCACTGTCATAGAGGTCATCTATTCCAACCTTCCTGCCTAGGCAGGGTCCCCTAAAGCATGTTACTCTGGATTGTGTCCAGACAGCTGTTGAATATCTCCAGGGAAGGAGACTCCACAACCTCTCTGGGCAATCTGTTCCCAGACTTCACTGTGCTCAGTCACACAGTGAAGTCCTTATACTCAGGTTCAGCTGCAATTTCCTGTGCATCAGTTTCTGCCCATTGTCTCTTGCCCTGTTGCTTGGCCAGAAGTGTCTGGTCCCCTTGTCTTTGCACTCTCCCTTCAGATACTTACAGGCATTGATGAGGTCCTCTCACAGTTGTCTCTTCTCAAAGCTGAACAAGCTCAGCTTCCTCAATCTGTCCTCAAAAGTGAAGGAGCCTTTCCTCAAATGCATGAGATAGGAAGAAAGTGGGATCTGATATATACTATAAACTTTGATTGATTCATTATATGGTTAAAATGAAATTACTATCAGTTTATGGTCTGTTTTTTTCTCATATTGTGTATGTGGGGAAAAAAAAAATCTTTAGGGATTAAAAGTCCAGGTAACTGTTTATAGTGAGAAAGTAGATGTGTGAGGAAGAAACAGGATTTAAGTTGTAGCATCTGAGTGAAACAGGTTGCATTAGTACAGATGTTTTCCAGGGCTTCAGCCGATCCCAGTCAAGGTGGATGTTAGAATCCAGCTATTTCAGAGAGCAGGAGCAGTGTAAGATATTATTCTATTTTCAAGGTGTATTTTTAAAAGACATTTTGTGGGCTGAATCTATGAACCTTAAAATTTATTCTAATCTAAAATATACTTTATTTACTGAATGTCATTCCATCTAAAAGACACATTAATTACTAAAAGTTGTTTTATCACTTGTGTAGTTGTGGAAGGCTTTTACTGGTCCTCCTCCTTGTTTTGTACAGTGCAACTTTGCTGCAATATTCAGTTTGTTTTCTGATGGCACTCTGAAAATAGTGCTACATGCCTCACACCTTGATTTGTCAGGTATGGGACGGGTTTTCTGCCTGAAGGCTAACACCAAATATAGAAGTGTAAATTAAAAATCTAGTTTTGTGAAAAGCACGTTCAAATACCTTTTGTATATAAGAAAACCTGTGATGATCTTAAGATTTTAGAGGAGGGTGTCCTGTGTGGAGGCATAGCTGGGTGAATTTCAGGCATTTTTATATCTGTAATGTTTTTCTCAAACTAATCCTTTGGACTGATAGATCTGAAAAGTTTTACTTGCTGCAAAACTTTCATCAAGAGTTTATGTTTATGGTGTTTTTTTTTTTTTTTGTTTGTTTTTTTTTTTGTTTTGTTTTTTTTTTTTTGTTTTTTGTTTTTTTGTTTTTTTGGTTTTTTTTGTTTTCCTAGAGTCCATCATCTTGGGGAAGAAGACATATTTGTTCTTTTTAGTGCTTATTTCCATTTCTTTCACAGAAAATGTCTGTTTGAATTTTAAATTTGTAGTCTTAGTTTGTACTCAAAATGCATTTATAGAATACCAAAATAATTTTGCTCATGTGTTGTAAAATCTGCAAATCCTCAATGCTTGGTGCAGAGCCATTAAGTGTGGAGAGCTGTTATAATTTGGAGAGGCAATATATCTTGCATAAAACATACTAGATATTTTATTTCACAAGATCTAGTATTAACTCACAGAGGCATTGCTCTTCATGATGGATATTTGAACATTAATTTATATGTTTCCTTATTCTGACATTTTATTATCAGTAATTCAAATAGTTTCATGAGCCAGGAAAACCTACTTTGTCCCTGATCTGGTAAAGATTTAGATATAGGTTTAATTTTAAAGCGGGATGACTGTGCACACTGATTAGAGAAACTCTTCTTGCAATTTGTTTGAATGGGCTAAAGTAGAGTTTGTGTCAATTGGGTTTTGCTCAGGGAGCCTGAATGCTTAGGATTTGGCTACTGGGAGGATTTAAGATACCTCATAGCCTTAAAGTAATTTCCTGGTGACTTTTAGTTATAACTTCTTCTTTTCATTTGAAGAATACAGGAAAAATAAGAATTGGAGTTTTAAAGTGTAGGGAAATTAATACAAGATTTTGTATCTACCATTCACTTTAAAAATATGTCTAGATTTTTTTTTAGTTATTTTCTTTAGAATGAACTTCAGTTCCTTAATCTCTTCTAGGTCTTAATCTGACCATGTATGTATGTCATGAATCACTGATTAATTTATCTTATTAAAACACATGCATTTTATGCAGCTTTTGTAGTTCCAAGTTTTTTCCTTCCTTCTGTGCTTCTTGAAATTACTTGACTTGGAAAAATTCTCGAGCAAGGTTTTTTTGGTATCTAGATAATTTAAAAATGAATCCAGGATTTTGCACATATGTTGTTCAACACTTTGAAGCCCTGAACTGTGTAGGTTCTGAGAACATTGTTAAAAGAAGTGGCACCTTGGAAAGCATTGAATTATTAGTTAATGTTGATGGTTTAAAAGTGACCTCGATTTTTGACACTTCTGTTAGTTTTGCTAATATTTCAAAACATTTGGTTTTTCAAGGAAGGATTTTTCTTCCTTGCCTTCTCTTCCTCTTTTCTTGAGTCTGCAGTGAAGATGTGAAGCTGGATTTGACATGATCTCCATGGCAGCACACATTAGTTTCCATGGCAACACATTTCACAAACAGCTCTACAACTTTACTACAGTGTCAAACAAAAGGAGAAGCCCGACTGTTGGAGCAGGCTGTGATCAAGATTAAAATTAAAAAGAGGGGGAAGGGAGGAAATACTGGAAGAGGTTGAGTGAGATAATGACTTCTTACAATTTGTCCTTTCAAAGCTTTTGCTCCAGGGTAAGCACATCATTTAAAATAACCCCCTAAATTCTCCAGTCCATAATTACCATGCTTTCCAGCTGCATTCCTGCACATGAGTAGGTAAGAGATGGGCTGTCACAAGTCTTTTGTCCCAAGATACTTCTTTAGCCTGGTTTCAGAAGGAAATGAGGCTTACAGATTAACAACCCTCTGATCCAGTTGTCTCTTTGTCTCTTTCCTATTGGTACCTCATAGCTTTTGCCCCCATTGATCAGCTTATTTGAATCTGACAGAGGGGTCAAAGTTGAGTAGGTAATTAAGTTCCTCTAGGCGTTGTGAAAAGCTGCTCCCTGTTCAGTCCCTGGAAGGAGGCTCTGTGCACTGAGAACTGGAGAATAGAATTACAGGTGTCTAAGCTAGATGGATATAATAAACAATGTATAAAGATTCTTTCCATGGTATGAAGTCAGGAACGCGTTTAAGCACACGTTTAGTGCCTCTTTGTTTCACGTGATACTTTTCTAAACCTCGGAGAGAGGATGCTATGAGAGGCTGATTCTCTTAGGAACAGTTAAGATCACTTCTCTTTCAAGGTAACTGTACTGGTAAGGCGTGAGGAAAATATGGAAGGACTGCAAGGTGTGAAGCAGATTTCAGTTTTACTTTTATTTCAGACTGAATATAATTTATTCTTCAGGTTTGCACAATGCAGGGAATAGCTTGTTGCATTGTGTTTGTGTCAGGAACCTAAACTATTGCTGGCAACTAAATGTGAAAATAGAAGCTTGAGTTGGGTGCTAGAGGACTTGTACTAAGAGGGTTTGGGAGTGTGAACAAGGATATATCAATATACTCAGAGGTCTGCTCAATTGTTTGGGCTGTGCACATCTCCCATTTCTGAGAGGTGGAGTTCTATGTGCATGGGAGAGATTGCATTTATGTAATTGGAAAGGTGGTGGGGTTTTAATAGAATCTATTTCTCAGGTGTGTTAGACATGATTTTTTAAAAAAGGGAAATAATGCAAAAGTAGCTTGAAGATTTATATTGATCCTGGTTTAGAAATGCAAGGCTACCACATTATTCTTGTCACTTCAGAAGGGTTCCCATCAAACTTAGTACAGTGTGCTATCATGCCTGTGAGGTTTTATGGGAAGATAGGTTTTTATTTTCTAGCTTTTAATGTAAAAACATTATAGAGGTGGCTATACAGGGCTAAATGCAGGAGGGAATTCATAAGTATCAAAGATATCTTTTGATTAATAGAAACACATAGAGCATACTGGGCTTTATGTATTATTATATATTGCTGGAGGTGATGGTGTGGCAGGTGGAAGGCAGCATTAGTCTGGGGAGCTGCCAGGATAGAGGCAGGTTCTGGAGACATGGTTTCAGGCTGGGGACATTGCCCTGCTTGCGGAATAGTATCTAGCTCCAGCGAGTCCTAGAAGGCTGGATCTTTTAATACATTACTATTCAAAGTTGACTTATCCACTGCAGACCTCTGCTTACCAAACAAAATATTCAAGTGGGGTTTTTTTTCAGAAAGAAAGGAAAAGAGTTGTCTCACTGAATTGGGTTTTTTCTGCTGACTCTAGGAAATTATCCTGGTAGAAATGGTGTGTTGAACAGAGTTGAATGAAGTGGTCAAAGATGTACATAGTAATGGCTTATCGCCTACTTTTCCATTTTAGTTGATTAGTATTCTTCTAAAAAGTGACTAGAGAACTTTTTAAGGATCTTGGTTTCTATAAATCTCCTCAGAAGCTCAGAAGTTCTTAGGCACCTTTGTGTTTTGAAAGTTTTAGCCCTTTGAAGCTTCTGGTGAAACAAAAATCCATGCAAAGACTACCCGTATTAAAAGACTTGCTTACAGCACTGTTAGCTGTATAACCAGCCTATGCTAAACTTCTGTTTTGATTAAAAATAAAAGTAATGCTCGTAATAAACTACTAACCTTCCAAAATATCAATATTGATTTTTTTTCTGTAGCTCATGTGCCATCTCAAAATATTTGAGAGTGTTAATTGGAAAATTCAGAAAATCCTATTTAACATCCTTTTCGTGATTTTTTTTTTCTACCCTGCTTAGACATTCCAGGGGGTGTAGTCCTTTCCACACTGAACCCAGAAAATCTGTCTTTGGTTGATTTCTTCTTAATTTTCAGCCTCCTTCGTGTCCTTCTGATTTGCCATACTCAGTCAGTGGTTCTCAAGCTTTGATTAGATGTGCAGTGGTGGTCAAGGCCACCCACACATCTAAAGAGTCTTAGCTGCTTTCCTGTCTCAGTGAAGAGCAGCTTTTCCAGCTGTCCTTTTCCATTCTTTTAAGCCTCTATTCAAAGACATCTGATGCAGGCAAGGTTCAGCGAGGCTGGACAACCTGGGCTCACATCTGGTGGGTTTTGCTATGTTTGACCAGGAGAGGATGGATGTGGAAACTTTTCCATGATTATGATTTCATTAAGTACTTCCAGTACCTTTCTGTAAACTGTGGTAATGTGTTTCTTTTCTCCAGTTTTCTTCAGAGTGTTAAAATTGCAATGTGGGCTCACTGCTGAAAAACTACCAACATATCCATCTGAATTAAAACTGTGGGTCTTGTTCCATGAGTTATGAAAATAAACTTGTTTCATTGAGCTTTCATGTATCAAGAGATTTGCAAATGTAAAAATGCAATATAAAGGGAATGGATTTTAAATAATTCCTTAATCTGGTTTTCAGTGGTCAGGATGTTCAGCTGCATTTTTTGTCTTCTCCCTAATCACTTTCATATTAAAGATTAATTGCACATCATAGAGAATCCTTGATTAAGCCAATGAAAAGTGAGAGCATAGATCTGTTCATTAGAAGCGACGTGAGGAATAATAATGAGCAACTGCCCGGCTTCCTCATCTGCCTTACAATAGACACATAGAGGACATGTATTTCTGTGATGCTCCATTTGCTGTTATTAAACAAAAATAATTTACAATTTTGCCAAGATGCTTCCCTATTAAAAAAAATAGAATAAATTACTCTGCTCCATACACCTTCTGGGCTGTAAATTTAACAGGAAAAGGAGTTAATATTTTCTACATGTGTTTTTTCTCTTACTCCAGGAGAATCCAACAAGGTGATTTAAAGGTGTTTTTATTTTAGACTTTGTAATTTTGACTAGGACTTTCTTTTTAGCCATGTGCCTCTTTGCAATGGGTTGTTTGGTTTTTTGGGGTGTTTCGGTCCTGAGTTCCAGGATACTGCATGTGATGCATTTACCGCATCTGTAAAGCTGCAGAACTTGCTTCCTATTGCACAAGAACATAAATGTGTGTGTATGGTGTGTGTATGACTTTACCCCCAAGTGAACAAATACATTAGTCAAGAGTTGTCTTTGCTGGCCTCTGTAGATGAGGAATGTCAAAAGAAGGGGATGTAACGAGAGCAGTGTCAGGACATATTGCAACAGTGTGGACTATACATGCCGACAGTAAATCGGAGTCACTTTGCAATACCAAATGAGGCAGTTTGAGAATGAGACTTGTGAGGCAAAATGATGATCAAAGGCACACCTTTGTTTATAATAGGTGCTAGTACTGTAGCTGTTAAGATTCTCATTCAGAAACATCTTGTAGCTTTTTTTACTCTGAGGGAATAATTTCTTTCCACTAGTGCACTGAATGAATTTGTCCTGAACCTGTGAGCAAGCATCAAGAGGCTATAGTCATACATAGTATTGTTCATCTTCTGTAGCAGTGATTCTGAAACTTCTTGAAAATAGATGACTGTCGAACCTGAATTTCTCATGGACCATTTTCAATTCTTCTCAAATTTTTAAGAGAAAACTTCATTATACTATTGAGTGCATTAAGCCAGTCTCATCCTCCTGCTGCCAGTGACTGTATAAATATAGTTTGAGGACCACTAGCAAAGTGTCATCCTAATCCTGAGTGAGCTACAAAATAAAAGGCCTCTGGGTTGGCTTTTCTATTCCAATGGATTTGGTTTGTTCCTGCCTAAAGGCTTGGAGTTTCAACAAGTAGAACAGAAATGTCTGATGCTGAAAAGACATCAGAGTTACTCCTCTTTCAAAGTCCTGCAGCGTGGGAATTCTTGTCCCGATATTCATCTGATGCCAATTCTGCACACCTTCCCAAGTATGAGCCCTAGACCAAATTGTTTTGAACATGTTGTAGGCAGGATAACTGGTGTGTGTCAGAATATATGACAATGGTCAGGTGCTAAGAAAAATTCTCAGAGCTGGAGTCCTTCACTTATACATTAAGTGGGCAGCAAAACTGAATTTCTAATTGAGAAGATTAATTATCCCTGGAAATAAGTAGACAGTGCCAAGGCAGTTCCAGACCTCTGGAAACACAGATGTTTCATGATTCAAGAGAGATGTGATCACTGCTGATGAGACAATGCACTCTTTTTCATTGGTTTTCCAACAGCAATTATAATAAACTGGTTATTGAGTAATCTATGTTAACTTACCTTCTTTTGCTATCATTGAAGCTTACAGATCCCTTTTTAACAGTTTTTATTTTTCTGCTTCTCCTTTCAGCCTTTTTGAGCTAACATGAGTAGTTACACCTAAGGGAATTGCTAACCTATTTAACTTGAATTTCTCATGAAGGCACCATATTCTAATCTCCTTCATCTTCCAGAATGTCTCTACTATATTGAAAAACTTTATGGATAATAAATCTCAGTCTTGGTAAAAACTTAAATACAAATGTTGGCAATAATAAACTTTCCAACTTATCTCTACTGAAACCAAATGGAACTATGTGTATGGCGCAGGACAATTTGGCACAAGCCTTATTTGGTCTGTGTATTTAATTGAACAATGTGATTTTACATTTAGATCTTTGGGATATAGACCAAAGGGATCTCTTGAGTTTTGAACTTTACTTCCTTTTTTGTTCACAAACAGTGGTGAGTCCAAAACACATTGAATTTACTTCATCTGCTTTCTGAAAATTTCTAAAATAGATACTGTGATTGTCACTTCACAATTTTTTTGCCAATATATCCTTAAAGGGATTGTTGTTTTAAACCAATGATGGACTCTCTGAACAGTGTTATTGTATAGAGAAGATTTTAAAAGTATGGAAAAATACAGTGTTGAGAGATGAGAGAAGGACATGGTTTAAGTAGCAGCAAGGGAATTCAGTTGGTGATGGAAGTATTGTCACAGCAAGGACTAGTTTGTGAAGATAGAAGAGTTGGGTTCTGTGTGACTCTCCCAGGTGCTCTTGGCAGTGTGTGATCATGGTGGCATACTTGGTGCCTGTCTGGGGGAATGATACATGCTCAGGTGGTGAACCTGCTCAAAATCCTGTCTGCCACAGCAGATACAGATCTGGTGGTATGGAGCAATGAAAAGTGTGGTCTTTAGTCTTGTAGCTGGAGGTGGTGGTGTGTTTCATTTATGTCCTACTGCAGTGGAGTTTTGGGTGGGCTCTATGCCCTAAGTTAACTAAAAAGATAAAGAAAAATCTCAAATAACTAAATCCTTGCAGCCAATCCTGAACATTGGTATATCAGCATAAAAGGAGTTAATGGTGCAGGAATTTGCTTGGGTGTTGCAGGGGTTTGAGTTGTTCAAATCCCACTTAGAGCAGTATGAGAAGACATATAGCCACTGTGTTCACTGGTTTCATCCAAGGAACTCAATGAATTAGATGCATTTAATTATTTTTTTTACCAGTCTCTTTCCATTTTACTGTGGAAAAAAATGTATAAATGAGGCTTTGATGAGTGGAGAGGTGAATCTGGTCCTCTTCTGGTCCAGATAACTTCCACCATTCTTTCACTGTGCTCGAAGGATAATACAATTCTGTAAAGGTTGAATTTTACACAGCTAACTGTTGTTTGAGAAGGGATGAATAGGCTTGGGAAGAGGTGGGAAAAGACTGGATAGCCCTTCTTAATGTGGATTTTCTGCTGTCTTCAGAAAATGAGCAAAAATCATCTGCATTGTAGAGACTGTTTCAGCTGCTGTTCTTTGCTGTAGCTTTGTGCGCTGCTGCTCATGTTCCTAAACTAATGTTGTTTTCCACTCATGTCCTTGCCTTTTCTATTTCCCTGGGTGAGGCTTTGGGCAGGCTCTGAGAGAGAGTTTCTGATCATGAGCTGAAATTTGCCACAGGAAATTGGGAGGATCTAAGTAGTTTTCTGACTACTTGTCCTGTGCAGGAAGCCTGGGGCCACTGCTTCTGTCTTCCTCAAATGAACTCTGGACTCTTTCCCTCCATTCTTCATAGAAGACATGTTTAACATTAACCAGTTAAACTGGATTTATTACTGTTTATACATCTTAGACCCGTATTCTGTTTTCCTTGACTTGCCCATGATATTATGGTAGAGTGAAGCATTATTGGAGCATCTACTATTTATCTTCTTGAGCTTCTTTCCCCTGGACCAGTCCAGAATTTACAGCTTGTTTTGTTTGTTCAGGCTACCCACATCTAATGAAAATCTGAATTCATTCTACGTTTTAGTGTTTGACGGTGATTTCTTTTTTAGCCAAAGGAATGCACAATGAGAGCTTTATGACAGAAAACATAACAGTGTTTTCACTGGTACACACTGCGACATGGCCAGAGCAAGAGAGCACCAGACATGACTCTCTCCACCCCCTTGTACAGATTCTTGTTCTATTGACTCAAAAAAGGTGTAAGAGACCGTTTAAAAATTAAAGAAAGATGAGAGATAATAAAAGACAGGGAGGCAAAATAAGAGAGGAGATTAGCAAGGTTATAAATTATATATTATATAGATTATCTTCATACAATCATTAATTTAGGAATAAAGATATGGAATTTTCATTTGAGGTTATTTTTCAGAAAATTGTGTAGCTCTTAATGTGTATTCTTCAAGGAGATTTCTGGAGGGCAGGGGGAATACTGCCATTTCTGACCTGCTTTAGTTTGCTTCATCCAGGTCAAAACATTCTGACCTCAGCCTTAAGCAGAGTCTGTTTTCTTGTGTGTCTCTTGGGCATATTGCTTATAAGGTACTCTATAGGGAACAGAGAATATAAACCTTCTGCATTTAAGGAAGTCAACAAATCCAGAAACTTTCATCAAATATTTATTAAAGAGCTTACTGGTATGTTGTGCAGGCCACTAATACAAGTTTTATTATGTATCAGAGCCCTGGAGAGGTTCAGGAAAACTACAGAAGGGATCTGTTTTTGTAGATACTGAGGGAGGAATGGTACAACTCAGGCACTTGTTTGTCTATTACCTGTTATTTATGCCAAGCAGAAGTAATGGGAAATAATGGCAATTTATACATCTTAAGGAAGGGTAGCATAAGGAAAACTAGTCCATCTGAGATTTGATGTGTACAAAAAAAATATTGTCAAATTGGGCTTTTCTTTTTCGATGTTAAGAAAAGTTATGCAATTGATTTAATACACCAAGACTACTGTAAGGCATTTCTCTTGCTGCTGTACAAAATTTTGATTGAGACACTAGGTTGATACAGAACCAATGTGACACATTAAACACATACAAACTGTATAACTGAGGTCTCCAAATGTAATGGTAAATAGGAAAAACACTGCTGACATAAAGAAGGCTTCCACTTCTTTCTGTGTTGCATCTTCTTCTTGTGCCCACAGGGCAGGAAAGTTTTTGAAAGAATTTGGAGAAGAGGGAGGAGTTCACAGGGGGGACTGATAACCCGGAGATGCTGGGCCCATTTAACATGTTGATACATTTATCACAGAGAACTGGAGTGATGACTTGATCATTGTCTTAATATATACAGATATTTATATATATACAATATATAAAAATTCAAAATCTGAAGCAAAGGTGTAACACACCAGAGACAGATTGTAACAGGTATTTTCATTTATGCTGTAACTAATAATTTAAATGACTCCTCAAATTTTGCATTGCTTTTGCCACATCCAAGATTTTAGTCCTTCTGTATGTTTTGCTAAAATGTATACTCAGGGAAGAATACAGAAATTAATTTCAAAAAACCTCCCTGCCTTTCCTTGTGCCTGAACAATTTCCCAGTAGATCACCGGTTCTCTGTGTATGCTGAGTGCAGTGAGATGTAAAGGGGCTGGGAAGATCAGCCCTCTGGGGGAGAAGAAGGTCAGGAGATGCTATTGGGAGGCTTTGCGGCATCGAATGTGGCCTCGGGGCCAGTCTAGACCCAGTTCAATTTAATGTCAAACCAGTTTAAATTAAGACTTTGCTATTTAGTCTATAATGCTAAGGCATTCAGCTGGGAAATAGTGGAATACTTACTATCTGAAACAGTACTTTCTAAATGCTTTATTCTGTTAAAAATGCTGGTATTTTGAGGGTTTGCCCTAATTAGAGATGAAAACAAATGACAAAACTGAGTTTTTCTGGGGAGTGGTAGTCCTGTGTGACTCATTTTTACAGAAAAGTTCACCTTAACTGCTAGAATCACTCTTTTATAATCCTCATAAAGACAGCTGAGCTTCTACGTGTGTTTAAATTTTATACTTCAGTTATGCTACTTAAAATTCAAGCATATACTTAATCACAGTATTGGGCTTGCTTTCAGCAAATGAGCTGCTACCCTGTTTGTGCACAAAGTCTGATGAGGAGCAGCTGAGGGAGCTGGGGTTGTTTAGCCTGGAGAAAAGGCAACTCAGGAGAGACCTTATCACTCTTTACAACTACCTACAAAGAGCTGTGGGGGTGGTCTCAGTATCTTTTCCCAAGTAGTAAGTGACAGGATGAGGAAAAAATAGCCTCAAGATGTACCAGAAGGGGTTTTGATGCGATATCAGGAAAATTTTTTTCACTGAAAGTGTGGTCAAGCATTGGAGCAGGCTGCCCAGGGAAATGGTGGAACTGCCGTCTCTGGAGATATTTAAATAATGTGTAGATGTGGCACTTAGGGGCTTGATTTAGTGGTGAACTTGACAGCGCTAAGTTAATGTTTTGACTTGATGATTCTAGAGGTCTTTTTAAACCTAAAATGGTTGTTTGATCCTATGTGAGAGAAGGCTGAGAGGACAGGTGAGGAAGTGGCAGACTGAGAAGAGAACACAGCATCAGTGAGACCCCAATGAGTGTGAGATGACACCAAAGGCAATGCAAGGTCGAGAGAGTGCTGGCTGTCCCTGGAGGGAAATAAGGAACACTCTGCCTGTGCTGTCCAGAGGCTGTTGAGTGCAGTGTCCTAGGCAGTGGCCAGGGATGGTGCCAGGCAGGGAGCTGAAGATGTCCTTGTCTCAGCAGCCAGGGCTGCATGGTTGAGCTCCCATTGGGTTTTTGTCTTAAACCAGTATCATATGTGGGCTGGGCTCCAAATGGGAGGTGTACTGCACCAGGATCAGTGGGTTAAAAAGGCAATGGTTGGTGCCAGTGAATTTGTGACAGCTTACATAATACTTCTTCATGGACGCTTTAATTTTTAATGTTTGCTATAGCATAAATGGAGCTTGCAGGCAGCTGTACATAAGCTATGCATGAATTTTTAAGAAGGGTGAAAAATTTTGGGAGTCAGGAATGTCACAGAAGCTTCCTAATTGGCACATACCCCAACAGAAACCAAAATGTGAAAATTAAGTTACTGCCCTAATTATCAGAGGCTCCTAGGAATACATTGTGCTGGGAGATACTCCTTTTTCATTTCATGCACTGCTTTAAAAATAAGCACTGTATAGACCTTAACAAGGCTTTTAATTAAAAGGCTGTGCCCACACAGTAACTTTTTACTGTGACATTGGCTGATGAAGGGAGCTGTGAGGGGTGAAAACACTTCTTTGTGTCCACAAAAGATGAAGCTAATAATGCATTGATAACCAGTGGCACTTAAATGGCTTTGCCACGATGACATGGGGCCTGATTCTGAGTGTGAACAGTGTGCATGGTAGGTTTCTTGTAAGGATGAACATTTCTGTGTGCTTCTGGCCAGGAGTTGCTTTTGCCCTCCTGCTCCACTGCAAGTGTGCAGCAAAGATGTTCACCTCCCTTATCCTGAGTGCCAGGCTGCAGTGAGCTCTGATGACAGCTCTATCCCCAGCACACACCAGAAGGTAAAAGTTGTAATCACTTAAGCCATTTAAGGCTTGTGGAAGCAGGTAAGTTGTAGTGATGGACAGGCATGGCAATGCATTGTGCAGATGGACAGTATGGCAGCAAAGTAAGAAATAATAGAACTATTTATTAACAGTGTATGAATTCTGTTGTTGGTAGCTGTGATGTTTCTCTATTTGCAAGATTTGCCATTTAGAGGCAAGGATGTGCTGTGTATTAAGGCAGAGTACATAACTCTAATAAAAGAGTAGCTTTTCTATTGGCACTGTCATGTAAAAGCCCAATTGCAATGTGCCCTGTTTTGCTGAGTTTTTAAGTATCCAGTACAAACTATGCTTTTCAAAGTAGGGTCTTTTGGATGACTGGCTTAAGAGCACTGTCAGTCATATCAAGAAAATTTTATACATTTTATACATTTACTTCTCTGGAAGGTGATTTTGGTATAATGCAGAGTGCTTTTTGAAAGATGTGTTTCAATGGAGCAACAAATACACATTTCTGTATGTATTCATACAAAGTATGAATGAATAATAGCTGTAGACTAGAGCTGCTGAAAACCAAGAATTTTGGGGTCCTATTTACAGGTGGAGATGTCTGGCTCTGTCATCAAAGTGAATACATTTTCAATTTTATTTCTTGATTTGCCAAAAAATATTTCACAACATTAAAGCTGGAAAGACCTAGCAAGTGTAGTTTGCTTTCATGAGTCCAACCCACTTAAGTTCATAATTAGAGCAGTTGAAAACCCTCTGTATGATAAGAAGTTTGAGTAAGTTTAATAACAGATATGGTGCATAGTAGTGAAGTTCCTTGTGGAAGCATGAGAGCAGCTGTATTGGATCAGATGGAAAGGTCCCCCTTGTGTAGTTCCTGCCTCACAAGCCAGTAACATGTTTTATGTAATGAAAGGTAAGAATGTCCCAGGCTTTTTAATGGTCCTTTGCCAGTACTCTCCCAGCTTGCAGCACTTTCTGGCTCAGGAGCTTCAACTATGTATTGTCTAATAATTCTTAGGGATTTTTATTAATTTATTAAAATATAGTTGCATTTCTCCCTTTATCCCTTTTAACTCTTTTCCTCTTCTTCCCACCAAATTTCTCACAAAAGTTTCCATCCTGAGGCATGTCTCTCTGAAACTGCAATTTCTGACTGCCAGAGATGTGATGCTGTGATAGTTCTATTGCATGCTCCAGTTCGAATAGCTATGATGTGCTGGTTATGAAAAAAAAAAAAAAAATATGGTTTCAGTTAGTTTGGGATATTTCTTTGGAAGAATGAAAACAGTAACAGAAAACTTAACACATTCACTCGAGTTCTCCAAATCTGTCTAAGTGGTATGAACAAAACCACTCTAAGTAATCAAGGCTAGAGCAATCTCCTTAATCTGGTTATAGTACACTCTAATTGAGTAGGTAATCAACCTGAAACATCTTGCCCTGAGCATGAGTCTCAGACTCTCACTGAGTGTAAATGTCACAACAGAGTGTCTTGTAGCAGTGTAGGCAGTACCTCTATAGAATTTGTTATTCCAGTTTGGCAGCATCTGACAGAGAGCTCTTTGCACACAAATTTGTGCTTGTGCGTTATCATTTTGAATGTGATAGTGCTTAGGATGCCCAGATAACTTTTCTCTCTCTTCCTCTTCCTGAGAAAATCTTTTGAGCTGATAAGAAGGTAGGAAAAAATTATCTTGAGAAGAGGCTGGCAAAGATCCATGAAATAGCTGTGTAAATGTATGACTGTTACCTGGAGGCGAAGAAGAAAGCCACATTCAGTTTATGAGGTGTAACAAATATAGCTGTTAGACACTCATATGCCTCTCCCTTTCCAGGTTATCTCTAGAAAATATCTGATTTTGTTGGAATCGAAATTACATCCACTGGATTTCGGATTTAAGAAAGTTTGTTTCATCAATGATATTCGTTAAATGATAATCTGGGTGTCCAATTATTTCTTAAGCCAAGCACTTAGAGAAGTTTTGTTCTTTGGAGCAGAATAAATACAGTAAAATACTGCTTGTGATAGCACTTGGACTAAGCACATGGTTTTTATGCACCAGACATTAATACCATAATATTCAGTCCACTGTTGTCCCTGTCCCACAAATTTCTCTTCCTTTTAAATCTGAATTTCTGCCCTTTGCCCTCCCTGCTTAATGACTGACAGCCTCTTGAATGGCAAATCACAGGATTCACCTCCCCAGGGCTGTGAATGCTATTGTTCACGGTGAAGCCTTGCCTAATGGGTGTGCAGGCTGCATTGGGACCCTCAGTGATGGTCTGGTGTACCTTAAGCCCCACTGTAAAATGGTTATACTTGGGAAATTGGGCTGTCGTAATGTATTGACCTGGGATACTCTCCCTTAATGAGCTGAAGGGCTGGAAATACCAGGCGTGTGAGTTTATGTAGCACCTTTATCATCGTCTTGAGGGCTGTTGCTGGCTTTACAGTTGTATTTTAAAGATCAGAGCAAAGCTTTCTCTAATAGAAGAATGACCTTTCCCCTTGCAGTGGGGAGTGAAGGATTTTGCATGCTGGAAGTTAAAAGGACTTATGGATTTCCTGCATTCCAACAGTAAAAGAGAAGCTGTGAATCACTGTGGGGCATCACCAAGTTTTTCTTGATAAAGAAGTTCTACCTGAGGTCCCTTGTTCACAAAGATCAGTGTTATTTGCACAGCATTAAAATTGAGTTAGTCCACTGCAGTGAGACAAGAGCAGACTGTAATATAAAGATTTTTTCTTCTACAAGTCCTAGAAATAACATTGGCTGTGATAATAGACTGCCAGTGTTTAAAAGCACTGTATTTCAGATCTGTCTTCACTGCATTGCCTAGGCTTTTGGTTTTCCCATAATTATTACCCACACAATATTTGGCAGGCAAGCTTCTCGTTTGCATGGTTATTCTGTGTATTTTAAAGGTTCTGTTTTGATATTATCAACAAACATTTTCTTTTAAAATACCAAATGAAGACATTCAGTTGTGTTTAAAATAGATTTAAAAAAACAACAGACGAGGTAAATCTGTCCTGGAGGTGACTCAAGATGCAGGTTGGAGATCTTTCCAGTTTTTTGCCTGTACTGGGAGAAGTGAAATTTGCAGACGTTGTCTTGCCTGATCTAGATGATGGTTTTCCAATAACGTGGAAGTCAGACGCCTGGAAAATGAGGATTAAGAGTAATTAAACAACCCAAACCAAAAAGGCTAAAAATTCTTCTGTAATGTTTAGGATGATCTACTGTTTCCAATGTGGTGCTTGATGCCTTAGGAGGAAATCTGAGTCAGTTCAACAAGACAAGGGGCAGATGCATTTTCCCAAGATTCAGATATTAATCATCAAATTAATTTAAGGTTGTACAATCAAAGCCTTAAGCTTGTTTTCCTGGCTACTCATGTGTATGCCATGTGACAAAAAAGCACTGTATTTTGGGTTCTGTTACTGAATATTGAATGTTAGCAAATGTCTCTGTCATTACTGAGAAAATTAAAGTAAGAAGTCAAGTCATACGATAGATACAACTGCAACAAACATCTTGAAAACAATCAGGAGAGCCAGTGATTGTGCTACTAAGTGAGAAAACATGACTACCAGATATTAGTGTGTAAATCCCTAGTCTCACAACTCTGGTATGTAAATGCACTTTTTATACAAAATCTCAATGGTGGTAAGCTTCAAAAAAACTAATTTGGCCGTGTTTGGGGTCACTCTGTACATAATTCAGTGCCACTTAGGCCTTACTGAGAATGTATGGAATATTGCAAACCTTGTGAGATTTGGGATCATGGACTTGAATTTACCAAGTCCAGTTTGTCATAGAGTCATTGCAAAGACTTGACAGAAGCTGGTGTCTCCTCTTGTGCTTACATTTTGCCCATTAAAGTCATTTCTGTGTGAAAAACAAATGTTAACACAGTCGTGTTAATTTCTGGTGCAAACCAGATATTTTTAATGCGGGTTATTCTCTCATGTTTAGCATTACCCCTAGCTGAGGAGCAGCTCTTTGACTATCATCTGTTCAAGTAAAGCCTCATGTATGTTTTCATTTGTGATGTTCATATTCATGGCAGATTTGAGGTGGTCTGATGACAGATGGATTTACAAGAATAAAGTGGATTCTTGCCTTCTTGCAAAGACAGAGCTGCTTCAGGGTTACACTCAAAATGGATATTTGCCTTTGATCTGCATGCATGACATCTGTCGACGTTAGTATATGTCTAATGCAAGGCTCAGAGTAGATGTAGCACATGCCAAATGTTCATAACTGGCCTGTCCAGATAATTAAAATTTTAAAAATATATGTCAAATTAATTGAATAATAAAATAAAACAAAAATCCAAAACAGCATAACCTCAACTGGGTTATTTTGCTTTGTTAAGTATAAAGTTCTTCCCTTTTCTCTAAAAACACTTTTCAATCAGTTTAAACTAAAACATATAGCACTGTTTTCAGCAGCTGCTTGGAAAACAAAAGAAGGAAATTCCTATGTTCATAAAACAATCAATGGTCATGGCCCCCTTTTTTTCTTGGGATTTTGTTGTTTCATGTCACCTAGAAGGTGGAAACTTGCATTTGCTTTCCCTGTTTCCTGAGGGTTTATTTAATTTTATATGTCCCATTAGTCACTTTAATGACAAAGCTGAAAACTAATCTGGAGCTGGGGAGTCTTCATAAACCTCTCTCTTTAAATTTTGTATAAATAACTAAAACAGAATTAGAACAGAAACAGAGAATGAAGGATTTTGCTTGGCAAGTGAGCATCCTTACAGGTGATGCTGAGAGTCAGATTCATGCTCTGTTTTACTTTCTATTAATATTTAGGTATTTTATCTATAGTGGAATAGCTTCACCCAGAGTTGCTGAGAGTGTGTCACTCGTAGATGTCCTGCAGGATGAAGTGTAGATATTGGTAGTTGAATCCCCATGCGAGCAAAGGAGGGAACGGAACTGAACTCGAGCCTGAAAACCAAGTGCCAAGAGAATGCAAACATTCTCCTGTAAACAGATGCCTGGAGAGCTATTGGACAAACTGAAGACACCCACCAGCAGCAGTTCTGTGAGTCATTCTCTCCTCTTAAATTCCCACAGAGTGCTGCTGAAATGATGTGGGTCAGATTCACATCATGCTGGGAAATGTACATTCTGGATGCATTCATCAGAGGAGCTGCTGCTGGAGTCAAAGCTAATCACCTTGTGTTCATTGCTCTTCTAAGCAAATGTGTTATTTTAGTAATGTATTAGTGCTTTTAGTGGCAAAAAGGATATTAATTGCTTTTTAATAACAACACAGGTTGAGCCAGCAAGCCCCGAGAGTTGCTAAGAGGACATACACATTACAGTGAAACCTTGTTTTGGAAGTTCAAAAGGAATTAATGCAGAGGTCTTCCCAAAATGCAACATGAAATTTTAAGACCAATAGGGATGCTATGTGAACATCCAGTTTAGTTGTCTACGTAAGTCATAGCTCCTCCAGTGCATGCTCTAGTCTGCCCTTTATCAGGGTTGGTTATGCGTTATGAACTGTTTTGGTTCATTTTCTGAATGTGTTGATTGCTGTTCAGGCTGGCTAAACTCTGAGCCACAAGTGTCTGCTGGCTGTGCTTTAGCAACCAAAGGGACTTGCAGTCTAATTTGATTGCTCGGCTGAGGGCTAGGGTCGTTCCTCTGAAATATGAGGGTAATGAAGTGGCTGTTCAATATCCTCATGATGACAATTAGGAGACTACCATGTGATGCCTTTGGAGAGGACAGACCTTCACACTCTTTTGAAGGGAGAAAAATGTTGCCTCCTTCACTGCAGTAAGAGGGCAACCAGATAAGCAACATTTTTAAACTAGTGGATGCTTTCTAAGTTAGAGCTGGTGCATTGTGCAGTCCTGTATAGTAAGCAAGAGGTCGTTGGTACAAGCAGCTGTCTCCATGCAGAAGGCTGTTGTTCTGCTGCTCCATGCCCTACCAGAAGACAGTGAGATACTGAGACTTTTTGGCAAATCAGTCCTGTGTGAAATAAGACAAAGCAGCCAAGGATAAACTCCATAAACACTTACCACAACATCGCTGTTTTTAATTATGTTGTATTTCTACTTCTGTTACCATTTGCTCAGTAAAAAAAACCCTTTTCCCATGATCGTATGTCCATGGTGGTGTGTCACCCAGTCTGGTGCTCCTGTGTGATTAGGAAGCTCCATGTATCTGGTGACTGAAAAGGATGTTTGAATGTTCTAATGACCACAGCTACTCAGGCTCAAAATGGAGTTAAATATTTGTATTTGCTCAGACTTCTTGGCTCATTTTAAGCAGAGCATCAAAAAATCAGTGATGAAAATGGCTCAACAGATTATCTCACCTATCTAAAAGACAGGCCAAAAAAATTCTCAATTACCTTCTTATTAAAGGACTGTTCATAGTGCTTCATCCAGCTTGAAAGAGCTGAGTTGTTGGATATTCTGTGTACCATTTACTTTCCATCTGAAGTACCAACTTTCCCATGTGAACTTTATTGGAGGTGACTCCAAAGACCATGGATCAAGTCTTCTACTGCTGTTGCTTTCAAGGGATTTTAGGTCAGGTTGCCTAAGACTCTTGAGTTGGACACCTAAGTGTGTGTAAGTGACATCCCTAGCGCCTGAGTAGCTCCTCTGAAATAAAGCTCTGACTGTCAAAAGGGTGCAAGGATTTAGGATTTCTGAGAAACTTGGCATTGATGTGAGCTAACCTACCATTCAGGCTGGGTTTGTGCACTTCACAGCATCAGCAACCCCAACACGCAGAGCACCTCTTGGTTGCATACACCTGCAGACTCAAATGCATTTGCAGCCCCTCAGCTGGATTCATAATAAAGATGTTAAATAAAACTGGATACTCTTCCTTTTGGCAACCCTCAGGACAGACTCTCACAAATGTGTTCACATAGCAGTGATTGCTTCAAAAGTATCCCAAATGGCTCGTTCTTTTCCAATCAACTGTGTTGAATTCTTGTTTGTTTGGTTGGGTTTTGTTTGTTGGTTGGTTTTGGTTGGTTTGGTTTGGTTTTGGTTTTTTTAGTCATGTCCCTGTGTTTTCTCCTTACAACATTTCTTTTGTGTGGGAACTTTGTAGTTCCTTGCAAAGTGAGGTCATGCTTGTTGGGGCATCTTTCCTGTAAAATGCAGCATGCACAGCTTCAATTAATGAAGGCAATTTGTCCTTTTCAAAAATATCCTAGCAAGCAAGGTTATGTGGAGGACACAGTTGATCATTGGAACAGTATTTTTCTTACACTGCATCATTACATAGTGTAAGGTGGTGGTCAAAGCATTTGTTGTCTGAGGTGCAAGAGCAGAAAGCAGACAGCTATTTTCCACTCACCGTACAAATTTTCTTTGTGCCATTGCTTGAAGATAGGCTGTTAGGATTATTCTGGGGGCTTTTGGACATCAGTGAAGGCAGAATGGGGAAATGAGCTGTGATAGCCAACATAGCCAGCCAAGGTCACTTGGAAATCAAATCTGCTGAAACAATTTAGACTAGTTGAATGGCTGCTGTCATTCATTACTTGGAGGACTGACTAACATCTAGAAATCACCAGTATTTCCACAAAAAGAAATTGAGTGGGAAACTAATTTTGGTCTCTAATTGAGTAATCCTGCAGTCATGTTTGTAAAGTTCTGGCTTCTGGGGTTTACTCCCAAGAAAATCTTTGTTTTTTCACTGTTCAGAGCTCCAATGTTTTGGCCTTGGCAGGGGTATTTTTTAGAGGTTCTGAATTCAACTTTTACAAGGGATTACCCCAATGGGACTTGTCTCACATCAGGATTGATCACTGAATTTTCAATGACTGTGATCTCGCTTTATATATATTTTAAATCTTAGGTTTTGCTTCCTAGACTTTTCAGGTGGATTTCCAGTGTGTCTCTGCAGAATCCCACCATTGATTAAATAATGCCTTTTTAAAAAATTGCATTATTCTCTTAAACTTGTTTATTTTATTACCAATAATCTTGGTATTTCTCTTTCAAGTTATATAGTCCTTATGATACCAACTGCTCCTTTGACTCTGCATGTGTCTGTATCCCACCTTTTCTCTCCCTTGAGTGGAAGGAAGAAATAGATAATGAAGTCCAAATGGGAGAAGCTTTACATCATTGCTTCCTTTGAGCACCCAAAAGCTGCCACATGACTTCTGATGTTAGCAAGACCCTTTATACTTTTTCATATTCTGCCTTCATGCTGGGAAGAATCTCCCCAGCTGAAACAAAAGCACTACAAATCCATCTCCCATCCACTTTCATGTTTCTTGTTGCCATGTGGCATACCCAAAAATAACCAGTAATTAATCTGTAGTTGCCATGGTTTGACTCACTGTCAGACAGTGTTTCACTGTCCCTTTGTGTTTCTCACAGGCTTGCTGAGACTGGAACTGGTCTTCTGTTCTGTGTTTGCACATTGTGTTGGGACACATGTCCTGATTTAATGGTAGATTTGTGCAAGGTTGGCCAGCTGGTGCTCTGAGATGCATACAGCAGGAGCAGCAGGAGGCTGGGCTGGGTCAGCCTGCTGATTGTACCCAGCCTCATCCTCTAGTGAAGACACTTTTGCACTTTTACTGCTTGCTCTCATCTACAGCTTACTCAGAGCTGAGCCAATCTGAGAGCTACCCCTTGGCTTTTTTGCATGTTAGAGTTTAGGTTCTCAGTTGTTCAAAGCCCATGGTGGGTGGCTCATGAGATCAGCTTGAGCTGCAGCCATCCCAGCAATAAGTGGTGCATGAACAGTTGAATTCAGTTGGCTTGTGGCAGGTGTGAAGGTAAACCTCAGGTGCTGTGCAGAACCAGAGCCTTGGAGTGAATTTTAGCAAAGACTAGTTAAACTTGTTGAGCTTGCAAACTAAAAGGGTTAAACTGGATGAGCTGATGCAGACCATGTGGAATTAAGTTACTCATCATGTCCGAGGTCAGATAATAAACTGTGATTCTCTGCTACCTTAAGCATGGAGGCTTGGAGGCTTCTACATTCAGTACTGTAGCATGACTTTGACATTATCCTGATTTCTGCTTATGTTGTGGTTCAGAACTGCCTCATGCAGAATCTCAAAGCACCTCTATATTTTTAAATATCAAGAAACTGCACATCTGTCTTCCAAAGGCCTTTGAAGGGGTCTAATTATGGGGAGGCCAGGCCCTTTGCTTTTCTGCTCTTTGTGTTTTTAAATCCAGTCACCTGTTTAGCCAGGAAATTTCTAACCATGAGAATAGAAATAGGTTTGGGTAAGAAAACTGGCTTGAACAAAAGAAATCCCTCTTAATGAATTTGAGCTACTGTGCACCCTGAGTTCATGCCACCAGAGGAAGTAAGTGGCAGAAATAAGCCCGATTCTTATTTGAAGTCAGGAGTAATCTAGGGGTTTGTTCCTGTGTGTTCCTGGGGAAGAAACTGAACCCCAAAGAAATAGTTTCTGAATGATCTAGACCTCAAATTCATTTTTTTAGTTTAAGAAAGGTTCTAGTTAAAACATTTTTACTGTTTCAGTCTAACAAGATACATACAATGTCTTTACCCTTCAATGTCTTTATCCTTCATCCTTTAATGCTGATGTTGTGCTAAGTGATGGGGTTTGTAGTTTTACTCCCTCTGTGTCAGTTCCTTGCAGTCTTCACTGCTCTTCACCAAAAAAATGTATTCTTATCTGCTAGAGTGCTGCTGTTTGCATTTATTTTGTTGGATCATAGTGAGATACTTTAACAATCCTTAAAGGAGGTGATTGCCATCACTTGCACAGTCAGTACAAAGTTGAACACCTCCAAATCTCTACTTCTACAACTTGTTCCTCTGAAGTAAGAGGAATTGGTGTGCACAGCTTTAAAAATGAATAGATCATCACAGTTCAAGCAGTACTTTGCCTTGGAGGATCTTAACATGGTCTTTCAGTGTTGGGATGGGGATTAATGGATTGACATAGACACACCTACTTTCTTCTCTGCATAAGGTGTGAATTTTAGAGGCAAGAAGAGTGCAGAGATAGTAAATGTTGCCACTCTGTCCTACTTAGATAATGAACCACAGTACAACGTTTTTCTGTTGTGTCCAAGCTGTACCTTTCTGAGTGGAAGTACAAAGGATATAGACTAAGTTGGTGAGGAGGTGGGAGAGGAAAGGTGTTACAGCCTGCTGTTACAGTGCCTGTTCCTGGGATCCTTTAAAGTTCCCCTGAAAATAACTTTCCTAATGAAGAAATCAGGAAGGGATATGATTACAGAAAGGTACAGAGCATATTTCATCTATTCTTCTGCAGGCTCCTTCGACTTGAGAAAAGGAAAACAGGCAAACGCTGGTATGATGTGAAGCTTACGTTCTAGTCATCTTTTGTCACCAGCCAGCTGATCTGGCTGGCCATGGGGTGCAGAGGTCCATGTTTCTATCTGGAATGGTGGAAAATAGCACAGGAGTCTACTTCATGTCTACCTGGAGCTGTTGCATTTCTTAGGCATGTTTGTCAAAGGTCACGCTGGAGTTTACAGTTCTCGAAGCACAGGCATAGCTTGGGTGGTGTCAAACTGTGTGCATAGTGGGGAAAGAAAAACAACAGGGATGGCTAAAGGGGACAAATAGCTCCTTTTTTGCATATCACTTACCAAATAATTGCTTGGATCCCAACATGAATGGCTTTCAAATCCAAATTCAAAATAAAACCTAGGTTTGTCTTTTTCTACTGCTATTTCTTCCGCCTCCATGACTTGTAGGAGGCACTTAAAAAAGGCTCACGTTAGTGTTCTCAAATTACTTTTTTGCCCCCTGTTATGACAATTCCTCAACATAATGACTTGTCTGTGTCATTCAGAGTTAATTCTTTGATGAGGTTTGCACAAAAATATTTTATTGTTGTGGAAGGTGAGTTCAGTGTCTGGAGTAATATAATCAGGAAAGCTCTCTCTAGTTCAGAGACTGAATTAAATTTTGTCTAGCCTTAGGTGGTCTTCTTTTAGCTCCATCTTTAGGGCTCAATTACCAGTTAAATAATTCCCTTATTTCCATTATCTGATGAGGAGAGCAATCTGCACCAGGTAGTTCTTCAGTCTGATAAAAGTGTAGGGGAAATTACTGTTTGGATTGATGGATGCTGTGAGTAAAAATGAAAAAAAGCTGAACACAAACCATGGTGTTGCATTTTGGCATAAAGCTAATTGAAACTGAGCAATGTCATAAGGCACACACTGTTTCTATAGGCCCAAGTTGTTGGTTTACGTGTTTTACTTTTGAAGGCTTTAAATCAGACACGTAGCACCTTGATTTTAGATGACCCATAAAGCTGACTCTTGGCTGCGTGCCTGGGGCAGGAATAAAGCTAAAGGTGTTTGATGCTACACATTGCTATTCCAGGCTTCAGTTATTCTGTAAGGATCACACATTAATACCTCTAGCAGGAGTGGTGTCTTAATCAGCACTCAGATCTCTCATATTTACTGTGAGATACTGGGAGCTGTTTCTTCAATAATTTCCTGGGGCTGCTTTTTAACCAGCCCTCATTGCTGGGTTAGGGTCAGCTTGCAAAGCCTCTTATTTCCGTCTTAGTCCAATGCTGTTTTGGTAGCAGCAAACAGGATGGTCCTGAGTGCCAGGACTTCATCCTGAGTGCCATTACATGGCTCATGCAGGACAGTCAGGGGATCAAGTCAGCATGGACTTTGAAAAGGCAGGTCCTGTTTGGTCAACCTGACCTTTTTCTATGACCAAGTGACCCACTTAGTAGATGAGGGAAAGGCTGTGGATGTAGTCTATCTAGACTTCAGTAAAGCTTTTGACAGAGTCTGCCACAGCATCCTCCTAGAAAACCTGGCTGGTTGTGGCTTGGATGAGTGAACACTTCAGTAGGTAGAAACCAGGCTGGATGGCCAGGCCCAGAGAGTTGTGGTGAATGGAACTAAATCCACCTGGTGATGAGTCACTAGCGGTATTCCCAGGGCTCAGTTTTGGTGCTGGTTCCTGTTTAACATCTTTTTTGATGATCTAGACCCGGGGATTTGGAGCACCCTCAGTAAATTTGCAGAAAATGCTAAGTTGGATGGGAGTGTTGATCTGCTTAAGAGTAGGAAGGGTCTGCAGGGAAACCTGGACAGACTCAATCTGTGGGCTGAGGACAACATCATGAGGACAAAGGGGAAGTGCTGGGTCCTGCATTCGAGTCCCAGCAACCCCATGAAGCCTGACAAGCCTGGGGAAGAGTGGCTCAAGAGCTGTTCAGCAGAAAAGGACCTGGGGGGGGCTCAGTATGAGCCAGCAGTGTGCCCAGGTAACCAAGAAGATCAATGGCATCCTGGCCTCTGTGAAGAACAGTGTGGCCAGCAGGACCAGGGCAGTGATCACCCTCCTGCACTCAGCACTGGTGAGGCCACACCTCAAGTCCTGTGTTCAGTTCTGGGCCTCTCACTTCAGAAAGGACATTGAGGTGCTAGGGCATGACCACAGAAGGCTTGTGAAAGGTCTGGAAAATGTGTCTTATGAGGAATGGCTGAGAGAGCTGGGGTTGTTTATTCTCAAGAAGAGGGGACTCAAGAGGAACCTCACTGCTCTTTACAAGTACCTGACAAGAAGTTGTAGTGAGGTGGGGGCCAGTCTCTTCTACTGTGCCTGCAGTGAGAGGACCAGAGGACACGGCCTTAAGATGAGACAAGGGAGATTCAGACACTAGAAAAAAAGATTCAGTGTTAGGCTTTGGAATAGGTTGCCTGAGGAGGTGGTGGAGTCACCATCTCTGGAGATATCTGAGAGATGTCTGGATCAGGATGATGTGGTTTAGGGGTTATGGTAGAGCTGGGTTGACACTTGGCCTTGAAGATCTTGAAGGTATTTTCCAAGCCAAATGATTCTAGGACTCTGTGAAAAGTAAGTCAGAATGTTTTATCACTCCTCTTTAATATCTTTTTAAATTGTGGGTCCTGTTAATTTGGAATTGCCTTGCAGAACCTTGAATCTGAGAAATTTGTAAAATCACCAGCTTGTATTTTCACTTTTGAGTTACTCCTGCTTTCCCTGGAGATGCACAAATTTCTGAAGGAAAAAAGGATAGCTATGAAGCTAGTTGTATTTTATGTATGTGAGAAAGTAATTTTGTGGTGTCTGCAAGTTGTAATTTTAAGAATAAGGAGTGGTCAGTATTTGTAACAACTGGCATTTAAATTTGTGATAAGCTAATTTATGTAATCAGCTTTAAACGTGTGGTGAACTTGGGCCAAAATAATTTCTACAACTTCATTAAACTCACAGTGGTTGCAAGGAGATACCCTTGCCTTCTTTTCTTTTGTAATACTATTGTATTTTAATTTTTAACTTGTCTGTGTTGTTGTTTGTAAAGGAGAAATATATTCAGTTTGTGTTATTCTGTAGACACGGGAAGGTTTTGGGAACTTGGTTGTCTCTATCTCAAGAAATAGACTTGTGGAAATCCTGGTTTCATTTCACATGGGACGATTGACTGCTTTCTCTTCACAAATGGTGGTTCTTAGGCATAGGTAGAGACTGGTTTAGTCAAAGACTATTTAAGAGGTAAGCATTTTATTTGGGAACTTTGACAAGAGCTGCCAGACCAAGTGCACTCTCCAGATCTGCCTGAGAAGCAAGAAAAGGTCTGGCACGCAAAACAGAAAACCCAAACATTAGTGAAATTCAACATGAAATTAAATAAAACCAGCCTCAGATTAATACCCTGCACTAAGAGAGGAGGCTTCCTGTAGAAGTCAAGTGCCTTTGCGATGTTGCATAACACAAAGGAGAGATGAAGATGATGGTTTGCTGGCTGCTGCTGATAAGAAGGCTGCCTTCAGTCCTGAAGAATCTCTATGAAAGCTGTGTATGTCTTCCACATGCTTTGTGCTCAATTCACAAAAAAGCCAGTAGATGGGATGCATTATTTATGGGGCTTTTCTGTAGCACTATGACTCTTCAGTAGGCAGAGTGGAGACAGTTCATTGCAGGGCGTGTTGTCTCTGGCTCAGTATGGTGTTAACCAGTTCTACTTGATGTGTGGTAATTTGGACAGTTAGGCTGAAGACTGTGATATGTATTATGTTTTGTAAGATCCATTTAATATCAAGAAACTGGTAAGATTTTATAAAAAAAGCAAGCTATTTCCTCAGTCCCTGGTGGATGATTGGTGGCTGTCAAGGCACTTGTAGGTGATATTTCAAGGATAATCTGTTTACTTACTGGAATGTGCCAAGATATAATTAGGAAATTTCTGTATCTGAGTTGGGATCTACCAGTAGTAAGTCTCCAAAGTATCTTGCTTAGCTGCAGCTCATAATAGTGCACACACATCTGCCATGGGTTCGGTTAGCCAGCTGTGAAGTAGAGTGGATTCTCACAGGGAATACTGTGAGCTGTAATCCATTTTGTTTATTGGCAAAGCAAGAGCAAACAGGGGTGAGATGTGAAGTGATAACTGTGTGATGGCATAATTAAAGCTGTACATCAGTGGTAGTTGAGTACTAAGTGATCAGAATAAATTTTGGTGTAAGCATGGGGAAACAACCATTTTTCATCATTATTGGCTTACAGCACATATGAATGAAAGACCTTTTCAAAACAGTGTGAGTCAATGTCCTGAAAACACTTCGAGGTTTCCTTGATTCCAAATACAAAAATACTTAGAAGATCACAAAAACTTCCATGACTTATATGACCAGATGATTTTTTTTTCAAGGAGAATTGTGGATTTATGTCACAATTTATCACATAGTCTTTTGAATATATGTTGGATTTTGACAGGCTTTCTGTTACTATCTTCAGCAGTCAGAGCTCTCCTAATTCAGAGGGTTGAAGTATTTCAAAAGATATGAAAGATGACCTTAAAGCAAAGGCAGGGAATCAATGCTTAACTGGCAAGGGGTCTATTTCTGAGTGCTTGCAGAATGTCACATGGTGTGCAATGGGATGCTGTATTTCACCATTTACCAAGTAAGGATAATTAATATTTCTATTTTCTACCTTTTCCTTATAATTAAGGACTTTTGAACAATTACTTTTCTCCTTCCCTGTGTTTTTATAACTGCTGCTATGATGGGATCTTGATCCTATCTATTGCTTCTGGTACTGCTGCAGTATTCTGGTTATGATATTAAGGAGCCCAAGATTATCAGAAGCCCAAGATAAATCTGATGGGAAGCTTTTCCAGTTTCCTTCAGACACTTTTCTTTCTAAAACCTGGTTCATACAGGGACACATATTGCTGAAAATACAGCTACTGGTGGGGAAAATGCAAAAGATGCATAATGAGCAAGTTTGGATACTTTTTGCCAGGAGGGCTCTTTTTGATCTCTGTATGCCAAATGAATCTCTTAGAATTTCACTGCTTATAGCTATTCATAATAAATAAATGAATAATTAAAATTGTTATTAGGAAAAAACATGGACTTGTAGCCTTTAGAAAATGTAGTCCTCACTTCACTTTCTGCTAGAGTGCAACATGTATAAATATGAAGGGTCTGATTAGGGATCTTGATTGCATCACTGTCGAGCTGATGCAATTGCTTTGATTTCACATCTACAGGTGGATGTAAAAAACAGGTGGGACAAAGTTGATAAAATGGCCAGTAAAGTAAGTGCTTTTGTAATGTGTTTACTGAAGAAGAGTGAATTCTAGGAACTGGATGTGTGATCTCTGTAATTATTTTGTTAAAACTTTCCATTGTAGCAATGCTTTGGAAACCTTTGGAATTGGTTTGGGAAAGGGCATTTCTGTGAATGGCAAATGTCTTAAGGTTTTCTGCATGGAGATTCAGTTTGCCCTGGATGTGCTCACGTTACTCCTTTGCTGTGAGCTAGAAAGGGGGCAGCCAAGGCAGCTCCATGTGAGCTGGGGTGTGGTTCTGCATCCACACAGCACACAAGCCTTTCTTTCTCTGCAAGGTCCTCACTTGCATCTTCATATCTTTTATCTCTAATTTTTTTCACTGATCCCAAATGATTAAAAACTAATCAATAACCAGAAGCCAAGAAATTGATTTATGAAATAAAGGTTTGTGGGAAGAAAAACCTTTTTAAAATTTGTCTTGTGACTTTTGGGCCTTTAGAGCTCACCTTTTTCAGATACTCTTGAAAAATGAAAGCTAGAAACTCACAATATAGAAAGGAAAGATTTTTACTTGTTCGTACAGCTCCAGAGCTGGGATTTTTAAGAATACCAAATATTGTAAAAGCTGCAATTAAATCTTAGTTACTAACTCTATTTATCCCCACACTCCAAGTCCCCTTGAACATTCTGAAAATAGGTGGGGTTTTTTGTCAAATACTTACAATACTCTTGCTTACAACTTAGATATTTTCCTTTGTTGCCTCTAAATAAGACCTAAAGAGCATATTTCCACTAGACTGAAAAACACCATGTTGTCTGGAGAAACTGCCAGATGCAGCCTATCAGTCAAGGCAAGGTGAAATGTTCAGATATGTTTGGCAATGGAAAAATGCATCATTTAAATTAATTTAAAGAACAGTGCTTGATCCTGTAAGTTATGGTAAATACAATATCACTTTAAGCTTGTCTTATGGTATGCAGGCCTTTTTCTTTTAAAAAAATTAATTTTTGGAAATATGTCATATATAAATTATGCTGCCAAATAAGAATAAATATACACATACATACATACACATATGGTACACATGTTTTTATTTATAAAGTATAAATCAAGAGTCATGCAACACAGTGATATAAATACTTCTAATATCAGAATGACTTACTGATGGACTCTGTTAAAAAGGCCAAAATGCAGAATGATTCTTCTGGCACAGATTTTCCTAAATCCTTAAAAGTAACAAATTCTTACAAGTATATTGAAAGTATTTTTAAATACCAGCTTGATTACAAACTCACATATAATTTCTTTGACTATTTGGCTTTATAGCTTTCTTCCTGTAGTTAAGAACATACCATAATTTGAGAAATTGAAATCTTTGCATCTTTGTTTTTGGTAAGGTAATGTTGACCTCTGTAAACTGAATATAAGATACATTAGCACATTTCAAAGGGTGTTCTGATCCTGGTGAGCAGGAAAGAAGGATAGTGAAACAGGCAGGGGAAATTCCAGATTATATTTTGCAGCTTGCGTGCAGAATCAGTAGCCCTGGGAAGCCTTTTTCATGTGAGGTTATTTCAAAATCATTCCCAATACATGTCTCTCGTCATGTACAAGACCTATTTCTATCTGAGTAAAAGTCAAGAACTAACTGACTCAAGTGAAGACCAGTCGTTGAATTCTACTTTACAATTTAATATCCTGAGTATGTTATTTAAAAAAAATTATTGACTTTCCAAGGGGTTTTATACCAGCCTGAGCATTTGCTTCTGTAAAGTTAGTTTTAAAAAGCAAATCTCACACCTTCCAAAATATCGGATTCCCTTGAGAATCTCTTGTAGTTTAAAGAATGCCCCTCTTTCCTTTTAAAAAAGGATGACACAAAGGGTAAATCAGTGTGGCAATTGTATGGAAAAATTAGGCTGTCTTGGTTTGCCATCATGGTTCCAGGGTTCTTCTGTGCTAATTGCATGCTTGATGATGATTTTCCATGATTTCTATATGGTCTTGTTACAGAATGCAATATTCCAGATGTATGTTTAATCAATGTTTACTACTTTATTTTGGAAAGGACACAAATTTGTCATGAAAATTATTTGGAGAGAAATAATTCCACTCTGTTTTTTCATCATCACAAATTGCTTAACCTCCATTTCTTGATTTTCTTAATGCCAGTTAGGTCTTTCTGAGATTATGATTCACAGTTCACTTTTGGTTCACTGGGCTCGCTTGTTTGGCATTTCACTTCAAATCTGAGAAGCCAAGTATTGGTTCCTGAGAGGCATTTTGGGGTTTGTGCATTAAAACATGAAATTCAGATACACCTAAGAGAAAACATTCTACTTTCCAGCATTCTCATCCTGCTGATTCTTTTTAATGGATGACACTATGCTTATGTGCCAAAATATAAGATGCATATTAATAGAAATTAAATAGTAGGGGGGGAAATTAACTGGGGGATCTGGGAAAGGAAAAAAACCCGGCATTCATCTGTAAAACAATATTTTTTTTACTGAAAGTTTTTGGGTTTTATTTTAGTTGTAGAAACAGCAATTATTTTCTCAGTTTCTTCCTTTTTGTGTGGCTTAAGAATACATTACTGTGGGGTTTTTTTGACACCAGTCTTCAAGTTAAATCTGATCACTGGAATTCTGCTAGGGAATTACTTTGGGATCTAAATCAGTGTGTGTAAATTATGCATGCATGAGCACAAGAATTAATTTTGTGTTCATAACAGCCAATTGTACACTCAGACAAATGTTTGCATATGTAGTCACCCATTTGGAACTGGGCCCAAACTAGAATAGGATTAATACCATGGGCTAGTTCCAGGATTTAGTTTTCAAGTCTGTTTATAATGATGCAATGTACATTAAAAATACTCACCTCTGCAGACTTCATTCTGCAGACGCTGTTCTGGCTGCAAACCAGTGTAGCTGCAACAATCAGGCACCATCAGGTAAATATGCACAGCGGAAATAAGGGGCTGGGACATCGGGTAGAACTGTCATCGACAAAAATCTGGTGCATGTATAATGTTAAGAAACAGGCTAGGCTGTATAAGAGGTTGTAGATAAGACCGCCCCAAGCACCTCTTCTTTTACAAGCTTCTCCACCCCACACTGCTTGAGCAGCAGTCGTGCAAATGAGGAGATGGGCTGTTTCTAGGAGACAGCGACTTCAGCTCAATCCTCGAGACAATAGCACGCCTTTTAAGAGTAGTAATAGCTGCCAGCCACTGAGGGCCCCAGGGGATGGGATCTTGACATGCTGCATGACATTGAAGAAGCCTGCCTGATGTTCTGTGTCAAGTTGAATGCCCAGGCTTGAAGTGCAGCGCTGGAGGGAGTAGGGGCAAAAAACTTGTCTCTTGATTTAGACTGGATATTGTATCATTCTCATACTTAGCATCTTCTGCAATTGGGTAGCCCAGAATGTCTGGTAGACAAGGGGTTAGATAGGTTTTCTGCTGCTGCCCTTCCCTTTGTCTACGCTCCCTCTCCCCACAGTGGCTGCTACAGAGCCTAGGATCCGAAAAAAGCCCAGCATAGTGCAGTCTGCCATCCACTCATCCTACCAGGGTTACCCATCCTTTAACGGATCAACATTGATCTTAGAGGATTATCTGCTGAGTTCTCTGAAATGGTGAGAGCAGACTGAGGCTGATACACACCAAGTGTAGTCTCCTGTCACAGACCACAGGAAGAATCAGCAGAACCCTCTGTCTGGCCCCATTGTTTGTGGTCAGACAGAGATGTGATCTCTAGAGAGGGAGGTAGTCTTAGTTTTAACAAACTTGGTGATTAGGCTCAGACTAGCCTAATTACAGTGATGTAATTTCATTTTCTATTACTGGAAGATAGTTCCAACCATGTACATTTTCAGACATTTTACTGTCAGAAGTGGAAAGAACACACTTAATGTACTGTATTATCGTATTTAGGACAGCTAAGGAGTACCAAAAGAATGGAAGAATAAATCATAGAAAGGAAATGGTTGAGCATAATAAGTTCTGTTAAGAAATAGGAAGTTGACTTGTTTTGAATCAAGGGAATGAGAATTATTACTCTGATTTTTATTTTTTTTGATTGATTTTTACATTTTAATGTTTGTTAGGGTCAGAAAACTCTCTGGTGTGAAATCTTGGCATCAGATGGAATACTGATACTTCCATCTTAGCTGCAAACATAATACAAAAATGAGTGTACTGGAGGATTTTTAAAATCAGATTGTTTAAGTAAGATAGTTGTTCATACATTGTCTTCAATTATGAATCAGCCAAACAAAGTTCTATATGCCTATGGCATCCAATAAAGATATCTTAATAGTAGTATGTTGTTTAAACTGTAGACACAGTCAAATCTGTGTGGTGAGACAAATATCAGATGATGGCTTGTTTGCTGCCTACCATTGATTATTTCATTGATTCTTTTTCTTTGCTATGCCACGGAGGAATCTCATTTTCAAGGTAATAGAACAATACTATAAATAAGTAGGACGTCTAACAGTATGGTCCTTCCGAGCAACATAACAGGGCCTATAAACCTGTATTTTTGAGATCATGTCCGTGCAACTGAGGTGGAATGATTTGAGGCATAGCCTGAGGCAAGCAGAGAGAAGGTACTGCACAGGAAAATGAGTCTTTTAAGTCTCTAAGCACCAATCGTACAGAACATGGACATAAGCAGGCATGTGCATGTGAGCGTACAGGCCAGTTAGGAAAAAACTACACAGAGAACTAATGACAGGAAATGCTAATTGAAATGCTAATTTAGTACAATGATCTCTAAACTCTGAAAACATGTACACAAAATGATGTTCAAATTCAAAACTTTACCTTCCATTATTCTTAAGGGGAACTTTTTCACTTGGAGTGTTAGTTTAACCTGACAATGTTGTTATTTAGGAGCTGGTAAGAATTCCTTCTCTGTTTTGTTGGTTTCAAAATTCTCCTGTCTGTAAAGATGCTTCCCCCCCCCCCCCCCCCCCCCACTTTGCATGAGGTTTTTTAGATTGTTCTAAAACTGAGATGTATATTCCTGTAATCTGCAGCTCAGCTGCAGTCAATTCAGGGACCCTGGTGAACTCTCAGAGAACTTGCAGTCCACAAGAGTCATATGAACGATAGGGTTATAAAGAAATCTTACTGACTTCTTCATGGCACTGCAGGTTTTTTTTATATAGAGAAGTGATCTTGCACAGAAGAGGAAATAAGTTAGTTCCTCAGGGGGAAAAAATGTGTATTTGCTAAACTTTTTAAAGTAAGAATGTCCTTTGTATTGTCAGGGTTACAGAAATGATGAAATGATAGTCAAGTAAATAACTGCTGTTGTGGAAGAAGTTATACTCAGAAGTTATTTTGACTTCGTTCCTTATGGGAAATAACAGTCATGAAGGCAGAGATAGAGACATTCTTTTACTCTTACCTTTGATACCTATATTTCTGAGAAAATTTTAATAACTTAATTTCTGAGAAAATTTTAGTAACTTAATTTCAATTCTTCGAAGAAAAAAAATTAACTGCTGTCACACATATGCAAATAAGACCATGCTTTGATTTATTTTCGTTATAATCTAATCTATTGCCCCTTTTTATGAGGTAAAATTAAAAGGGAAGCAAGGCATTATTAATTGGGCTAATATTTCACCATCTAGAACTTAAACAGCAAATTATAATCCTCCTCAGCAGTACAGAAATTTCACCCTATTATTTCCTAGGTCTTATTAAAAATAGAAGAACATAATCAATTGCAAGTAACTTTGATCCAGGTCATCTATTGAAGGCTGTCTGAGATACTCAAAGAGAAGATGGAACACTGCTGGTGGGATGGGACAGATTCCCATTGGGATGGGAATTATTTAGGTGGCCCATATTTTAAAATGTTTTTCGTCTTGCTCTTTCCATTTAGAAGATGGTGCATAGCAAATAGTGGGAGGTTGATGGTCTAGGTAGGACTCACTAGGCTGTTGTACCTGTGGGCAGATTTCTGTGGGAGGTGATCTTGACGTGTCCTCAAGCCTGTCTTTTTGAGATACAGCTCTTGGCTTCTTCAGTGGCCTTCCATAAAGCTTAGTGTCATCTCTTAGCTTCCTGATTTGTTTTCCTGTTCATCACTTTTACCAAGTATAAAGATATATTCCTTATAGCCAGCTTGAAGTAATGTGAAAATTGACTGCTGGATAATCAGTGATTAGCAGTATCCAGTAATCATCATGGCTTCACATTTCATCTGTGTAGAAAATTTCAGCTTGTCTAGATACTAAGCTTGGTTGTAACTTCAGAGATGGCACTGATTATTTACTTTTAGGATTCCCGGAAATAAGCCCATTGAAACTTGCTGCTGGTGTACTCCGAGAGGTTTCATGTCAAGTGAGCTGGAGCTATCAAGTTAGCAGAAATAGTGCTTCTGATTTTGTATTGTTTTTTTCAAGGAAAAAAAATATATCTTGCTTTTTCTAACTTCCATCGATAGCTTGGTCTTTCAATATTGCTTTGAAAACAGTGAGTGGTGCAACTCCTAATATGACTACTGGATCCTGTTGTGTTAACCTTTGTCTGGGTGTTTATTGGAAAGCAAATAAAAGTCTGCTGTATCACAGCCTGGCACAGAGATGCAAAACCCATTTATATAGTAGACCCACCTCTCAAACATCCCTTTTCCCATTACTTCAATATTTAGTAAACTGTTGAAATCCAGCATTTAATAAGGTAATACATGCATGACAGTGGCATAGATAATGCCAGTTCGTTGGTTTATAACATGTGTAGTAAAAAGAGGATGAAAATGGAGTGCAGGATAATTTATCAAAATAATAAGGATGCTGAACCTTGTCTGCTGCCTGAACAGCTGTCAGGAGGGCTAGTGTTGTGGCAGTGTAGCCCTGAGATTTTTGGTGGTGGTTTAGAAAAAGGAGCGAAAGGGTCCTGTTTACAATAGCAGCTTGTTATTGCTGGGTTTCCCCTCCACCCTGCCTATTTTTGTGCCAATTAAATGTAAGCTGTGGTTTGTAGATACTGATCATTGCACTGAGCAATTGGGGGAAGATCTTGCTGGTGCTGCTAATAGAGAGTTGGATGTCTCTGTGTCACAATTCATCAGATAAGTCATGGAGATTGCCAGCTCCAGAGAGGTCCAGCAGCAATTTGTTATATTTGAAACATGCTGCTTTACAGACAAAGCCTTTTGTGGTTTGTTGCACTCAGAGGGGAGTAATGGCATTTAGGCAGTGCTAAACAAAGTTTTTTGTCTTGTACCTTTTCCTGCTATAGGTCTAATAGCTTTAACATGCTGCTGGATACAAAATGCTGTAATAGTTTTATGGCATGACTGTCATATGTCATGGAATTTGACTGTTTGTTCAAGTAATCTCTATTCCCCCATCTCTTTCTGCCCTAGCCAAATGAGGACTCGAAATACATTTGCAACTATAGGATTATAGAAATAGGATAAGGGATACACATGCTGACAATTCACTCATGCCTGTTTCTTTAGATGTTCTGGTGTCCTTGTGCTTGACATTTACAGCCCATTCAGTAGTAAACTTCATTTGGTAAACATTAATTCATTTGCAGATGTTGGTGTTTCACTGATCTTCTAGGACTGCAGTTCAGATCCAAGTTCATTTCATAAATGGCTGATGGATCGTTTTAAACTGTTTTTTCTACTTAAGTCAATGTACTGCCAAGTATCCACATCACTAGCAAAATCACAATTGTCAGGGAGAAACTGAAGACTTGAAGCCAGTCCCTTCAGCCAGTTGTTGATTATACTATACTGGAGCCAGTGGAGCGATGAGAAATTACTCCATCTGAAGATGTGGTAGTACACACAGTTCCACTTCATCAAAAAGCAAAACATTTTCTACTCAGGCCAGTGCTGAGTCCCAGTGGCATTACTCTAGAATGAGTTTGGCAGCTGCTCTTCCTGCAGCTGTCCCAGAACTTGCAGAAGTCTTTTAAGCCCAGTGGTTGAACTGCTGATGCCTGTGCTGATGCATGAAATTTATCAATAAGGAAAAAAAGTGAAACAAGTAATCAAAAATATCTGTGGAGTAGTTCTCCTGGAAATGTCATCGCTAGCCAAACTACTAGTTAAAAATGGACATACACATCATTTCACCACATATAACTAATAACTAATGTTGGTGATACAAAAAAATGAACCCTGAAGCCTTTCCTATTATTATTGGTGCAATAATACTAACTTGCATTAGCTTTCATTGTGTGCTGTCAGTAGCTGTAGAGTTATGTATGCAGCCAAGGATGTTGGGGAATGGCCTGACAGAATCTAGAGGTGAAAGAAGAGATTGTAGAAAAGCCTAAATTCCCAGAGGCTTGTCAAAGCAAGAAGAAATTCTACTCTTTCATAACTTGATCCCTCCACTGAGGGTAGGAAGTGATGCTGGAGATAAATAGTTGAGGGGCTCTGGAGGAGAAGCTTTTGGGAGCTGTCCAGCTTGTCATTGTCCAGTGTTTCTTTCCCCAGGGCTTCAGTTATTGTAATATCCTGTGAAGGAATGGACAAGTCTCCCTTTCTCTCTAGCTGTGGTCCTGCTGGAAGCATCCTCTGCTTACAGAGAATATTCCTCCAATTGTATTTTTCCCTCTCTATGCTCCTTTGTTGCTTTGTTGGCTTCTGCTTCTGTGCAGCATATCAAACAGCTGCTCATCTTCAGAGGAATTCATGACCTGTGGATACCCTTCCTACCATCTTTCCTTCTAGACCAAGAATGCTGCTGTTGGTCAGTCCTCATTGCCAACATTCCTGGAAGGTTTGTCCCCCTTTTTGGTTAATCTTCACACGCTTTTTCTTTTTGTCCTTCCAGCTTGCTAGGCAAAGAAAATACCCTGACATCTTGTTCCCTATTTAAAACTCCTACCTTCTGTACTGAAGGAAATTTGATAAACAGTAAGGTTCTGTCCTAAGACCACAACTTACTACTAGTATAAGTAGTATAGTAATTAATATTGTCTCATTTTCTCTTCAGTCTCTCGAGGTCTTAGTGGGCATGTGAGATGTCACCTAGTTGGGGCAGAAATAATGGGATTTACTCTGTGCTTATATCTCCTTGCTTCATGAAGTATGTTGGTTCAGAACCTATATTCTAAATGTCATCTTAATGTGTCAGCATTTATTCACAGAATGGTCTGGGTTGGAAGGGATGTTTAAAGATCATCTGGTCCAACCCCCAAATCATGTTTATAATATAGCATTTATAATAATGTCAGCTTTTTGTTGTTAATATTACTTGGCTGAACAGGGAACTAAACTTGGAAGTCAAGAGGAAAAATAAATCACATGTTCTGTGGAAATGAGGTCAGGCTTTGCAGGAAGATTACAGGTGGCTCATGCTTCCAGCCTGTGACTGTTTTTTGATGCTTTGAGATAATGCCTTTAATACAATGCCTAAATTTTTGATAGTACCTGAAGTAGCCAGACAATTTGACTATTTGACTATTGTAGATCCTTTCCAGATAAACTATTCCTTCCCTTCTTCTGTGCTTCTTCCTATTGCCTACTTTCCCTGCCAGTACATGCTGAGGTGACATTTCCTTCCAGCCATTTCTTACATGCTGAGGCTCTGATGACATTTCTTCCCAGCCCTGTACTAGCAAAAGGAATTGAATATCCAAAACAGTGTCCCAGCCTAGCCATTGGCTCTGTCACCCTGTAGGTCACCTCCAGATAATGTGACAATTTGTACAAAAAGTATGTGTGATGTGTGGTTTTTGAAAGTCTTTTTATCCATCTGAGATGGTTTTTCACAGGATGGGAAAACTTCTGACAGTAGTGATGCCTGGAGATCAAGCCTTCAGTCTGATGCAGGATGTGCTTCTCATCTAAACAGTTTCAAATATTTTGAAGGTGTAAATTTCCCTGTAGTTTTTACTTTTACTCCTTGTACTTATTTTCAGAAATGCCTTAACCTGTTTTTCTTTGAAAAATATGGTAAAACACAGGTGTCTGAGCACAGCAGCACTCCCTCAGAGGGAAGGTCCATCTGGCCCAATACTCTACAAAGTGTCTCCAAAGTGTCTCCAGAGTGTCTCCAAAGTGTCCAAACACCCGTGTCTGAAGAAGAGCACATGAGCACTGAAGTCCAGTCCTGACAAGGTCCTGGGGGTGCTCACAGGCCTCAGTGGCTGGGACTGGCCTCCCCTGGGACCCCAAGCCCCACCACATCCTGCCAAGGGCCCAGGGGACATGTTCCACCTCTGCCTGAGCCCTGCTGTAGGTGTGCCTGCCTCTGCCCCTGTCCCCTGGGTGGACCTGGGACCTGCACTGCACAGAGCTGCTCTCTGGGGTGGAGCCCTCAGACCTGGGTCAGACCTTGTCATGCAGAGCTCTGGGTTTAACTGCCCTGTTCTATTTCCTGTGCTCACCATAAATTTAAGTAACACAGAGGCTGTTATTTGTCTGCCATGACAGGGACTTCTCAGCTGAAAAAACTTAAGGACGCATAGCACAAAATTTACAACTGAAAATAGAATTTTCTTGTTGTTTTTCTGAATCTGTTTCAGTGCCAATGCTCACAGCCATTACCACAATGTGCAAGTGTAGCCAGGAGCAGGCTGATGTGTTCTTCAGTTTAGATTAAAAATACATCCTTTGCAGTCTTGCAAAGGCAAGTGACAGAGCTACAGAAAATAGCAGCAGGAATGTGTGCCAAGCAGTTTCTGTTTCCTGAAGAGAATGTGGGGAATGATCAGGACCAACCACACACAAAAGAAAAAGCAGAGGTGTGTCAAACCGTAGTGAATTTCTGAAATATGACACATATTGATGCCAAGCACACTTTTTGCCTTCCAAAGCTCACTCTGTTCCTGTGCTTCTTGTCCTCACCAGTGGTCAGGCTCAGTGCTGCAGAGGAAGGTAAACACCCCCAGGGACCAGTGCCAATCTACCCCAGAGGAAAATTCCTTCCTGACCTGGGTGGGGGCAATCGGCTATTCCCTGAGCACATGAGCAAGACATGGCCCCTCCTCTCACAGGCTGATCACACTTCCCAGGAGATGCCCAAGCCCTAATCTGCCCTACCTAGAGTCATTTCAGGAGCTTCTGAGACTGATTACCCCTGGACTGATCTACCTTGAGGGCAAGAATCCTTTCAGCACCTGCTTCCTGCACCAGTGGGTGTTTCAAAGTCCTAGGAACCCTGGAAACATCTGTGCACTTCTTTTCTTATGGCTGCTGCCCCTGGCTCCACAGGGAATGCGGACCAGGAGCTCTGCAGTGCTCCTCAAGAAGCACTTGGTCTGGTTTACTTGGTCTGATCACAGCTGTGTTAGCTGAAAGAGATTTTCATCCTTCCAATGAACTCTGAGGGTGGCCTTGCAGCAGAGAGCCTCCACCAGCCTTGTCCATCACCTGGTCTCTTTTTGTCAACTCCCTCCAAGTAATTTCAACAGCTCCTCAGGGATTTCCTCCTGGATGTCTTTGGGCTGGCACTGGGCCAGTTCTGGCAACAGGACACAGGAGGATGCTCCTGTTTAACCTGGCCCAGGGTACTGTGAGTGCTGCATTCCTGAGTGGTGGCACTCTGACATAGGGGTGATGGGATCCACCATGTGCAGCATCATCCTCCACTCAGTATCTTTCACAGCACCAAGGCACTCCCTGTTCCCCAGAGTGCACCAAGTGCCCTTGGTGACCATGCACTGGGCACAGCAGCTGCACACATCCTCTGCCTCTTGGCTCCCAAGGACCAACCTCATGCTGTTACTCCTCTATCGGGCTGTGGCAGAACCCAACCCCACAGCCCAGACAACACCCCTATCAGCTGTGCCCTTCCGTGCCAGAGCTGATGCCTATAAGGTCCTGCAGGGAGAAGGACTGGAGACTTGATCTGTCTGGCTACAAACCCTTTTCCTGGGGCATAAGGGGGCTGATTTCAGCAACTCCAGCCTGGCGGAAAGCCAAAGTGAAACCAGAGCCATAGACTGAGATGGACCGAGCCAGCAGATCACCATGGAAATAATACAGACTTTGAGAAACTGGTAAGTGGAGGTGACATTGGTGTGGTGGAAAGGTTGGTCATTTTTGGACATAGAACATTTGGATCTGAGTCCAAAGCACTGTCAGGCAAATAAGAACTCTTCCAAACCAGGAAAATAGCTCATTTCTCCTTTTGCTGTCATGTTCCCTTGTTCCACTGAAACCATGCTGCAGGAATCCTCTATTAAATACATTCACTGGCTGTGTTTATATGGGATACAAAACACACTTCAGCCATGGATAAAATTTTCATAGCTTGTTTATCACTTTGTCCTTTCTGAAAGTTGTTTAAAGCAAAAGAGCTCAGTTGGTCTTGAAATTCACTAGCAGCTGGTTTTCAAGCATAAAGCGAACAAAATTTTAGCTCATAAAATCCCATGTTATGTGGGGTGTACAGATTCTTTTTCTCAAAGTCCTCTGGACAGGAGTAGTGATAAGAAATTTTTCTCTAGCCTTGCTCTGCCTGCTGATCTCTCCAATCACATTCAGACACATACAAGGGCCTGTCTTGTGACACTGAGCTTCCATCAATATGCTGAGATTCTGTAACTGGGTGGATACAGTCTGGCATTTGATACTCATTGGACCAGTTTTGCAAACTGCCTACCAATGTGTACTAGAAGACTGTTTCATATAGTTTCTTTTATTAATTAAGAAAGCATTCTTTTGTATTTGAATAATGTAATGAGTCACACTGGCAGTCTCAGATGGTTGGTTACAGGTGAGCAATACGAGGGAAACTCTTCAGTCCTTCTTGGCATCCCTCCTCCAGGCACGTAGAGCCTCTAAAGAGCGGCAGTTGCCTTTCAGTGTCTGATGCCTCCTTATCCATGTCTGCATTACCAGTAACAATCTTCCTCTTTACTACATGACTTGAGAATTCATTTAAATGTTCATCAGCATGTTTTATTCATGCTCCTGGAGAGTAAGGTGTATCCCCACAGACAGCAGGGACATGAACTGCATCACACTGACCCACCAAGGTTTGGTCTCTTGTAGTGCCTGGACTGATTGGGCACTTTTCCCATGAAACTTCCCAATGGAAGCTCAGTTAATGCCAGCCATGGATATTTGCTCTTTTAAGAGGCAGACACCAGTTCTGAAAGGAGCTGGACTGACACCACCAGCCCTGTATTCAGAGCCCACGCACACACCTCGTCCATGGCTCAGCTGGCCAGTAGAGGCTGGATCTGGTTGTGACTGTGTGGAGCTGGACTCCAGCAGGTTACTCATGGGTGGAGCCCCCGTGACACATCTCTCAGGCTCCACACTTCACTGTTTGCTGTTATCAAGTGTAGGAAACAGGGAAGTTCATGGTCAGGTCTTTTGAATTTAGAGTCCAAAAAAACATCATTCAAGACTGTAGGTTTCCTCATCTGCCTCATATTCTGGATTTCATGACACCCATGAGGCAGAAAACTTTATCTCATGGTACAATTGTACAGCCCTCACCCTCCCCTCCAGCTGAGGCCTGTAGAGAAGACCATTACTATCTGATGACTTCCAAAACTGGACTGCAAATTGAGAACAATGTGGTAGATTTGCAAATTAGCAAATGGAAGATCCCACCTGAAAATGGCATGAAGATGTTACTATCTTTTTAATTTGCCTTTGGTGTAAAACAATCAGAGTTTTCATTTTGTATTAATGTATATGAGATTTTATGCTTTCACTTGAAAAAGCTGGAGCACTTTCTGCAACAGATGTAACTCTGATTTTGAGCTATTTCAATGCAACTGAGGTTTGTCTCTGGGCAACTAAAATTCTCAATTAACATATTAATTATTTTTCTAATGATGTTGCATTCTTTTTGTCTTCTGAAGGGAAAAAAAAGGTTTAATTTGTATACTGGTTTGTGAGTTATTTAGCTAATTTACACATGAGAATTTGCTAGTATTTATCTTGCAGTCACACAACCATGCATTTATTTTAAGGAATTTTATATATTTCCTGCTCTAGTAGCTTCAGCTGGCAGGTGTAATTGCCAAACCTGAAAAATGCAGGAGTTTGTCGTACGTGTTTGTACTTGTTGAGACAGAAGGAACAAACACTTCTAACATAAATGACTGGTGCTACCTATCTTTCTCTGATCTTTATAAAAATTGGAAAACCTTTCAAATATTAATTTGTGGAAGTTTTTTTAAAAAAAGTAATTCTGATCTCTTCTTTGGTGTTCCACTGACTTCAATGCAAAGACAGTGCTTAAACTGTGCAGCAGATAGCTCTTAATTGAGGCTAATGGTGGCAGGGGCAAATGAAGAAGGGAAGCAACAGAGGGACAGAAAAACATTATCTGCAGTACAAACATATCTACTCTTCTGTCATTGTCAACAGGATTGTTTATTGACAGAAAAGCATGTTCTGTGTTCTGTTAGCATGGCTGCGTGTGGAGCTCCTTCTCATCCAAAGTGGCTTAGGAGGGAGTTTTTAGTAGCCTGTACTGCACATTATGGCTGGAGATGCATTGGGCTAATTGCTATACAAACAATCCCATGGGTTAAGGGGAAGCAGTATAGAAAACATGGGCTGCAGCCAGAGGCCAGGATACAGTAGAAATGTAAACATGTACAAGCAGATGTGTGCATAAGTATGTAGAGATTTAAAAGAGATACTGGGTTTAGCTGTTTGCATTCCAGCTTTACTGTGATCAGGATTTTCTTTGCAAAAAGTGTTTTTGAGAAAGGAATTTGTTAAACAAGATGGCAGCTACCAGCAGGATATGAATCTTAAGATTGCTTCAGGCAGGACATGGCATGCACAGAGATTATGTTAACATACTTTTATGATAAACTGAAAAAAAGCAAAGGTACACAGAGACTACTTAAAAGGCAGGATAGGAGGATCAAGTATCCGCTGCAGAGACCAGCAATTGCTTCTGTAGGGAGGGGGACAAACCTGAAGGAAATGAAAGGTGGAGGGGGAGAAGGAAAAGATGGAATAATAGCAGAAACATAGGAGATGGATAAGAAAACTGAAGGGAAAAGGATTGAGGTATAGCTGGGCTTATCAGGGCTGAATAGCAAAAAAGAAACCTTAATGTTAAATGATGGGTGAGGAAAGAGGTGTTAGGTAAGGTGAGAGAGATAAAAACAGAAATTACGGAGGTTGTAAACATCAGTTGAATCAACTTCAGTTTGCTTCATTTCCAGAAGGAGAAATAGCTTAAGAAAATTCCTCTGCTGAGTGGACTCTTCTCCTTACTTTTCTTCTGAATCATGATAATCTCATATGGAGATCTAACAAGAAACTACTCATCCTCTGAGCAGGGCTGATTTTGTTGACAAACTCTTGTTCCCAGACAGAAAATGAATGTGTATGTAGGCTGTAGTAGTCTCAAAACAAGCAGCACAACTCCTGTATTCCTTCATCTGTGTCTCTCACCTCTTTATCACATAGGTTCTAAATGTAATACTTCTGATTTTCCTGGCCCTTGAGATATGTTTGCATATGCATTTATTGAAATAAGTGCTGTTTAGACTTTCATTGCAATAGCAACTGGCAGACCCAGTCATGGACTGAGATGTACAAATGCTGTATGAGAGCCGTGTGAAACCCAAACTAAAGTGCCAGACAACATGCAATCTAAATGTAAAAACAGGGGTTTGTAGTTGACCAGAGACAGTGACAACAAACAAATCCAGAAAACAGTGTTCATCTGAGCAATGATAGTATTTCTGATCATAGACTCTCCAATTTACCTGAAGTGCACTTCAAATATAATTACGATTCTGAAGCATGTCATTTAATATAAATGTACCCTAGAGTAAATTTATCCATATGTAAGATAGTACTCCTCCTATCTATTGCTCTTAAAGTCTGAATGCATACAGGCACACCTGCCACTTGTCCTGGAGCAGGGGATGAATACAGCACAGGGGACACAGCCCTGGCCACAGTGTGGCCTGTGGGGTGTTCCTGGCTGGCTGGGGTCATTGCAGCAGGTTTTTCTGTCAGGTTTGCCATAAACCCTGAGCAATGTCATTCTTTCTGGATTAAATGTGTGAAGGTATCACATACATTCTGCCTCTGTGCAAAAAATTCTTTCTGTGACTCAGTATAGGTTTTGTATGATATGTGAGCCAGGCAGTTTAGGTAGATAGGCACACTGGTTTATTTTTCCTTGCCACTCACAAACTGAGTGACTTGAATTGAGGTTTGTAATGCTGAGGAGGGAGGAGTGAGAAAATGTATTGCAATACCTTGGAGTTATGTTGTCTGGCACAGCAGGAGACAGATGGGATGCAAGTCTGGAAGCTCTTCCTCCTTTCAGAATGGTCTTGTAGCATCCCTACTCTGCATAACTTGCTGGTGTATTGTGGATGGCTCTGGAGGCAGGAGTGAAGCTGTGGGATTTTCACATTGCCTGTGAGAATGAAACTTTCTATGAAAGCTGCATTTAGAACTAGCTTAGGAAGAAACATGTCCCTGTGCTTTTATCCCAAATCACAGAAAGTAGAGAATGGAATGTCTGTACTGTATGTGGCATAATGTAGTTTATTACATATTTTGTTATGTGCGAAGCTACTAAGTCTGAAACCAGCTTCTGTGTGGCTGTAGAAAATTCCTGGTGACTGGTCGTGAGAAGAGGATTTACAGTTCAGCTATTTGGAAGAGTTTCGCTGTGTGTGCTTCTAACAGACAGCTGAAAAAAGTGTGGATTAACTTCTTTGAGATTGCCTCCAACGATGATGTGGCTCCTTGCCCAACTTTGGGATCAATCTGCTTTATTTTCAGTGTAAATACACTTTGTCAATAAAAGCAAAGGGCACCAGACTACAGGCAGTTGGTAAATTTGGGACTAAAATGAATTATGTCCATGAGATTTAGTGGCTTGTGAAAGACAGAGGAAGATGATAAAGCAATGTGTACTTTTATTTTGTCTAATTTTATGGCTATTACATGTTTTGAAAGTCTTTTAATAACAGGGGAGTACAATCAAATGGCATTGTTTTGTTTTATAATTTTTTTTCAGCTGAACAGTTTACCATCTTCCTAAATCTGAAGCTTTTGGTTGTCTTCTTCATTTTTTTGCCCTTGATGAATTGACAATTTTAGTAGTGGTGTCAATCATGTTGTTTTAAGGCTTCTGAGCTGTTATTGAGTGCACAGCAGAAACTGATGGTGGGGATGAATAGTAGGGTGGGCAAAGAGTCTTCAGAGATGTGTGATGTAAGGAGATGGGGATATCAAACTCTGGTTGCTTTCCCTGCTAGTGCTGTAGGGAAGCTATAAGGATCAGCATGCCCAGATCACAAAAGAGAAGGAGGGAGAATGAGCTGAAGTGTAGGCATTGTAAATGTTAGTGATGTGGCTGAATTGTGGATGTCCTTTGGTTTAATTGTATTTTAAAGTTTTATTACTTTATGTTTGAAGAGCCTTCTGTCCTTGCTGATTGGCTCTTCTTGTTTCGGACTTGAGTTTCTCTCTTTGTTTCCTTGTTTCTCTCTGCATAATTTTGTAACGTGGATGTTTCAAAACTGTTTGAGGCTGAATAAAGAAGCAGAATCTTGTTCACAGTATTTTGCAGTCTAATCTTGGACTATACAAACTATATATTGGACTACTCAAACTGGATATCTGGTCAGATGCAATATGGTACACTGAAATTTACTTCCTTTGTGGCTGGTCCCTACAATATTCATGTTTCTCAATAAATTGAGGGGGAAGAGGAAATACTGGTCAGCTGGCAGCCATCTAAGCTCATTTAGGGTGAGCATTTTGTAATGAAACTCTGCTGTAGGAGTTTTTTGTTTTCTTTCAGTTTCTTCTTAAGTTAAATGGATATTATGCTTAATCTTACACAGTCTGAAAAATTTATTGTACTTAACATTGTTGTTAGTTTTTAAAACGTGTATTTCAGCATTGAAGTCCAGCTCTACTGGAATGTAATGTAGTACACTCTTAACATGGGTAAGGTACACTTGGTACTGAACAGTGGAACAAATCAATAAAATGTTGTCAAAGACAGGTTTTGGTGGAAAAATACAGTATTTTTAAATGTCACTTATGTTGGTTATGGGATACATGCTGAGTTAACCTCATTGAACTTTTCCCCAGGAATTGATGCGCTTACAATTGGCGGGTCATTATGCTGCTCCACCTGTGTAGTGTTAAGGTCAGTGTGTTTTTCTGATTATAAAACCCATCCATACCATTCCATTATAAATTCACTATCATTCATATAATGGAATGTGCCAAAGCTCGGAGCTCGTTGCAGCTGCCCCCGGTCCATGTTTAAGATCAAACAAAGTGGTTCAGGTAATTTGAATACCTTTTCAAGAATATGCCCAATCAATCTTCATTCGAAGTGATCTTTTGTTGTTTATGGTTTTTTTCTTTTTTTGTAACCTGCTAAGCATCTGATGTTGGTGTTGGGTTTGTTTTGTGTGGCCAGCCCAAGAATTGTCACTGAATCAAGACTTGGTGATGATATGATCCTAGCAAGGAGGTCCTGGGAGCAGCAGGCAACTGTAACACTGCAGTTGCACGTATCCATGCCTAGGCAAAGCACAGAATGCATCAACCACTCACCTTCACAAGGCATTTTCTGAAACCTGCAGCTTCTAACTGTGAATTAATTCTGAGTCATCACAACACACAAATCAGCCATCACGGTAGACACTAATGTGTGAGATGCAGGGATGTATGACTATGGCACTAATCACTGACTTGAGGAACCTGTGAGATTATGTGCATGCGTAACACACTGCTGTTGTATGCATCTTCCTGCACAGCTTAGTCTTCTCAATTGTTATGTGTTATCAAAGGGAGCCAGAATGTGCATTGAAGCTTATCTAGTGTTATTTCTGTCACTGAAACATTGATATGGTTGGGACTTTTGTTTGAGTGTTTGCTTTTACATTTTCCTTTCTTATTAATCATCCAAATAACCTGAATGCTGCGAAGAGGAAAAGTTCAGTGAACAGCCGTCTATGTCATAGGGCATTATGTTCTTCCAGTTTCATGAGGATGTTTCCTTACTGTTTGAAGTTCTGCACTTTATAGTTGCCAGTGAGAGCCTCAGGTGTGAGCAGTTCGGCTGGGGAGGCATTTGAGCCTCTGCGCAAATTAAGTGGTGCTGTAATTTCTAAGGAAATACATGAAGTCTCTTGATGATGGCAACTGAGAATCTTTGTGGAGGTGTCCAATAGCATTCCTCCTTTCACCTCTGTCTAGCTGCAAGCTGAGTGGTATTCTACACATATATTGACTCACAAAATGTGATGAAGAGTCATGGAAAGACTCTCTGGTGAAGAGTAATCCTTGAATGTCCTAGTTTATGAAAACTGTCCACAAGCTGACATTTCATATGACAATCATTTGAATTTTGCAGCTATTGCACCAGGTAAGTATATCATCAGAAGTATTTGGCAGTCTCTTTTATTACTCTGAAAAAAAAGAAAACCAACAAACTAAATGAAATATTCCCCCCCCAAAGATGATGCAGGTCATGGTAGGATTGCATCTTTTGCTCAAGTGAAAAGGCTTAAAAGGAAAAACATATTTAATAGCAGAAAGGGTATGAAAAAGACTGAGAAGAGGATTTGTTTTAGTAAAGCAGAATGCATAATACCTGTTTAACTTACGAGAAAAAACATATTTTACTTGAGCATCAGAAGGAATGCATTTACAAAATTTTCAAATTCTTCTGTGGTGATGATTTTCCTAAGTTTTAAATGAATGGATCCCTCACTGCTAGCTAAGTGTCTTCAATGAACCTGGACCCTTACATACAACACCACAGGAGATCCTGGAGATTGTGTTAAATATGTTCCACCAAGAATCCTGCTAGGAATAGGTAGCAGGAAGAAAACAAATTACTTATTTACTGCAGCATTTTCAACTGTGATGCTTTGTCTCCTCAGGGTGGTCTTGTGGTTAAGATAAGGGAGTCTTAGTCCTCAGTCTATGTGGACAGCTGTATTCAGATGTACCAAAGTGATGTTAATCACCTTTCACAAAGTGCTGTCTATTAGATAGATTGACTATCTTTTATTGATGAAATTCCTTAACTGCAGCTTTGGTTCAGTTTCTACCACTCTCCTCTATGTATGGAGGGAAAAATATGTTTCCTAAATTGAAAAAAAGTCTTTCCTCAGTTTCTTGCCACACCTCCCCTCTCCTCATCCTGTATGGAAAGCATGTTGAACTAAGTTAATAACAAAATTTCCAGCTGGACACTTTTTTCTGCTTTATTCCCATTATTAGAAAAAAAAAAAAAAAAAAAAAAAGCTTCCGTTTTAATCTCAGCATGGATTACTTCAGGGAAATCAAACCAGATGCACAATTTAGTGTATGGCAATCAACAGTAGGTACCTGCAAGGGCATTTACTTGTCCTTCCAGATAAGGCTTTTGAGTTGCAATGTAGGCATTGGAGATAAGTGCCAGTATTTCTAAGTTTGAAGACTTGATGGGTACAAGGACTGTAGGACCCTTCTAAATCATTGAAGAGGTCTGAGCATTATTTAGAAGTGCTTAAGTATCTAATTTAATTTCTTAAATTAGTTTCCCTACATGTGTCCTATATAGTCAACTGAGTGAAGTCATGTCCTGTTGGTATTTCAGAGCTCCCTTTTCTCTTCCTTAACTGTACAGGCAATATAGAAAAGTTACCCTCAGTCAAGTGCTCAAATCTCAATGCAGGCTATAAAAACTGGAAGGAAAATATGGAAACACGGCCAAAAAAAAAAAAAAAAAAAAAAGTTATAACACAATCAAAATAAGGTCCCAGTTACAAAAGGTGTTAGTGCTCTTGTACGTGGTGGCTCCTCTGCAAGCAATTTCTGCCTTTGAAAAAGTCTTCTCTAGATGAGACACAGAACAGCATATTAACCTTTTGCTTTGGATTTAGTCCTTCATTAGGGAAGAGGGCTGTTATCGATCCACCACTTAAAAATATAATCTCCAGTGTGAGTTTTACATTACGTTTGGTCTATCAGGGACTGCTATAGCACATGTGCTTTTTGTAGTATGCTGTGTATTTACATTAAGACACACAGAATATTTTATTCTTTAATTAGAGTTCATCACTTGTGGAGTTAATACTTTCAATAAAAAGAGTTATTTGTGGGAAAAAGATCCACTGGTTTTCCTATGCCAAATGTTGTTACAGTACAGTTGTTACCTGGGGTTTATTTATTTATTTATTTATTTTATTTTCAACAGACAGAAACTTTTCAGATATCCTTTTGCAGTGTAATTCTCAAGCAAAATAAACAACAACAACAACAAATAAGCCATAGGAATTACCTTTTATAAAACAGCACACATTGGTAGAACCTATACTGAAAGCTATTTCCCAGACAAAAGCATTTCCCCATATCCAAAATAAAACATTTTGCAATCCCTTTGCTTTAAGCTGTGTCTTATATATTTGCATTCCCTTTGTTGGTGTTAGTGATAACCAAAATATGTAAAGAATGTGCTTTGAACTCTGCAACTTTTCTTATATGTTTGTCTGATAGGCAAAAGAGCCAAGAGATCCACCAAAATCCATTGGGTGCAAAAGGGATGGTGGTTAGCCAGCCTGCAAGCATGAAGAAAACTGTTGCTCTTCCTGTAGACTCTCGGCTGTGTGCTGGTGGTCCCAGCAATGGCTGCAAGAGATAGGAGAGTGGTTGGAGGAGAGGTGGAGCTGTGAACCAGAGCCCTTGTTCTCCTAATGTCTTTTTAATTAGAGTACATAAATATTGGCTGGGATTGCAATTACATCTTAATGGAGAAATTAAGAAACAGATTAATTTTTGGCATGACTCCCTTTTCCTGTTTACATTGGTCTCTATTTCCAGCACCAGTTTAATTGAAGGAATACTTCTCTGTATTTGCTTATTGTCTGCCAGACATGTAAGGAAATAACTATACATTTGCTAAAACACTAGAGTGCTTAATGGCACCACCAGAAATTAGGACATGCTTTAAAAAACAGCACAACTGACCAATATTATCATCCAGGTCATTAGGAAGGGAGCACTTAATAGGAAATTTGATGATGATTGCCATTCTGCCCACTATATCACCTAACTGAAAGGCTGTGAAGATGGTGCTCTCCATCTAACTTCAAGTATTTAAGGGGACAGGATTATGAGACAGAAGTTGTTTCAAGGCCTGTTGAATTTAACAGACCTTGAAACATCCTAGGCCTTATCTTCCATCACATCCAAGACATGCAAGATGAGGCCGAGGCTGAATTCACTTTTGCACAGAGCCATACCTATGTGTGCAAGCCATTGTCCATACTGGATAAAATTGATGACATTGACAACAATGTGTGCCTTCAAAGTTTTAAAAATTTCTGGTTGCTGTACTGGCTGTTGTCAGCTAAAAACTAAGGAACTTTTAAAAACTCTGGAATAAAAGGCATTGTAATTTATTTTGGTAGAAGGCAAACATGCTTATAACTTCCAAGTTTTCTATACTGGGAACCTACATTGTTTCCGTAGCTTTTTGCAGCTTTGCTCTTGCATGATGTGTGAGTATACTTTGGTTTTGACATGCACAAATGCTTTGATTTTGCTGGGAAATTCAAATATGTTCTCAAAATGTGGCCCATCTCTTTAAAGCAGAGAAACTGGCTGAAAAAAATCCATTATTTTTTGAGCCTCTATATGACAAATGTCTAATTAAAGCCAATTAATGTTTAATTTTATTAATATTAAATGATTTATAGAACTAGTTGCATAGTAAAAAAAATTATTCTACAATACACCAAGAAACCTCTGTCAAATACATTATCTCCGACTCTATGTGAATATATACTTTAATTGAATTGGGAATTTAAAAATGAAAACTATAAATGAGATTTTTTTTTTGTACTTTGCATTTTAAATTAGTCCATTTTTCATGACACTTGAATTTTCACCTCTATTAATTTCTTTGCTTCTTGAAGAAAAGTTATGCACAATGCCTCCTTGAACATAGGAGAAAAAATTCACACCAGTTTTACTAGTAAACTGGAAATCTGTCACAAAATCCATACAGAAAATATAAGCATATTTTGTTTAATTTGTAACTAAAATTTTGCACTAGGATGAGAACACACTGAACTCTGTATGACCAAACACTAATTAGGAAGAAGGGAGCTGGAAAGGAAGTAGTGTTGTGTTGTGTTGCATATTTGATCAGGTCCCGTTCCCACTAAAGTCACTTTGATTAGATTTATGTTGAGTGTTTCTAATGGCCTTTGAAATACCATAACAGCTATTTCTGCAGACTTCTACACAGGAGGAAATTCTCTCATGTGAATAATCAATTTAATCGGTGGAGGCTATGTATAATTTTTTTTATAGCCTACCTGCTTGGGATGATCAGACTTCTGGTTGCCCTTTCTGTCTGCCAATCTCTTACCTAATTATTTTTGAAGCCATTGGCTAATTTCAGAAAGAAGTGTTTGAGATAATTAGGTTTCTACAGGCCTCAGGGACTGGGAAGAGGAGAAAGACCCAAGGTTGGGACTGGAGGAGACAGGTACAGTCATTTGTTACCTCCTTAAGCAGCTGGCAGAGTTTCTGGGATTATCATTACCTTTGTCTTACATGGGTTTTTTGAATTGAAATTGAGAAGAAAAAGTTGGAACTTTAATAAAAGTTTGGCGATGATGAAGGATAGAGCTCTGCAGGACAATGGCTGTATTAATTCCACTGTTAACAGGGCTGTTTGTTTTTATTTCCAGGAATGCTTTTGGAATCAACCTGAATGTCTTTGATGTAAACATTTAGTTTCTGGTTAAAGGTTAGAAAAATACAGCAATCAATTTATCACTAATACTGAGAGAAAAAGTACCAGAAACATTAGTATGTGGCTATTAAGCTTATGTGTTACAAGTGATAAATTTGTTAAAGTAGTGTCTTTGTTCTTATACAGAGTGTCGCTCTTATACTGTAGTGGGCTGACCCTGACTGGACATCAGGTGTCCACCAGAGTTGCCCTATCATTCCCTCCTCCACTGGACAAGGAGAGAGAAAATACAACAAAAGCCTTGTGTGTTGAGATAAGAACAGGGAGAGATCACTCACCCATTACTGTCAAGGGAAAATTAGATTTGACTCAGACAAATTAAATTATTAGCAGTCAAATCAGAGTAGGCTAATGAGAAATAAACCCAAATCTTAGAAAACACCTTCTCCCCCTGGGGTTGTGGTCAGTTCTTCACATGTTTTTTCTGCCACTCCTTCCTCCCCAGGAGGAGGACTCCTTACCTTGCTCCAGCAATGGTTCTCCTGTGGGGTCCCTCCCACAAGAGACAGTTCTCCTAACTTCTCTAATGTGAATTCTTCCCACAGTCTGCAGTTCACAAACTGCCCCAGTATGGGTTCCCTGCAGGGTCACAGGTCCTGCCAGCAAACTTGCTCCAGTGGTGGGCTCTTCTTTCCATGGATCTTCAGTTCCTGCAGGAGCCTGCTCCAGTGTGGCCTTCCCATGGGGTCACAGCCTCCTTCAGGCATCCATCTGCTTTGGGGTCCTCCTTGGGCTGCAGGTGGATCACTTCTTTACTGTGGGCCTCCAAGAGTTTCCAGAACACAGCTGCCTCACCGTGGTCTGCATCCCAGGCTTCAGGGGATCTCTACTCTGATGCTTGAAGCACTTCCCCTCCTTCAGTGATCTTGGGGTTTGCATAATTATTTGACACACTTTTTTTCACCCCTCGTGTTGTCTTGTGCTGAAATTTTTTATCTATCTTAAAAATGTTGTCTTAGAGGTGCTACCACCATCGTTGATGGGCTTGGTCTTGGCCAGAGGTGGACCTATCCTGGAGCCAGCTGGCACTGTCTCCATGGGATATTGGGAAAGCCTCTGGTAGCTGCTCACAGAAGTGGCCCCTGTAGTCCCCTGCTACCAAAACTTGGTCATGCAAACACAATGTATACACAGAAATGAATTCCTACATTGCTTTGGAACTGCTAATGGAAATGCCTGTTCACAAGTCAAGTTTTAACATCAGTGACATTCCAGTTTTACTGACTAGGGTTAAGTTGAATAGCATTTCATTTAGCAAGTAATATAATCCATTTAAATTAGCATCTGTGTTCCAAAGCATATTTCATTGATTTGTGCACAAAATTGGACAGCAGAAGGTTCTTGTTGTCTTTAGGAGAGCAGAACTGGGTCCCATGCTGAGACACCCAAGCAGGCCATGGCTGCTCGTGTGGCCACAGCCTTGTTGCAGGGTGATGTGTGTGTCTATCCTTCTGCCAGAACTCAGATTTAAGTCTTGCAGAACTGAACAGTTTTCCAACTTGCTTACTTCTGTAAATACTAATTAGTGAAACTGTAGATTTTCATTGCAATGCCCTAAAACCTAATCCTTGATGAATTTAGGACACTTCCTTGACTGAGGATTTGTTACCAGAAAAATAAGTTTAAAAAAATTCTCCTTTGGGCCTTATTTTAAGTGCTGTATTTAAAACGGTAATTACTTTTCTTCTGTGAGGATTCAATGGCAGCAAAAAAGTGTTAAATCTAACTAATGGTCCTCATTAAAATTAAATGAAACTATTGTTTGAACCTTCATTCAGAACCATTCTCATGCTTTTGTCTGTGAACGAGTGTAATAGAATATTTCCCATCACCTTTGCAGATGTTCTTCTTGGAAAACTCTCACAAGACCTTTTGAACACAGGACTAGAAACCCTTTTGAACTGGAGTAAAGGAGGAAAAAAGTAAATTAAAACCTCATGCAGTAACAAAAGGAGATGTACAGGCCTCTATGTATGATTGTGTGATACCCCATAGTAATATTTAATTATTATGTTGAAGGTGTACTGGCAGCCAACTCAGTATGGGTGAAGTTCAGAAATCATACTGTCACCATGGGGCTTGCCCATCTCTATGTGCAACTCCAGGATTTTTTGGAGACAGAGCTTGTCTCTCTTCTGTGTTTATATTTGATTGATGGAATGTGGACCAGTTTGCTCTTCTTCATTTGCTTGAGCTGCTCCAGTTGTTATAGGTGGTTTCAGCTATGAAAATCTGCTTTTTGCCTGTAATTGTTTTTGAGGGGGAAACTACCAGGCTGCATTTCATCTAGCCTTGGCTAGCATTTCCCCAGGGAACTTTGAATATATGGCTCAGATTTGTCTTACGGTGATCTAGATGAAAACAGAGTCCCTGAATGCAGCTTCTGTTTTCTCATGTAGGAGTTTTTTGGGCCCTAGATAAAGCCACTTTTTTGTAATATCTGAATCTTGTTCCCCAACTAGAGATTGTAATACCAGAACTACTACTTTTCTGTAGCCATAGTTTTTGCAGGTTTTTTGCTTTCTTATGAATTATTGTAACAGCTTTTTATGATTCATACAATCAAAACATAAACAGCTTTTATTAACGATCAAACAGTAACAGTCTGGTTTGAAAATACTTACCTTAGTTTTACCTGTCCAGGAACAGAGACATTTCACCCTTTAAACTATGCATTGTGGGTTCAAAATCACTAGTATTAAGTTTTTATTTGTATCTGAATTATTTTCAAGAATAAAATATTGGATCTGCACCATTATTTAGTATACATCAGTTTTTCTTTACTTTCCTTCAGTGCCAATTAGGAAGGAATTTTGATCCTCAAAATGTTGGTTGTAACAGATGTTTCTTTAAAAACAACAAACTTCAGGTATTTTGTTGTCAGTCTCCACAGAAGTGTACATACATGAGGAGGCAATCTGTTAGGAATAAGCATACTTAAACATGGAATTCAAACTCCTAGTATTTATAAGAAGTTTTCATTCTGTCATTTTAACTGACATCCAGTGACATCAGACAGAAAATGGGCAGTAATGATGACTATGCTTCAGTGTCTCATTTTCCAGTTTTCTTTAGAAAAAATGAAAAATGTGTCAGTTTCTAATTTTATAATTGTATAAGAAAAAAATCATTCAGATATCGTGGTCTAAAACTAATTGTATCTTAAATTAATCCTAACCCATCAAATCATGTTTGTTTTAGGTTTTGAGATCTCATTCTAAGAGTAGTTGCTGTGATCTGTGTTCCAAAATGCAACTTGCTGTACATTTTGTGATGTGTTTTCCAACAGAATAGGTTGTCCATGGATGAAAACATTTGAAGTGTTTTAGTTAAAATACGAACTCTTTATTATCCAGGTCTGTATTAGTCCTTGTTTGCTGCAGCTTTTGACAGCTGTATGGGTTTTCCTTTGCTTTACAAAGTCACTTTGTTCCCCACTGAAATCAATGGGAATTTTGCCTTTAACTTTATCGTAAGCAGGATCAAGCACACTCATCTGGATGGCATTTCTGTATTTGTCTGGAGGTAAAATGGTAATAACAGGATCTCTGTAGCCAATTAATTTTAAAATGTCAGGGAATATTTCAGGCCTTATTGAAAGGGAGATGATGGAACTGAGGGCATGTTCTGAAGCTGGCGTCTGGTTGAAAGACTGGTTTATTGCAATGGTTTGTTGTTGTTCGTAGATCAAAGAAGTGGTTGATACAGGCATTAACACTCAACAAATTGTTAATGGTACCTACCTGCCTCACTGCCTGAGGAGGCTAAGAAACTGACACTTCAAAAACACTTACACTCTTAAAGAAATACAGACGGAGGTAAGAAACATGACAGAGTCTAGCAGCAGTGAATGAAATAGGACATTTAAAATGTTCTCTTTGCTGTGGAGTGGGGTCAGCCACTCTGGGCAGCTGCAAAGAACCATGAGTGAAAAGAGCCTCTTTCCAGCCCTCCTGTTTTTTGTATGTTTATTGTCTCCAAGAGTTAATCCAGTGCCTGTCTCATATCTGGTACAGCAAGTGATGCTGTGTGTCCTGTTCCTTCCTACCTACAAGTGTGGGGACAGTGGTATTGACTGTGAGAAAGGGGAGATAGGCCTTGAGAATAAAAAGGGATGGGAAGGAGAAGAAGGTGCACGGTTGCTTGGAATATGGCTATGGCATGGGCTGTGATGTGAGAGATGGCACAGAGGAACAGGGTCGTTGCCAACAGCTTGAAATAGAGGGAGGTCGGAGGGAAAGTGCACACAGCTCTTTCAGGGGATGGCACTCACAGAGTCAATAGAAGTTTTACAGGTCATGGTGATAGATGTCTTGTGGTGTGTATGGATCCGCTTGTGCTGCACAGGAGTGTCTAGGCAAAAAGAGAGGCATGAGTGGTGGGAATGCTGCATGCACAGATCTGCAGGTAAATCCTTTGATACATACACACGTGAACCTTTCATTTGCAAAGATTTATACTTGTGTATGAAAGGAGGTTAACATTAAAAACCTCTTTTGATATCTGTGCTTAGTTGCTTTTTGTTGCCTCTTTTTTTGTGTATATGTTATGCATAATAAGCTATGCCTGACACCTGTGTAATACGTTAGACAAGTCTTTTCTTCTTGTGTCTGGTAGCAATATACACTACAGACATCACACAAGGCTTGTTTTCTAGCAAAACAGTTGTCTTAGTGGAAGGTGTAATGCATTCTTCATGGTAGAGAATCGTAGGATTTTTATAACTCTCATGTAGCATAAGAAATTGAGAGTGCTTTCCACAAAAAATGACTCCTGCAATCACTGAACTTTGGGGAAGAGATATGGGAAATCTCTGCCTGCTTCTGAGCAATGACTGAGAAATTACTATACCTGACAGTTCTGGGAAACAGTGTACATTACTGGACATCTTTCTGCAACTCATATTTATTCTACATAATTTCATTGTTAGTCTCTTAAATTGTGCAGAATGTCTTCACAGCTTTTCCTGTAAACCTCAGCCATGTTTACATTTTTTTAAAGAGCTGTACTTAGAGTGCATATACTATACTAAGTATTTTATTTTCTGTGCCCTTTCTCTGGATGTACCCTCTAGTTTGCAATTTTATAGTTGTCTAGAAAATCAGATTATTCTTAGGTAATCACGTAGTCAGTCGTTCAGTATGTTTTTTTAATTTCCCTTATGATTCTATTTTACATCCATTAATGTACTTAGAATACACATTTTCTACTGCTCTCAGGAGTGCTTTGACCACTTACCTTTATATAATACAAAATTTTTCAGTTTGAGTGTTCTGACTCCTTCCTACCTAACATAACCCTCCTGACCTAGGATCCCAGCAGTCACTGACTGCTGGAAAAGGGATAAAGAGAGGTGGAGCTGAATTCTGCCTGGGAAAGCCTTACCTGGGTCTCAGTCATTTTCATGAGGAGCCTATCCCTTCTGTCTGAGTACTCTGGGAGTCTTGCATTCCTAAATTGGGTGGGTCAAGTACTCGGAACTTCAGCTGAATGAATCTGGACCTCTGTACACATTGATCTTTTTCATGGACAAAGTACTTGAATCAAAACCACCAGTTATAAAAACCCACCAGGTAAGTGATGTCTGTTGTTATGAGCTGTGCAGAACCTGAAACAGGATATCTAGCGAGGTCAGGGCTTCTCAGTAGGAGTATCAGTGGATCACCTCACAGAAGAGCAGCAGTGTTTTTAGCCTGTAACAGAGAAGAGCATCCTGTTCTTAGCCTTCTCCTTCCTGAAAGCCCCTTGGATTAAGTACCATTCCTGGGAGGCCAGCAGTGTCCCGCTTTGCAGTGGACCTCATAAATGTGGCAGTGATTCTTAAATAGGCCAGTGGGGGAGACACAGGCTTTTTGAGACAACCCTCTTCTTAGAGTGATGCTTCTTTACCTTTAAAGGTGGATTAACCAATACTAGTGCCTGCTAGAGAATGTTTGGTTTTCTTCCTTCCGTGATTGTTGTCCATAAATATTGTCCTTGGGTTTGAAATGATAATGAATGGAGGTTTTTAGTCTTTGGCACCACAGTCATAAGGACTTGTGTGTTTGTGAATCTGGCATAGTGGTCTTAGTGGCCATAGTGGACACAAGGACGTTTGTTATGATGGGGTGTGTTGTGCTATGTACAAATGCTTCATCTTGCACCTGTTGAGAGGTGGTCACTGTCCTGCCTCTGTCTGGTGCTGCTGCAGACCTCTCTGCCTCCTTCTGGTGTTTAAAACCAACCAAGTAAAATATATAAATTTCCCATTATGTGCATCATAAAACATGAACAAAGGTGAGCATTGTGGGTTTTGGAGTACTTGACTGTAGCATATGAGCAGATCCTAAGCTTATTTCTTTCATTTAGTAATGTGGAAAGAACGGAGTGAAGTTGTGTAATGTTATCTTGATTAAAGATATTATCATGTTGACCCTTTTCCAATTTCCTTACAATTATCTTTTTGAGAGTTTATATTCAGGCCATATTGCATATATACCTGTTCTTGTGTACTTGAATATGTCCTTTAAAAATGTTGGCAGCATTTTCAGATCTTTTTTCAGTAACGGGTAAGTCTGATGGCTGTTTCTTATCCCCTGCTGTGCTAAACTGCTGAGACAAGGCTGTTTTTGCTGCTACTGATTTAACAGAAAATAAGAAATTAATTTTGTACTTAGTTGCATTCCATTGCAGAAACTTCCTAGTGCTTTATGTAGTTAACTGTGAGTGGATTATCACTGACAGTGCAAATGTCTTGAATGTAAGATTGTTAATTGCTCTTAGTTGGATATAAATTGGAGAAGTTTGGGGTCAGCTCATGTAAAACTGGGAAAATGTCTTTTTTGTTATTGTTTTTCAGAAAATTGTTTGGTTTATATACTTACAGGAGTAAAAATCTTAATGTGATATGTGTGTCTTTTAGCACACTCTCTTGAGTTCATTAGACATTAATCTTTTGTAGTACTTTCACAAAGAGAAGAAAAAAAAAGCATTATTAATATTCTTCCTTTTTCTGAACCCTAAGAATTTCCCTTCAATCATTGCCCCATATTCCAGCTTCTATCTTCTTGTCCCCAGGAGATTGTTTAAGTGCTCTCAGAAAATATAGACTGCTCTTAATTGTGCTTTTACTCAGTAGATGGTAAGAGTACCCTCATTACTGTGCTGCCACTTTTTTCTGCCTTATGACTAATAGGCCTGCATCAGGAATCAATCCCACCCGCCAGCACCAAACCTTGCTGGGCTGACCTTCAGGGCAGCTCTTTCATTTTGATTCTAATTTGTGCACTGATTTGCACATCACTGAAGCAAAGTTAGATGTAAGAGGATACATTAACATAGCACTACAGCTGGACTGGAAATGCACAAAGGTCAGAAAACGGAAGAATGAACTGCCTAATAACGTCCATTTGCCCTGTTGCTGATGTATTATGGCTTTGATTCCTGATTAGTGGTCATTATAGGCATATACATCTGTATCTATATCTATATCTATCTGTATTGTGCCATAGATGTGCAATATTGAGACAAATGCTCCTAAAGTTCTCTAGTGTTTCTATGCCATGCCCTCCTCTGAAATGTTTCCAGCTTTCCCAAGAGCAGCAGTTTCATCTATGTGCTCTGTAAGATCTTGCAGGGAAAAGAGTGTCACTAGACCATGTAAGCCTGCAATTCCCTTGGACTATTAAACAATTCCTTTGGAGTGCTAAGAAGCCATTCCTATGCCTCTAAAATAACTGGACAATGCTACAAAGCTCTCTGTGCTCTCCAAATCCTTTAGCTTCATGTCATTCTCCAATCTGTAGCTTCATGACTTTTCTGTTGGGTTTTATGTTTACAGCAAGTCAGATACTTGATGGTATGGAGAAGACTTTGCATAGTATTTTTCACTCTAAGCCCTTGTTTACTGCATTTGGCTGTAGTATAAGCTATGCTTTTAAAATCTTTTTTTTTCTAAGCATTATGTTAATTCTTCCAAAATTCAAATGTCCAAAGGGATTTTTTTCTCACAGGATGATAAATAAATAGTTGAGATAGGTGGCAGTAGGTTCATGGGAAGTGGTTATGATAGCTGAAGCTGTAGCCTTGATTGCAGCTTATTTTTGAACTGTATTCTTTCTTACCTCTGCATTGCCTTGCATTTTGTATAGTCAACTGTGCTGCACTCACAGTGGTGGAAAAGGCAAATGTTTTTGTGGTTAAATTTGCTGTGCAGGTACCATGTTCTGTGTTGAGGACTGTCCCCAGGCAGAAATCAGAATATTTCATTTGCCTTTTCCTGCCTCAGTCTGATGGAGGGGTAGTGTAGTTTTGCTGAAAGCAGCTGAGTGGTGGCAGCTAAGGGGCCCTCAGGGCTGTGGGTGGGGAGAGCAGATGGGGAATAGATGCCTCCACAGCAGGCCTGCAGTGGAGGTGAAGATGAGAAGGTTTCTGGGAAGAGCAAGAAGTAGATCCTGCAATAAGTATTCAGGGCTGTGGAAAGTGAGAAAGTTTGCTCTGAGGAAAGACTTCACATTGCTGAGTTGAGAGCAAGGCTGGAGGGGAAAGTCCTGCCCTGTAAGAGGCAGCAGCAAGGTTATCATATACTTTTGCTTTCACCCAGTTCTTTTGCTCTTCCATGCAACAGAGATGAGTTTCCTGGCCTTCAGAACTTACCCAGTTCTAATTTAAGCTCTAATAAAAGAGTTTTACATGCTGAAAGCCCTTTCAGCAGCCTCACCTTCAAGTTAAAGGTCTTCCTCAAAGCTCTGGCTTGCGGATTCCCATCACATCGTGGTTTGATGTTTGTAGGTACTGTTGTTTTCCTACTTGTCTTTCTGGCCCAGCCTCAGGATTTCACCCTGGGTATTCATACCTGGGCTATGACTAAGTTTTCTAAATCTTTTTAGGTTTTCTCTCATCCAGCTGACCAAATCTTTCATACAGGCTGTTACCACCTTACTTACTTCTCTTGGTACAATATCTTTCTTGACACACAGGCTCTTACCTTCTTGAAAGCTGGTTCAAAGAATTCTGCTGAGGTAATTTATCACTTTCACCAGACTGCCCTAATTTTTTACTTTTAAATCAGTCTTAGCTCCTTCTTGTCTTTAAAAAAACATGTAAGCCTTGCAAATGACAGCCAAAAGCTTATCAGGAGAGCCTTAATTTCTAGTGGAGCAACCAAGAGACTGACTCCACATCTGATTTGCCTATGATATGAGACTTGACTACTGGCATATTAAATTTTCAGGTGGGTAAGTGCTCTGGGTGTCAAGCTTCCCATCACAGAAAGCTATCTCATTGTCTTTCTCAGCACTTGCCCTTGAGATTTGAGTTGCAGTGATGCTTGCAGACATCTGAATGACTACTTTGAGCCCACTGTCATGGTGGCTAATATTGTCACCTTGTTCTCTTAAATTTCTTCATCTGCCAGGACTCCAGTGATGGGTTGTGTTTCAATCATACCCTTTCTTTGGGGTGAGCAGTGAAAGTCCATTTTACCACCATCCTGACCTGCATAAATCCATCTTTCATCAATCAGGGGTAAATGGTATCCGTCCAAGTTTCTGGAAGACAGCTCTTAATTGTCTGAACAGAGAACAGGACTGGATCCTTGCAGATGAAAATAATAAAATAGACAAACAAAACAAAACAAAATTAAAAAAAAAAAAAAAAAAAAAAAAACAAAAAAAAAACCCACAAACAAACAAACAAACAAACAAACAAAAAAACCCCCACCAAACAAAACCCTAATATTAAACCCTACAGTCTTCCAAGGGATGCTTCCATGGCAGCTCTAAATAATGTGGTGAAACTCAGCTAGCAGTAGTGGTGTGAAGTTTCTCAGCCAGAGGATTCTTCTTGTCTCAAAGAGGGAGACAAGTACCACTGATGGTATGTTTTTTTTAGGTGGTGAAGGAAAAGGCATCAGTGACAACAGCTCTGTGCTTTCCAAATGCCAACAGCAATTGGGAAAGGAGAGAGGTGTGAGTGAGAAAGGGAGAGAATGTGGGAAGAAACTGTGAATTTTTTTTCTTGGTATTTACTGATTACAGGTTTTCTATGTTTATATTTTTGAAGGCAGTTTTCTTTACAGTCAGATCGCATCTATAATTTCCTTTAGGCTGCTCCTTCCTACTTTCCCTGTTAGTATTGCAGTTGGATTTATGTAGGAGGAAAAAAAAATCTTCAATTAATTTTTCAGGTGTTTGTTTGCATTAGATGGACTAAGTGAGAAAAATAAGAGATAAACTGCTGCTCAGGGATAATCCTCCAAATATCTGATTTTGGGTAGGACTTTCATGTAGCTGGTAGATCTTTAGAGACAAAGCTTTCCAGAGCTCTTTGAAAATCAGCGGTGAGGGGAGTGAGTGGGAAAATGAAGCCTGGGGGTCATTTTGTGTGGAGTGTCCCTGGGTGGAAACTCCCCTGAAAGGACTGACTGTAGAAGCAGCTGTAGAATGGCTGTTTGGAGGCAGGAATTAGGAGGTGTTTCTTGACAGCAAACATTTGGCCTTTCTTTGTTCTTGCTTCGTAATTTACACTCTGTTTTAGAAATGAGTGTTTAGTGTAGCGTGTAGAGTGTGTAGTGTACACACCTCTGCTAGAGGATTGAGTAAAAATCCTCACACCCCTAAAAAAGACATAATTTTTAAAATACATTATATATCCTGGATGGATCAGATTGCTTTCACAAAACATAAAGAGGATGTCTTTCAATTTTTTAAGCTGTCTCACCATGGCTGGGACTCTATCACCAGGGCTTGGGAGGCTTTACATAGCTATATATAAAACATAAAAAGCTGACAATAAAATGTGGAAAAACTATTTTACCTAACCTCTTTTCTACTTACTCATATAGCCGCACTTGTATTTTTATGCCAGTGTTTAATCCAGATAATTATGTGTGACTATTTCATTCATTTGGGCGTTTTTTTCCATGTGGGGATTTTCTGGAACTACAAGAGACTTGGATTTATGGAGAATTTAGCCTTCTGGGTTGCTTTAAAATTATGCCAATTGTTCCATTGGCATCAACATACAGGAAAACTGGAACTTACAGAATTCAAGCAGAGTGATAAATAAACCATTTTTATTACAACTGCTTAAAGTCATGCTGAAGCTGAAAAAAATGTTTAAGTCTAGTTTAATTTTAAGGTATGCAGTTAATTAATATTCTACATCCATTAACATTCAAAAATGAAAGTATCTGCAGAATCACTACTCCCAGGAGTAATTTGTCACCAGAAATAAAATGTCTGCCTTTGAACTGAAGCAGCTTTTGGGTAGCACAGTGAGCAAAGGAACCCATGTTAATGATGCAGACTAATCCAGAAGAGTGAACTTAAGTTCGTTACATTGATATATCACAATTATAAAACCAGTTCTAGTTTTATGTCAAATACTGTTGTGACAGCCAGTGCCTTCTCTGGTAAGTGACAGAAACTACCAACAATTTTAATTTACTGACTAGAGTGTGATAGTTTGTGTGCCTGCTTGTGCATCCCAGATTAGAAAATGTTCACTGCATGTTTCTTGATAAAAAAAGACGCATTTTCTGTTTACATGGTATTTTGGTCTTTATACTGCGAAGTAAACTCTTTCCAAACAGTGAATAAATACAAGAAAAGAAGCAGCAAAAAAAGACAGGATGAGATGTACAGCAAATGCAATACAATGCCCTTCCCTTCCCTTCCCTTCCCTTCCCTTCCCTTCCCTTCCCTTCCCTTCCCTTCCCTTCCCTTCCCTTCCCTTCCCTTCCCTTCCCTTCCCTTCCCTTCCCTTCCCTTCCCTTCCCTTCCCTTCCCTTCCCTTCCCTTCCCTCTATTCCCCTGCCTCTACTAGAGGAAAAGATACCTTTTGCATTATTAGCTTCAGTCTTGCATCACTTCCTAAAATGTGTGGCGTTCCCAACAGAGCTATTTTTGCTTATAAACCCTGTTTAATGCCGTAAGTGAGGATTTGGGTCAGCAGATTGTTAGCGTTGTCGGGCAGTGTTTGCAAAGTGACAGCATATTCTAGGGGCGCAAACATGCCAGCTGAATTTTTTTCTCTCTGTACAGGTTTTGTGCAACAGAGTCCTAAGATAGAATAATAGGCTGCTTAATTATTCTGCCCAAAACAGTATTAATAAAGAAAATATTTTGGGGTTTTTTTCAGGACTTACTGTTCTTCTGTGCTACCATAGCCTTAATAAAGCTGGTGTTAAATAACTGCTTGGCTGGACAAAGGATCTATGATTTTCTGCCACTTAATTTGTTTGAGTTCAAAAGGACAATTTGACTTCTGATCATGTGAAAAGCATTTCATTGCATACTGGAAAGCTGTCTGGTTTTCTGTCTAACAGACTTGACAGCATGGTTGGCAACAGACGGATAATGGAAGGCTAATGAATAATGAAAAGCTGAGTGATTGAAATAGCAGAGCTGCAGGGAGAGAAGAGGGAAAGCTGGGACAGAAAATGGAAAAACAAGCAGTAGAAAAGTCAGGAATAACTAATATTTTGATCAGTATCAGAGAATGTCTTCACATCAGAATTTAACCCAGTCATAACTTAAACATTCTCCATCTGCCGTCTCACAAAAGCTCTTAACTCATGCACCAAGACACATTTTATACAAGTCACTTAGCTTGCCTTGAGGAAGGGTAGGTTGAAATTAAAATATTTTTCAACTGCTAGGATGATGACTACTTTGCAGTAACCTTCTCAATTGTCATTAATTGTCTGGTGCATTCATAAATTCCTACCTGAGCAGGGAGAGCTTCGTATTTCACAATCTCTGCAAAAACCAGATCAGAGCTGTAGTATTGGTGGCTGTCAGCTGTACAGAGGGACATGGCAACACTGAGTTTGTATTTATACTTCTGTGAAGACATCTCCATTTTTGTAGCAGGGTTAACTCTGTTTTCATGGCACTCTCTCTTCAGATACCCAGCAGAGAGGAACAGCTCTTACTCACTGCTAACTGGTCTCTCCAGATGAAATATGGTCTCTAGAGTGACTGTGCCTTAAGAAGGATTCCTCTGCAAATGTAGCAAGAATTACTGGGGCTAACCCTTAACTCCAGGTGTCAAAAGCGAGAAGACTATCTCATGACGTGAAAAGAGGGTGGCTCTCTGGCAATTCAGTAGTCATGGTGTTTGTTTCTGGACATATGCATTAACATGGAGGAAACCAGCTCCTATTAATTTTCTTACACTGCCAAGCTCAGTTATGGCTGAGCTTGATGGTGCAAGGCTTGCTCTTACACTTGCTTTCATGGTAAGAGTTACAGAGTAGGAGTTGAGTTAGCACTGTTCTTGCTGCCTCTTTTCAGGTCTTATTTTTTCAATGATAATTGGAAAAAGATCTGCTACTTTCTTGCTATAACTTACTACTTTTCCTGAGCTCTGATATCACTGAAAAATTAATAACAGTGTAAATACTATCCTTTCTTTTTTTCTTCACAGAATCTGTACCAAAACAGGTTCCTGGGCCTGGCAGCCATGGCGTCTCCATCTAGGAACTCACAAAATCGGCGCCGGTGCAAAGAGCCTCTCAGATACAGCTATAACCCTGACCAGTTCCATAACATGGACATCAGGAACAATTCCCATGAGACGGTCACCATTCCTAGATCTACCAGTGACACAGACCTCGTCACTTCAGACAGCCGGTCCACCCTGATGGTCAGCAGCTCCTACTACTCCATCGGGCATTCACAGGACCTAGTGATATACTGGGATATAAAAGAGGAAGTGGATGCAGGGGACTGGATTGGCATGTATCTCATAGGTAAGTCCCTGTTAACCCTTCCCCTTTTGAGTTCCTTACTGCTTTTTGTAGTTGTAGGCATTAGAGTAATATGGTCTAATGATAGTAGTGAGCTGATACAGCTCCCTTAAGTGTAGTCTTTAGGTTGGTTTATATATGACAAGAATTTTTCTGCTCCTTTCTGAATTAGTGGTTGCAGTCCTTGCTCACTTTTTCTTCAGCAAAGATACAAGAAGGCTTTCTGTTGATGGTTTCTTGACATTTCAAGCTAAATTCATTTTAAAGCCATTTGGATGTTGGGAAAATACCTCCTATGTGAACAGTTTAATATTTTCAGGGTTTCCTCTTGAGAGTCCTTGAGTAATCTGTGACGGATGAGAGGTTTTACAAGTCAAGAATATGAATCATTTAAAAAACCTTGTGAGAATGTCTTTTTCTCTATAGCCACAGGATATTTTGATATGAACAATAATTATAGACTGAGACAGTCTGAAATTGCCCCAGAAAGTTTTGCTTTCTTTTGCTTTTATTGTGTATTGAAAGCTATATTGAGCCATGTACATTAGCATATTTTTGGCAACTCCAGCTAGTAAATCCAGGCCCACATATAAGTAATAAGAAATGGTTTCAATGCACTTTTACCTGATTGTTTCACTTCAGTATAAAATTATCTTTTCTTAACCTGGTTTGGTTCCTGTGGAAATAGTCCTGCTGCTGAGACTGGAGTTTATATTGACTCTGCTGTCTGGTAGATTTTGAAAATGATGGATCAGTTTCAGACACATCTCTTTGTGTATTAGGGGTCTTAAAAATGTGAAGTTCTTAAATGTTTCTTGAAAACCAGTGACTTTGTAAAGAGCTGGTGCCCCCACAAAGGGAAATGTTGGTAAATCGCTTTCCTTCTCTGTTTGGAAGGTATGCCTAGCATTAAGCAGATAGTTTAGTTCTAATAGCACTATTTCATCTTGCCCAGACA